>NC_072795.1:107857803-108160833 GCF_028583425.1 Eublepharis macularius
TGCTCAACTGTCTTACCATTATTGACAGAATACTTTACATCAGTTTGAGATCTCAGAATAGAAATCTTCTTATTTATATAGCTTGCTGTCACAATACATAAAAGACAGCTCAGTTTTTTGCTTTCTTCTGAAAGAACATAGGCATATTTTAGGACAAACTAACAGACAAGTAACTGATGCTCCATTAAATGAAATTGCTTTAGAGAGCACATAGTCAGTTCTTTCAATTTCTGCAGTGGGTAAGGCTTGACTCATGCGACATTTCTTCACTCTCAGGCCATCACTGCTAGTCATGTGAGTAAACAGCACAACTTTATAAGGATGACCTCTTGAGGAAACGTCCTTGCCTTTTAATTTCGACTGAATAGTTCTCTCATGCTTTAAAAGTGCTGTGTTTCAGAAGTGCAATAGACTGCAAAGCTAAACTTTTTGATTTTCATATGATACAGGAAGATATAAACATTTGCATTACTTCATTTGAAACAGTTGATGTCCAGACTCTGGAGCCTATTGTTACATTCTGTCTTTTCAAGTGGAAGGATCAGCAAGTTTGTTGAGGCATCCTGGAAAGAGATATGTATAGGAAATGAAGTTAAAAGTGCTTTCACAGTCTGCTGCACAGTCACCAGTGTAAGGCACCACTATTTCAACCATGCTTAATTGCAGCCATGCTTTACTAGTTCCTAGCCCTGGAATACGAGGTGCAGTAACTGTAGTAAGAAAATAACTACCTTGAGCCTCCACAATTCCACAATCTACAACAGCAATGTTCAAGCACCTACCATTTCAGCTCACATTCTACTCACTACTAGGAATACCATGAATTTCACATTAAACTTGTTCCGCAGTCAAAATAACCCCTCAATACTCATGATCAGACTGTGAGCCACTCAAGGATATGTTCAACTTGCATCGAGCAGCTTGAACAGCTGTTGAACAACTCTGTAGCTGCCTGTTAATCAGAAACCAACTCATCCCCATCATCTGGGCTTTGGATTCACCCCATCAGAAAAACTGCTACACATCTTCTGATTTCTTCATTGCAAATGGAAGAAGCGAAAGAGACTGTTTTTCTTTCCTGCCCTCCAAGCTGGGGAAAGAGCAGACAAAGCAATGCACACTCCACATTGCAAAAGGAAAAGGAGAAGCCATTGTTTCTCTCCTTTTCTCTGCAGTGCTAGTTGAGAGAATGGGGTTGGGAGAAAAGAAGCAATCTGTTTCTTCCCTACCCCCCACCCTAAACTGACAACTTGAGCTGTACAGAACAGGAGGGATCTCCTCCTTTTCTCTACATTCCAACCCAACAGCTACATTTCAGCATGTTTGAGATGCAGCAATGTTTCCAGGGTGAGAGATCAGAAGAGCCTGACATCTAAACTGATCCCAGCTCCCTTAACAACTTTGCTGGGTTCACAGCAAAATTTCCCCAGCAGAAGACTGGAAACTGTGTCCCAGCTGATCTTTCCATTGACTTTTTCCATTAATTGATTTCCTAATTTCCACTGGGGTACAGGGGGACAGGATGTAAGTGGAATACTTAGTTGTACATACCTGTAACTATTGTTTATTGAGTTCTTCTGTGCAGTCTCACATTGGGACTGTGCACGCACAGGCATGCCAACTGGAGAAGTTTTTTTATTGCTTCCATAAAGCTCCACTAGGAGGCCGCTTCTCCCAATCATGTCTCAGCCCATTTTCCCACCTAAATGGTCATGTGACTATGTGGGAGGAGTGACCCCCCCCCCTCAGTTCTCCTGAGTTGCCATGGTCTCATACTGGACCTTGCCAGAGAGTTCACAGTGGAGCAGGAGGGAGGGATGTGTGCCTGCACAGAAGAATATTTGATGAACAACAGTTACAGGTAAGTGCAACCCTGTTTTACAGGTATGTATAACCCCGTTTTCATCTTCATTTTTCTGTGCAGTCCCACATTGGGAGATTACCAAGCTACACACTCACAAGGAGGTAGGGTGAATCTCAACAAGTTATACTTCACTAATATTAAAACTCAATCATAATATATATAATCTTTGTATTTAAAAAGTTTGCAAATGTACAGATAAATGGGAGAAATGCCAACAGAGATACAAGAACTTGCAATGATTTAAAATTGCATAGTGCTCACTCCCCCCCCCCAACTTTTAAAACAGACTGCAATACTGTTCTAGTTATTGCCATGTCATATGTGACGTGAACATCTACAGCATAATGTCAGACAAAGGTGTTTGATGACCAGGTAGCTATCTTGCAATTTTTTTAAAACAAGGTATGTAAAACTATCACATACTGTGTGAAATTGATGTCTAAATGTAATACTCAACAAAGGCACTCGATGGTGAAGGAGCTGCCTTACAAATGTGAAATAGAGGTACCTGTCACAGAAAGACTGAGGAGATAGCCAGAGATCTGGTAAGGTGAACCCTCAGATGAAGGGGGCCTGAGCAGTATGTTAGTATGCCAACTGGATGATAGACACCACATATCTATCAATAATCTTGGCTAAACACCCATTTGCCCTTAATTAGGATCAAAAAATGTGCAAGCTGATGCAGATCTGTACTAAAACTCCTGTGTTGTAGTTAAACAAAAATGGCAACATTCTTTTGAACTACAAGAATGCAGTGACTTCTGTGTTCTGTATTGCAGGTTTTGGAAAATACAGACAGGGTGATATCCTGAGACAAATCAAAAGAGAACAAGAAACTTTGGTAGAAAACGGAAGCCTGGACAGAGGACAGCCCATGCTCCTGAAATTTGAGAGGAAAGGGTGGCTCAATCCTGAGCGCTGATCTCCTAGCTATAGCAACGCAACAAAGAAGCTCACTCTCGAAGACAGTGGCTCCAATGTGCCAGTAACTAGGAGTTCAGAGGATGTTAACATGCGGTGCGACAGCACCAAGGACAGGGGCGACTGAGGGGCCAGCGGTGACTTTGGAAGATAAAGATTGAGCATCCCTTTGAAGAATTGGTGTGACTAGGACATGAGGGCACAGACTTGCCTTTAATTTGAACATGAAAGGAGTCTAAGGTTGATAGGTGAACCTTAAGAGTAGTAGTAGTGAAAAACCTCTGAGTTCAGAGTGTATAGATACCCAATTATAAAGAGTAAGAGACAACTCTCATCCATAGCGACCTTACTTTGCATCTACCCTGAAAGAAAAATTTCCATTTTGAGTCATAAAACATCCAACTGGAGGGTCTCCCAATGTTCACTTGTATGGATATTACCACAAAATGAGTCGAGTGTATCCTGCTGACAAGGAAACTCAAATCGTGAGAAAACAGCATTCCCAGTTGTATCAGACGAAGTGGCACGTACTTCTGTTTGGACTGAGCAAGTAACCTAAGGATGCAATCTGCCTGGCCAAAAAGGAGGTACAATTCAAAATGTCCCTTCTAATAAGCAAAAGAATCTGAATACTAAGGAAAAATTGGGAAAGCGTAATACCAACTGACAACTAATCTCCAAATTATTTGTTGGTGTCACCATTTCTGTTTTCAAAAACTGAAATTAACACTGTAACACCACCAATAGATGATACTACTGGTATAACGGAGTAAGTACATTAGTTGGCTCAAATGAAAAAGACTGCAGGGGCATACTCCCCCAAAGCAATTAAACAGAAACACCAGTTACAGTGCTCTATACAGTAGCTACCCCCACACGTCTGCCAATAGTTCAAAGAAAAAACATTCCTTTTGCATTGAGACTTACTATTTAGGTGTCTCTCAGGGCAATCCTAAACTGAGTTCCTCCAGTCTAAGCCTATTGATTTCAATGGTCTTAGACTGGGCTAACTCTGTTTAGGATTGCACTTTCTGTGTGCCTTCACACTTGCTTCTTATGATCATTAATCTGCTTCCCTTTTTGTTTACTTATGCCAGTGGAAGTAACATTTTTTTGTCCGTTTGAGCAGATCAGAACTATTACACCATACCAACAGGAATATTACCAAATGGTATAAAGAGTTGTATGGTGTAATAGCAATTTAATTTTTTTAAAGATGGTGATCATGATAAGTAGTCCAGAGGTTAATAACTGGCACGGCAAGAGCTGAAGGTGTGATGATGTGGCCTTGCAGAATTAAGCATCTGCTGCATGGACTCAGCTCTGCAACCACCACCAATCTGACATCTGATTGCTGGAATCAAGGAAGTTCAATTGGTAATCATATTTGCATGGAAGTTCAAAGCCTAACCACAACTAGCCTCTCCTATGAGCAGAATAACTTCCAGTGAAAGGATATGTTTTTCATATGCTTATTTAAGCCATGGACAGCAGGATCATAGTTGCTTTAATACCTGCTGCCTTGCCAAAATGAGCATAAGAGGAAGGGAAACAAAAGGCATTCCTACCCCTGTTGTTTCTTAGTTATTTAATTCAGAAAGCATTGCCGAAACTGAAAACAAAAGAATTAGTGCCTCGATTTTTGCCTCCAAAGCTCTGTTGAAATGTCAAGTCCTTTAAATTGAATGATTTGAAAACCTAGTAGTGGAGTTCACTACAATCCCTCCCAACATACCGTGATCTAAAAAATACTGATTTAATGGCCATTTCTTTCTAACATACTTGGAATGTTTTAGAAAAAAACAACCTGTAGAATTAAAGTTGATTAAAAAAACGAGTACTAGAGAATAAACTGCACATCTTGATATATTTTGCATTATCAAATCTGCCTCATCTCTCTTTTTAAGTAACCCACACAACAACAATAATGATAACAACAACATTCAATTTATATGCCACACTTTAGGACAACTTAATGCCCACTCAGAGTGGTTTACAAAGTATGTCATTATTATACCCACAACAAAACACCCTGTGAGGTGGGCCTTGATCTGCAAACATTTAGCCATCTTTATAAATGTTTTGTAAAAATTCTTGGATTACTTTTGACAATTTTGTAATCTCTAGTGCAACACTATTTAAAAGTAATCAAGTATCATCCTGCATGCATTTCCATTTCTTCTAAGTTGCTGAATTGTGCAAATAATGCTTTCCCGGCAATACACAAATGAAAGGTAAAAATGTAGAAACTTAACTGTTCATATTCCACATATTTTCCACAAATACTTTGGTTATTGAATGTACTAAAATAAGGTTTAATACTATTCACCAAATACAACCAAATGAGTATAACCAAATGAGGAAAAAATCATTATTTGAAAACTGAACTGAACTTTGCAAACTCTCACAAAATAAACTGTTTCAAAGACTGCTGTTTTCGCAGCCATTTAAATGCAGTCTAATTTTTTTAAAAAATATTTTAGTAATCCGCTTAACAGTGCAATCCTAAGAAGCAGGGTGGAAACCACATAGGGAGAGAACTAAGACTTGCATGGTTGTAAATGGCACTTACGTCGATGTAAACCCCTCTCTGCTGGCGCCTGTCCGAGGCGCATTACCGCAGATGGGTTGCTGCCAGCGGGCATGCTTGGTGGCCAGTCTGGTGCAAGTCCCCACATTGGCGTGGAAGGGGGTGGGGCATGAGTTAGTCTGCTTCCAAAACCACTCCAGCCCTGGAAATGCCCCCTGAAGTGTCGGAAAGTTATGCCAGCAAAAAAGGAAACATAGCACATAGGTGCCCATTGAATGGGAAAACTTGAGCCCCTCTCCCAGCACCTGGCCCCGGCCTCGCTGCCTAAAGGAGCATAGGATGGGAACTGCCACGGGGGCCAATCTGTGTGCACTTCCAAGATGGGCGAGTCCCTCTCCCTGCACCCAATCACCTGCTCACTCACCCTACAAAACGTCCGGCTGTGCTGCTCATGACTTCAGGTAGGTGAGCACATGGCTGAAGGCTCTGCCCGTCGGCCGTCTGCTGTGCAGACTTTGTGCATGAGGTGGGAGAGTGCACTGGAGGGGACTTAGCAGAAAAACTAGGAGAACTTTAGATTCACTTAAGGGAAGAAAAGCAAAGTCCACAATGTCTGGCTAACTAACAATAACTACTCAAGTTGCCTTGCAGGTTATCTGACTCTGAAGTTCCAGCTCAGTAAGGAGCGAGGGAGCACTTACAGGTAAGAAGGAGATGGGGCGGTGGCTAACCTGGCTCGCTGATTTGTGCTGGCTGCCCCATCACCTGAATTCGCCTGACTGCTATCCTCTTGAGGTGAGGTGAGGCAGGGGAGGGGACAGTGGCAGTACCCCCAGTCTGCCCCAGAGGCAGTTGCCCAGAAAATTACACTTGACTGGGTGTGTGTAACTACCTGTTGACTTTCTCCCTTAAAGGTAAAATCACCCCAAGACAGAGCACTTCCTCACCAGAGGGCCTTGCATCATCTGGTCACTAGCTGCACCTGTGAGGCTGCCACTGCTGCTCTCTACTATGTGCATCTTCCCAGATGTTGGAGTGTGAGCTTGGCCTCGGCTATGGACCGGGCTGGGTTACTTGCAGCACATGTGTCTCTTTCCCTGGCAGGCACATCGTGACTCGGCCAGGAGATGACAGAGCATGTCTGCTTCAGCCCCCCCCCCCCGCCCCCGAATCCTCCCCAAGTGCCATTCAGATCCAGCCCACGGAGCCCCAAGGCAGTCTACATCTCAGTCTCACCCCTGGGAGCGCAGGACAAGGGCTGTGCAAACTGCCTTGGCTCTCTTTCCAGCCGAGGGACATTGGCACTTTCCCCAGTTTAATAAAACTGTTGTTGAAAAACAACAAACGTCTGTTTTTGCATGCCTGCCTGACATTGCCAGTAGCTGCCCTCTCAACTCCCTGTTGGAATGTCCTCTCACACATCCCCACAAATGGTTCAAGTGGTACCCCATCCAGCCTCCCTGCCCCCTTCCTCCCCTCAATGTAACTTCAGGCAGTGGGGTGGGAATTGAACTGTGGCCCATGAATGTCTGGAGGGGGCACTGAGGACTTTCATTCTCTGATAGTCTGAGCTGCTGGTATCTGATGAGCCAGGAAGATGATTGCTGCATGTGGGGAGATGCTGCCGGGGGTGGGGGATGTGTTTGCGGAAGCAGTGATGGACTTCAGCAATCTGGCATGGGGAGGGCCTGTCAGTCCACCCCAGGACTGGGGCATGGCTGTTGAGATCCAACCAGCATTTTCACATCATAGAGGGGCAGTGATGTGTTCAAATGACGCCACTTCAAGTTTGTGCATGCTTTTCATTCCCCTTGCTTCGAAACGGCCTCCCATGTAGTTCCCAATGGGCGCTCCTGTCACTCATTGAAGGCCACACCTCCCCCACTCCTTTCTCTGGAACCTGGGGACTAATTAGGGTTGCCAGTCTCCAGGTGGTAGCTGGAGATCTCCCAGAATTACAACTTATCTCCAGGCAACCGAGATCACTTCCCTACAATCTGGCCCTACTTTTCAGGGAGGAGAAACCTGTTTCTCATAGTGGCGGTGGCGGCAGCAGGGATTTGCAGGTGCACAAAGCTGCAGCCACCGGCCTGGCCCTCATTGGCAATGCGGACTGGATGGGCGAGAGGGTGGGTGTTCGATCTGGACCTTCACTTTCACCTCTGCCCCCCTCCCTGGCAGGGATGCCTGTTCTCTGATGGGGGGCCTATTGGAGGCAGCGGGGATCATGGCCTCCCCATTGGCTGCACCGCTGCTTGCCCCTCACCTGCATGTCTGGGGAGGGGTGTGGCCATTGGCTGGTGTGAGTGGGGTTATCAGGGGAACAGTGGGCCAGTGCTCCTGGCAGCAGCCACACCTCACCTTGTCATGCTCGGGTGCTGGCGGGACTCTCCTGCAAAAGTCCATAGGGAGCTGTGGAGTGGTACCCCATTTACATTGACACACGAGTGACGACGCTGCCTTAGAGGTTAGGATTGAGCTGCCCATCTAGTAAGTTAAGAAGAAGTATGAAGTACAAAGAATCTCAAAGACTGGTCATTTCTCAAGGAAGTCATCACCTACCTTTCGCTTTCACTGTAGCTATGGCAACTCCAGCATGTGGCAAGGACAGGCAAGTACTCAAGGGTCTGGCATGTATTACATAAAGAGTTCAATTTGATAGGGGGGAAAGTGGAAAAACAGCCCCCAAGCAGATTGTAATCAGAGCCTGACTCAGCTTAAGCAATGCTTCCCCCCCCCGCCCCCCCGGCAAATACTAAACAAAATCAAATTAAGTTTCTCCACATGACATTATACCAATGATTCAGGATATCAAATCAAATCAAAGGGTTTATTACGGTCACAAGACCAGCCAAGTAAAATACAGATAAAAAGAACAGTTTTAAAATACTTAAAATGGGTAAATACATAAAAGATAAAATCATATATATGTATATATATCTCACAGTAAAAACTCACTCACTTCGTTAATTCACTTCCCAGCAATTGATGTTTCCTTCGTCAAATGATACCGCTTTCTGAGTGCTGTCACACAGAATTTTGCAACTGCGTAAGATACAGTTCTCTGGTCATCCTCTAAAAGATATACCTGAAGGGTTTCAGGTATAAAATCCATGTAATACTCTAATGGTTTAAATCTATAGAGTAGTGGGATAATTAATTGTATCCTTTCTTATTGATAGAATTCGCAGTGCAAAAGTATGTGTGTGGTATTTATTTGAACAGGGACAACAACGCTGCTGCAAAGGCAGGAAAGAGAATCTCCCATACAAAACTGCAGAGGGGAATGCATCAAATCGTGCTCTAGAGAAGGCCCATCTACATCTTTCGTTTGTAATGTCCGAAAGATATGGGGATATGGTGTAACTTTTTTAAAGCTCTTATAGCTTAAAGGAAGAATTGCCTCATCATTTTGGGACTCTATATTAACTAGTCTTTGGGTGATTAAAGCTTTTGCTTCGTTGAGTCCCCTATCAAACAGGGCTACCGGGTCCAAGCCAATCAGTTTAATTTTATCAGCTATCTTTGAGCACCATGTAGGATAAGGGTCAGAAGCTAACAACAAGGGAATTAAACCCTTTGGCTCAAGATGAATTCTTAGCCAGTAATAGATGACATGTTCCCAGATTTTTATTTCAACTCAGGGCAAACCAGCTTCTTGCCTAAGAATGATATTAGGAGTACATTTACGTGCATTAAATAAAGATCTGAGAAATTTAGATTGAACTGTTTCTAAGATCTTAACATTAGCAGTTAGTCCCATTTGTGATCCGTATAAGAGTTGCGCTAATGATTTTGTTTGGAATAGTTTCAGGTCTGCAGGTATAAAGCCCGCACCTTCTCTTCTAAAGAATCTAAGGATGGCATTCGCACTCTTTTCTGCAGCATTTGCTGATGAAATCGTATGCGCTTTGAAGTTAACATTAAATGTAAAGATGACTCCTAGGCATTGGAAATTTTTAACTTGATCTATAGTGTTCCCATTTATTTCCCAGTTAGTTTTTTTAAAGTGTCTACTAAAATATAATTTTGGATTTCAAGGAATTAATTGTCAGAAGCTCAGTATCACATTGATTGCTACAAATTTTTATGGCACGCTTTAAACCAATTTTTGTTTGGGACAGGAGGACTGCGTCGTCAGCATACATGAGAATTGGTCCCTTCCTCCCTGCAAGACTTGTGGCATGGACATCTGTCTTATGTAAACATTGAATCAATGTGTTTACATAGATGTTGAATAAGAAGGGCGCTAATAAGCAGCCTTGTCTAATACCCTTCTGGACTGGGATTTTCTTACTTTGCCATCTTGTGTGTACCTTATCTGGAGTTCATTGTTCTCATGAAGCTTAATCATCAGGTATAACAATCTTTTATCAATGGATGTATCTTCAGGATATGAAATCTTTTGACATTTTTAATTTTACATAAACGTAGCAATGACTTTTCCTTAATACAAAATACCCCTCCCAGTCATTATTAGTCTGCAAAGGGAAAAATGGCAGACAACCTCCTATTCATCTGTAAATAAATCAGGGTACATTTTGAAAGAAAAATCGAGAGAGTAGATATGAAGAGTTAAATCCTGCCCTTCTCCACTGCTTGAAGAAATTGGTCAGATTGGGAGGAAAAGCTCTGTTATAAAACAAGCACAGCGAAGTAAGATCTGGGAGGAGGGAGGGCCAATTCCCCTGTCCAAATGCTCTGCTTAAATATAGACACACACCCCAAAATTTACTCCAAAATAAAATTTCTGTACACATCCCTATCTGAACCATATCTGAGTTTTTTTTAAAACTGTTCATAGTTCAAAATCTAGCCAGCATTTTGACATCATCACACTAGAGCCAGTTTGGTGTAGTGGTTAGAGTGTGGGACTCTAATCTGGAGAGCCGGGTTTGATTCCTCACTCCACTTGAAGCCAGCTGGGTGACCTTGGGTCAGTCACAGCTTCTAGCAGTTCTCTCAGCCCCACCCACCTCACAGGGTGATTATTGTTGTGGGGATAATAATGACATACTTTGTAAACCATTCTGAGTGGGTGTTAAGTCTTAAGGGCGGTATATAAATCGAATGTTGTTGTTGTTATATGCTTCCTATTCATGTTTCATTCTAGAATTTCATTTTAAGCATCTCTGAATAATATCTGAATCAGTATTTTTTTAAAAAATGTATTTCATTTATTTCAGATAATAAACTCAAACATATATACAGAAAGTATAACTAGATCATAGATGTTGATATCTGAATCAGTATTATAACAAAATGTTTCTCAGGTTAAGAAGTATTATAAAAAATTAAAAATTACAACTTGTGGTAAAATCAGAATCATAAAAGAAGTAATTGACTATACTTCGTTAAAGTAAATTAGAAACCTATTTTGGCAGGGTGTTTTATAACTGTGGATCAACTATTTTACATTTTTCCTCACTGTAATACATTCTCATAAAACTGCTGCACTGTGTTTCATACAAAATCTTTTCTGGCCTTGGAGTTTAGAGAGAATCAAAGATTAACAAACAGCAGAGAAGAACAATTTTCTTGCCTACCATATAAGAGAAAATTGGCAGGACTGTGTGCAAAGAATAAATGACATGACTCGCTGTGTTGCGTTGTTGCACCAGGACACCCGTGGCATTACATCAATGCAGCAATTAAAACAGATGCAATTTTTATGAACAGCAGAATTGCACAAGGCATTGTATACCAGATTACAGCAAAATACCAATGTGCCAATAAAGACACAGAAGTAGCAATACTAAACACAATGCTATCAACAATTCAGGATGCCCACTTGCACATAGAACAGTAATCCAACAAGACCACTCAGTGCTAAGCATCACAGCTCCAAAACTTCTATCATGAAAGGGCCCAGATCCTTTGTCATGCAAACTGATGAAGCAACACATGGATATAAACAGGAACCACCACAGACCTCATTTCATTAGTGCCAATATGTGCTTGGAACAGAAGGGACAGGGGAAGGTTGGAGGGTAGAAACTTCTTAACAGAGAGAATGCACACCACCACCTTACTATTTGTACAGTACACTTTAAGCATCCAGACAACTTCATGTACCTTTATTGTCTTAATTCTTAAATAGCCCTATGAGACACACCTAATATCATCATTTATCCTTTCCGATGGTTGAGGATTGAAACTCACACCACTTGTTACATTTATGGCAGCAGTAAGATTGTAAAGAGAGGCTTCCTTATTCAGTGCATCAATTTATACCTTGCCTTTCAAACATGTATTTGTAATACTAAAATGTTTGCAAATAACTCAACATGTTACTAGCCAGCAACTTTTTTCTACTAGCCTTACTACCTACATTCCCCTTATTTCAGTCATTGGTATACTGACAGTCTTCATGAAACATAACAGCCATCTTCTTGTTTAGAAAAGTTTTCTAATTGATCACTTGAAGTAGGAAGACTTTACCTAACAGACAAAAAGTGCAGTTGCCCGAAGTCCACTGCCATTATGGGCCCACAACCAGGCTCATAATAATGTCTAGCTCCTTTATCAGCATCGCTGCTGCCACCACCCTTACAGTTTGCTCCCATGCAGTCTTGTTCTGTTTACTATTTAGGGTTGCCAACCCTGGGTTTCGAAATTCCTGGAGATTTGGGAGCAGAGCCTGGAAAGGGTGGGGAGCTTGGCAGGGATTTAATGTCATAGAGCAGTGATGGCAAACCTTTTTGATCCCGAGTGCCCAAACTGCAACACAAAACCAACTTATTTATTTCAAAGAGCCAACACTGCCATTAAACCTGAATACTGAGGTTTTAGTTAAGAAAAAACAACTCATACAGTTGTCCAAACTAATTAACATCTCTCTCTCTCTCTCTCACTCACTCAACTCAGAAGCCACAAATGAAAGTAAAGCAAGTTAAATCAAAGCAGTTTGCCCTTCTTTACACCAGCATCCCTACTTGCTATCTCTCTCTCTCTCTCTCTCTCTCTCACACACACACACACACACACACACTCAGGAGCCACGAATGAAAGTAAAGCAAGTTAAATCAAAGCAGTTTGCCCTTCTTTACACCAGCAGCCCTGCTTGCTAGCTCTCTCTCTCTCTCTCTCACTCACTCACTCAGGCGCCACGACTGAAAGTAAAGCAAGTTAAATCAAAGCAGTTTGCCCTTCTTTACACCAGCAGCCCTGCTTGCAAGCACTCGCTCACTCTCTCTCTCTCTCTCACTCACTCACTCAAGAGCCACGACTGAAAGTAAAGCAAGTTAAATCAAAGCAGCTTACTCTCCTTTAGAAAGCCAGCCCCAGCAGCCCGGCTGCTGCCTCCGCTTCCTGCTGCTAAAGAGACGGACAGCAGGGAGGCAGCCTTGAGGAAAAGGAATCATGTGGGCAGGGACAAAACCCACGTGACTCTGCTCAGAGCTACTGGAATGCCGTTCCAGGCGTTCCCCCTCCAAATGAGCCCTGGACCTAGCGATCGGTGACTTGGCTCACATGCCCACAGAGAGGGCTCTGCGTACCAGCTGTGGCATGCGTGCCATAGATTCGCCATCACGGTCATAGAGTCTTACATTTGTTTTCCCATTGTGGATACACGTGCATTGCTAGGGAGACATATAAGACCACACAGAAAGTAAGTCATTTGAGCATCCTCATGTAAGATGTCTTGTATAGAGAGACTCAGCGAGCCCACAATTTAGCTGTTTCTAGCCTGCTGCCAACAGTATCTTCCTCAACCTCCCGCAGCTTGATAAAATCAGCTTAAAATGGTACAGTTTTTTTAAAAATCAAGAGTCATCTACCAGTTCAGACTTTGCCCAAAGCCTACCAATGGCTCAATGCATTTCTGCCTAGAAACATCACTTGTTTGCAACACAGATGGCTTTTTTACAAGCCAGTTAACAAGTCATATTCTAGAAGGACATTTGTGATAATAGCTCATTTCCTAGTCCATAACTAGTTCCCTTTATCTTTAACTTTTACAGAAGCCGGTAAGCTTGCTCCTGGTCTTTGAATGTTCCTGCTGATTTGTAAAAATATCCTGATATTCTTTTATAGAGTTGGAGCTATTGCCAAATTGACCTCTGATGGCAAATGACTAAAATCCATAAAATCCATAAAATCCTATCCAAAGTTTTAACCTCATAGCAAAAAATGGTCTTGTTTATAGTCTATTAAAATAAACAATGCTGTAAAAAGGCAACAAATTGAAGTGTGGTAAGAATGCAGATTATACGACTTCTAGACCATATTTTTATTGCAAAATGAAGCAGCAGCCAGGGGACATTTCTATAACACAAGTGCTTCATTATAATCCAACAACTTGCAAAAGGTCACATTACTTTTATGACTTCATTTATGTTACCAAAAGGTCATTCTGTGTAGGGACATTAGAATAAGTTTATTTTGGAAGGTGAAATATGCCGACATGATGAATATTTGGGATATATTCTACATTGTGGTAAAATCAACTAAAACCTATTTGTACATTAATCTATCTAGGATGCCATCACATTTGCAAGGAGCACAACATCTTCCTATTATGAACAAAAATATAACATGGGGGAGAAATGCACAACTTTGTTTTCCCCGGTGCTTTTGAAAAGCAAGAGTAGATGAGAGTAAGAACAAGAGCCAAGAGCAGAAGTACACTGGAGAAGTACTTTCCATCCACACAGCTAGTGCTAAACTATGACTGGCCATTATGTCTGAACCAATCTTAAAGCAGGCTTTAGCCCTGTACTCATTGGCCAGTGTCACTCTTGGCCAGAACTTCATTTTGCCACATTCTACTATTTTCATCGAATTAAAATCGCATCCTGTGTCGCTCTTATGTATCAGCTCTCTCTGCTATGCCGTGCTGCTTCCTATAAATTATTCACTTGACAGTGGAAATGGCACTATTCTCAGCTAATAATCAGCTGGAAAAGAAGAAAGAAGACCAATTAGCACTAGGGTTCACATTTGGGTAAGATGGCTCCATTACATGCTGTTGCAATCTACATACCTTCACTGCCCTGGCTCTCTTCTCTGTATGCAAGAAGAGTAATAAAAGAAATTTATTCCCATCCATTGGTGAGGAAATGCATACTCCCTTTGCAATCCACTCCTTCACTTGAGTTCTTGTTTTATCCCAGCTGAGAGTGTTTAAATGGCAAACTTCTTTTTAATGTTTAGGAAACAGTTTGGATTTTTAGGCTGCTCCTTTCAACTAAATTCTTGCCTGTATAAATATTTTACACATATTCTAAATATTAATGGACTGTGCTTTGAAAATGTCTCTTTTGTTTCCTAATTAAAGAGCCCCGTGGCACAGAGCGGTAAGCTGCAGTACTGCAGCCCAAGCTCTGCTCAACCTGAGTTTGATCCCGGCGGAAGCCAGGTTCACATAACTCAAGGTTGACTCAGCCTTCCATCCTTCTGAGGTTGGTAAAATGAGTACCCAGTTTCCTGGGGGGTAAAGTGTCAATGACTGGGTAAGGCAATGGCAAACTACCCCATAATAAAAGTCTGCCAAGAAAACGTTGTGATGTGACGTCCCCCCATGGGTCAGTAATGACTCGGTGCTTGCACAGGGGGCTACCATTACCTTTACCTGTTTCCTAATTAACTATTGTTTTAAAATGTTTATAAAATATTTCTGTAATTATAACAAGTTTTTTTTCTTAGCTTTATTTCACTTTACCAGTAGTGCCTTGGAAGTTCACAGCAAAGTACAGAGGAAGATTGATTTCTGATATATTTTTATCACCTCGTGACTTGGCATATTTCAGACAACAACCAAGTACTATCCCTCCAACTGATTCATAATTCATGCAGGATATCACCACAACAGTTATGGTTCTTACACAAGAAGAGATATTTGTGGATGCTGGATAAAAATAAGTTAAAAGAGCGTCATACATTTCAGCAAGTCCCCACAAAGCAGCTTAACTGACATTAAGGTGAACGATTATATGAGGGAATAGTGTTGCCATGACAGAACCTATCTTAGCAGTTTAACAAACCTTCAGATTGTTAAACCACTAATGCATTTGTTAATGGACTTCAATGCACTGGTTCACAGAATGAAAGAGATAACTTTGCTGATCTCATGGCACTAATGCAACACCAATAAAATAAATAAATGACAGCATTTCCCTCTACATTTCCCTTTCTTTCAAGTTTTCAAACACATTTCACATTCTCTCATGGCAGATTATTAAAGTAGCTAATCCCCCAAAGACCAACATTTAACTGCCAAAGTGTTGTGTATGTCTTGGAACTAGTTCTGAAATTACAGTCCCCTAGCTGTGACTTAAACTATGAATGTCCAAGTTTTTACTATGCCATGTAGGCTAAATGCAGGTCTGGCAGATGGAATATCCTGATTTACATCTTAGGTTTTTTTCATCCAATCCTGTATTTGTATCATGAAGTATAGGTATGAAACATGAGAACTAGATCTTACCACGATTCAGTCTTTATTTCTGTACTGTTCATTGAAAAGTATTTTCCTCAAAACCCTTTCAAAATTGCATCACAATATTTTCTAGGTTTCATCTTTCCTGAGATGGAAGGGTGGGTATGGAAGAATGACATGCTTCCCCCCACTTAAACATCATATCCTCCCCCCCTACTTCTGTTCTCAAGCCAGTTTGTCAACAGAAACTTTACATTGTAGGTACATGTTGGAATGGGACAAAACGTGAACCGAGCATTCAGTGAGACTGCCATTGTGTTTTTTCCTGAAGAGGGAGTTTTTAGGGTGTGGGGGAGATAAATCCATTTCAAAATCCCAATAGCAAAAAACCAAAGAGCTGTCCACAAAAATCTCTTTCTCTGGGGATTCCAGTTAATGCATTATAACTCTCAGTGATCATGCAAATTATTGGCAGTACTAGAAGAGACTAGCCCCCTATCCCAGCACCTTCCACAATATACACTCAATACTTCTCTTAATACATTTCTGAAAAGAGAACCTTTCACTCCAAGGTTATGAAATTTTATAAAACTACCAGTTTTTATTAGCAAATACAAAAGAAGCATGTAAATACATTTTATTAAGCAAATGATATTTGAGCAAATGTTGGAAAAATATATCTGACAATAACCCTGGTTCAAATTTCCATTTTGATACAGATTAAAATTAAGAGAGAGTACTCTGATTTATTCATGATGAGCAGCTGGTCAGTCTTCTGTTGCTAACAACAAAAGCATTAATGTCTGAATTGCCAGCCTATGCAGTGTTACTGCATAGTACAGTTCCAGTATTTAAGAAGAAGAGAGATTTGGCTTTGGCCATCTTCAGACTTCTGCCAAGGAACATTGTTACCTTTGTGGATTCTGAGCTAGTGGGATATTTTTAATGTACAGTGAATTCTATGTTCTTACTACTTTGACAAATAAGGGACCTTCATGTCATTAATACTGTGGAACATTTTGCCCTGCCTCTTTTCCAAAGAAGGCATAAGACAGGAGTAGCCATGGCTGGAGAGTCTCCAGCCAATGGTTAGAGGGCAACATGCAGCTTTTCACTGTGGTTGGCCTACTCACCATCTCATGATATCATGTGGTATTAGCCAGTCGCTATTAAGGGCCAAGCAGAAATTTAGATGGGGGGAGGTCACCTGAATGGCTTTGAAGAAACATTTTTTGCCTGCTTTGTGATGTCCCTGACAGTGGAGTGTTTCATTAACTAGGTCTAGTTGTAGACTGGTTAGTAGGGGTGTGCACTGAGAAAAAAAAACCTTATAATTTTGGTTCCAGACCTTGGGAGGGAGGTGGATTTTTACCATGATTTCTTATTTCTGGGGAGGACGTTATCAGTTTGGGAATCAAATCCATGTGTTTTTTCAAGTTCCAGAGTTTCAGGGTCTTTATTTTGAATGGAGAATTTATTCAAGGGACTGGGACACCTGTTTATGATAATGTCACCATATTTGCACATAACACAGTCCTCCTTGATTTGATTGTTTTTATTTATTTATTCAACTTTTAGCTTGTTCTCCCTGCGAACAGGCCCAGAGCAGATAACTATAGATTAAAAAGTACATTAAAATCATAAATAACATACAGTTCATTCATAAAAACTCAGATGACAGTTCCAATTTACCCAGTCTTAATAAACAGTTCTGTGTGTGGGAGGTGGAGAGAGCAGCAGTGGTCTCATTAATGGAAACTGGGGAGGGGGGCACACTACCTCACCCAACAGGATACTGGCAGAAAGGCTCACCGATAACCCAGCCGCAACCATATGCCTGGTGGAATAATGATCTGATCTGATCTGATGTGATCTGATCTAATCTAAAGACTCCCCTTGTTTCAAGTAGACTGAACAAAGGGATTTGATTTGACAGACCCCTGAAGTAGTTCCCTCTCTGCCCAGCTGCACGTCTTTCTACTGATTCCTAAATAACAATCAAGCAGCAGCCTAGCAGGAGAACTCCAGCCAGTCACCAGAATTTTTTTTTTAAATAACTGCCTGCATTCATTTCATTTCCCTATTCTTTCAGTGAATGACAATAAAATAGAATTACCTTTCCACTGAAAACTGCATTTGCCATTTTTTTTCTTGTTGTGTTCTGTTATTTGTTTCCTTTCAGAAAGTAAGGAAGGCTTCAATTGCAGACCTTGCCTCCATCAGTCTGCCATTATTCCCTCTAGGAGACTATTTTGGGGTGGCTGTTTTTCAACCAAATGACACCAAAATTGTAGTGAAGGCTTCTGCTGCCTGCCCAATAAAGAACCTTCAAGTTTCAAGCAACTTGGACAAAGGCGCTGAACTCCGAGGGGCCAAAGGGTGCCGCCCCCAGCCATTGTAAATGCACTTTCATTATTCCTTACAGAGGACTTTTTCATGGATGCTGAAATTTCAACCAAAACTGCAGCAGAGTGTGCGTCCAATAAAGAACCCCCTAAATTTCAAGTGACTTATAGCAAGGGTTCTAGTTCTAGGGATCACTGAACAGGATCTCCCCGACTTTCTACTTTCAGAGGGGAAAGAAAATTCTCCATCACCACAAAAGAGATAGGAAGGAGAATGGCATCTCTCTGCAGCCATTGGCTGGGATTGCTCTGTGCAATTAGCATGTTCAAGGCAGCTGGATAAACATTAAATTGAAAGCCAAGATCTGTAGACAGAATGCAGAATGTATGTTTCAGAGGCATGGCTGAATTCATCCCTCAAACTTAGAAGGTCTTTTCACTCACAGTTTAGAGGCTCCTAAGTGTGGTAAAATTGATTGTGAAAGTACAAGCAATGGGTCTTTTTGTTTTACCAACTAAGAACTGCAAAAAATGGCAGCCCCATGGGAAGCTTATTACCTCCTTGCTGTCAGTACTAGCAGTAATTACTATGTGCAGGGGTCATTTTGTAAAAAAAGAGCTGGAGGAATTCATTAGCATAACATTAGCATATGCCACACCCCTTGAAATCACCATAAATGTGTCATTAGCATAACTAATTTGTGTACACCACACCCCATGACATCACCTATCCTGGCTGTTTTGGACCGAATCCTGGCCATTTAGGGCCGAAATTGGGCCCAAAATGGCAAAAAAAGGGCTGAAAATGGCCAAAAAGGGGCCCCAAATGGTCAGGATTGGGCTGCTGCTGAGTGGGAGAGTGATCCACCACCCATCAGAGGCCCAAGCCAGGCCGTTTCAGCCCCAATCCAGGCCGAAACGGGCCCAAAATGGCCGAGAGCCATGTGGGCGGGGTCACCTGACATGTGACCTCTTTGGGGAACTACCAGAACTGCGTTCCTGTGTGTTCCCCCTCAAAATGAGCCCTGACTATGTGAGAGAACACTCTGATATTGCTAGTTTTCCTATATGAACCAGTGCAAATGAGTTATGGGGATCAGGGTAGAAAACATAGCTTTTTATTGGTATAGTTTGTTTTCATTTATTTGAGTTTACTGTCTTAGGCTTTGTTTTATTGTTTTAGTTGTGAGCCAACTTGACCAGGCCTAAAAAGTGGCATACCCATTTTCTAAACAAACAAACAAACAAGTCTGTTTTATAGTGGGGTCCATCTATCCCAAGACTGCCTATATCGCCAGTGGATCTACAGGGTCATAGGCAGCCAGTAGACTTTCCTAACACCTGCTACCTGAGATGCATTAAATGGAGATACCAGGGATAGAACCCAATGTGAGGCACTCATTCGTTCTTGTCCCTGAGAAGGGTCCGGAGGTCTTGTCTCTTAACAATCTTCCTTGTGTTCCTTCTCCAGGGGGCCTCAAATTAGAGATGAGAGGTGGTTGCTGACATTTTGTTCCTCCTCCTCTCTCCAGGTACCTCCTCAGCAGCCTGGAAGAGGCCTGTCTGTTCCTCCTCGTCTGTGTGTTCACCCCCCTTTTTTTAAACCTGTGCACCAAGCCACATAGGCCCAGCATGTTGTTCCAGTCAGCTAAGAGGGAAAAGAGCCTCAAAAGACATTGGGCATGATCAAGGCCATGGCTTCAGCCACCAGCTCCACACACCCCTCTCTATCTGTGGACCACATTGGCAGTTCCATCACATTGCTGTTGCTTCAAAGGGCCCTCCCAAAACATCTACATAGCTGACAAACAGTGCTGCATGGGCTCTCCCTCTAGCCAGGAGAAGGTCTGGATCACCTCCCCAGTAGATGCCCAGGGTGGTGATGAGAGAGTTCAGGGCACCCTATAAACTAGTAAGTCAGAGGTTGGGACTAGTGGTGACACTGAAGACATTCTGCATGCAAATCATGTGCTCTGAGATTGAAATGCACCCCTCTCCATCTCTTCTTCTACCAAAAACAATGGAGATGGATAAATATGAGGGAGGAAGGAAACTGATGATCCAAGATCAGTACAACACAATTGCTGAACAAAGTCTTAAACAGGAGCTCTTTTCCTTTCACACTCGTCTCTACAAAGCTAAGGGTAGAATCAACGAAGCTTGCAATTTATAAAATGATGAATCAATAAGTCACAAAAATGCAAATTGTGTTGCAAAATTTGAATAGCATTGGGTATTTTTTATTTATTTATTTGAAGGCAAAGTATATTTTAATCAATTAAAGGCCATGGTATCTGGCCTAAAGAAAGAGTATGAATAATTTACAAGTTTATCCACACATTGAAATGCTATTTTGAGGATGCGGATCTAGATTTCCATAATGGAGTAATAGCATTTTCAATCAATTGTGAGTGTGTTGGGAGGGCGGGGGGTCCACCCAAGATTAAATTGGCTGCTCATTTTATTTCATTATAAATATAATAAACACTATCTGTTTCAGCACTGCATGAGGAAATAGGTTTTTGCATTCCATAACAACAGTGCCAGAGAAGCAATGACCTGAAAAAGTTTTGCTTTAACCTTATAATATTATACAAATAGAATAAAAACCTTAAACAGATGCCTGAAAAAGTGTTAGACTGTAACTTCTTCCTTTAAAGAGATTTTATTGGAGTAATTCAAGTGTTTTTTCCATTGTGGATTAATGAAATTTACATACAGTAAATTAGTATAAGATTTAAAAATGGAATTCTGATTATGTGTTATTAAAAAAGGAACTCAACATTTATATAAACTATATGTTAGCCAAAAAGACTTAATGCTTCAATAGACACAATTTCATTTTAATGTTCATGAAGATGATTTAAGTCATGACATTAATCATGGAACTAATCAAAATTCATTTTGCAAGTTGCACATATATATAAAGATTAGCAGATTGTTTAGCTGACAGTAAATGCCTTTCAAATTTTACAGATAAATTGTTCTTAAGTGAGCAGCTGATTAAAAGCAGTGCTTCAAAACTCTGAATTACAAGTAAAATAATAATAGCAATAACAACAACAACAGATTTATATACCGCCCTTCAGGACAACTTAATGCCACACTCAGAGTGGTTTACAAGGTATGTTGTTGTTATTATTATCCTCACAGCAATCAACCTGTGAGGTGGGTGGGGATGACTAGAGATGGGCACAAACTGGAAAAAACACGCACCATGCAGTTCATGGTTCGTCAAATTTCACAAACCACAAACCATGAACTTTCATGAACCTGCCCCTGGTTCACGAACTGGTTTGTTTGGTTCGTGAAAATGTCACATCCAGGTCAGAAAATCAAACCAGCCTAAAGTTCATGGCAGTTCGTCAGAAATGGGATCTGACAAACCATGGTTTGTGAACCACGAACCAGCCTGGTTCATGCTCAATTTTGGTTCGTATTTTGGTTTGTGCCCATCTCTAGGGATGAGAGACCTCTGGGAGAGCTGTGACTGACCCAAAGTCACTCAGCTGGCTTCAAGCAGAGTAGTGGGAAATCAAACCTAGTTCTCCAGATTAGAGTCCTGCAGCTCTTAACCACTACACCAAACTGGCTCTTAGAGATTGTAAAACAGTTGTTTTTACTCACGACTGAACCAAAAGAAATTAGTAAGAGTGGAAGAGCCATACTAACATCTGATTTCAGGAGACCAAAATGCCATGAAGCATTGGGAATTTTGTACTCTAAATGTGCTAGTGATTTGATATCCGACATAGTTGCAGAAATGTTTCCTGGGCTGCAAGTCTGCTTCTCAAAAAGCAAATGCAATCTTGGACTTCTCTGCACATGGGTTTGTGCTCTTCCTAGATATGAAAATGAAACAGGACTGCAATTAGATCCTTAATCTCTCTCTCCCTCTCTCTGTATAGTTTATTAGTTAAAAACTAAAAAATTACAACAGACTGAAATGTTGCTAGCTATAGAAGTGATGCTTAAATGTACAGCCGAAACAATGCACATTTATAGTTGTTACTTGGGCTCCTTTTTATTTTGTGCACAGTAAGGAGATGGTTTGTTATAGCTCAGAGTCAGTGCAATGTGCACTCCCATAACAAGCCAAATAATGCCCCCCTGCAGTCCCCAAGCCAATTCGGCTCCAAAAAACAGCACAGTGTGGAAGGCAGGAACCTCTTCTCACCCTTTGCTATGGTCTCGATCTGAATCAGGTCTTTCCTGCTGCACACAGGAGTTGCTACTGGGGACAAACAACTGCAGTTTGGCTGCAAGTCTCCGTGGAAAACTCATGTAAAGTGTAATGTACAATTTTGCCCTGGAAAAAAGCTGAGAAACCATGTTACACCCTTTCTGCAGTCACCATATTTGACTACTAGAGATGGGCACAAAACTTCTCTGTAGTGGCCTCAAGCCTGTAGAATGGTCTGCTTAAGGAGGTCTGGAAGGCTCCCATATGCCTGATATTTTGCAAACTATGTAAAATATAATTGTTTATGAGAGTGTTTTTGTAAAAGAAATAGGACTATTTCATAACAGACTGGCTGAGGAAAATACACTGTGCTTCTACTGAAGTAATAACGTTATGAATTGCACAGTTTTGTTCAGACAACAGCTCCATTTCAAATTTCTGCAGCTCCTCATATTACACTGCTTATTAGATGTATTATCATATTGATTGTACTGATTTACATTGCAAATCTATTTATTTATTGATTTACATTGTATAATCTGCTTTCAGTATAAGTGAGACAAGTGGACTATAACTAACTAACTAAATAAAAAACAAGTATGTAGATTTTTATGAAATGCCCAAGAGGCAGATGATGCAATTCTCTTATATTCACCACAGCTCTGCATTTGCAGAAGCAGCAGCCAGTTTAGAAACAGTTCTGTTCTGTTATTAAAACCAAGTGACTGACACATATGCAAGATAATTCTTGCAGGCTTTCTTGGTGAAATGCTCTTGCAAATGTAACTTGAAAACAGGACATGTTTATATTAAACATATTATAAAACATTTATAAAACAGGGTTCTACTTACTGTAACTGTTGATCATCAAGTAGTCTTCTTTGCAGGCATATATAGTACTGTGCTTGTACAGGCCTGTTACCAGAACTGCTCTTTTTATAATGGGGAAATTAGATTTAGCAGTCTGTAACTAAAATTATTAGCACGGATCTAACCTATGTTTACGGCGGTCCTGATTCCAGACACTCTAGTGACAAAGAGGCAGACTACAAATAGGTTCAAACACGTGTATTTACTAATAGTGTGGCGTAAGCCTGAACTTGCACATACATACAAGAAAGCACACAAGACCTAGGAA
The DNA here is from genome assembly GCF_028583425.1 of Eublepharis macularius. Taxonomy (NCBI): domain Eukaryota; kingdom Metazoa; phylum Chordata; class Lepidosauria; order Squamata; family Eublepharidae; genus Eublepharis; species Eublepharis macularius. The sequence goes on from NC_072795.1 coordinate 107,881,169, forward strand.
ATACAGAGTATGAAATATAGAGACTTTCGCATTAGCAGGTTCCCAACGTTGGTGGGGAATACTCACAATCCTGAAGCAAAGCAGAGACACAACAGCGAGGTGGCCCAATGCCAGCAATGGGACCACGGACAGACAGCGAGGGGTTCTGGATAGGAATGGCCTAAGAACCATGCGGTCTGAGAGACTGACTTAAATACCCCAAAACGTACCCTGGGGCTGGTGCTGTACTTGGTGGTTCTCACAGGTTAAAACAAAGGTTCTAATGGGTTACTGAATGGCTTGGATGGGCCACTTTGGTAATCTGATTGTGATAAGTGACACCTCAGGAAGAGGGGACAAAAGAGGGAGGGGGAAATCCGAGTGGGCTGAATGGATGTTCCAGCGGACAGGGCTTGTCCTGATGTCATCAGCTCTGGGATGCGGAGGTTTCTTTGAGATGCATTCTCTAAGTGCTTGGGATGGTCGGCACTTAGTTCCTTCTCCGGGGCAGCTCCTAAGATATGCAGAGCGGGGCGAGGTACTCTTGCTGCGGACGTGGTGTGCCCGCTTCGCCGAAATGGCTTCTCAAAGCAGTCTTTTCCTCTGGGTCTTCTGGCTGCCTAAGAACATGGATGCCGGCTGGGCATAGCTGGGGCTGGTTAGCAGGTGGCCCGGTAGCGAGGGCAAGCTTGGGGACCGGCCCGCAGGAGGCTCCAGGTGGGAACTGACCAAGGGGTGCCTAGCCAGGCTCGCTGGAGGTTTCCCCAGCAGGCACCCGGCTGCTAGCAGCGGCTTGGGCCCATATGAGGCAGGCTTCCATGGAGGCAGGGGGAGCAGCACGTAAAACACAGTCCAAAGCAGGGAACAGGCACGGTCCGTGGCAGATGGCAATGCAGGCACGGGGAACACTTGTAATAAAGTCCAAACACACACTGGGAAGTCCAGATATAGGTCTGGGCAGGGCTGCCCAGGAAAAGAGTCCTTTGTGCAGTTAACCAAACATGGAGTCAGTAAACTACACAGTCTATTGTAGCAGCAAGGTGATTAACAAGCAGGCAGGAAACTGACACGTGTACCAGAACACACACATGCAGGGCAATCTTGGTGTAGCAGTAAGACAGCAACGCAGGAAACTTTAACACAGTCCATGGCAGGCCTTAAAGCAGGAGAAGGGGCCTACTTGGCAACAGGCCAGCCATGGAAATGAGAATAAAAAGATTTCTAGAGGTTTCCAGAACAATAAGAACGCTCCCTGTCCGATGAGCACGAGCCAGTTTACTAGCCCCAAAAGGCACATGATTGAGGAGGAGCATTCTTCCCTCACACCTCCCTTCACTGCCGTGGAGTTGGACACGCAGGTAGAGAAATGCAGAAATGAGGTAGAGATGTGTGCCTGCACAGAAGTTCACTTGATGAACAACACCCATTAAGGATCTAGAGTGCCCTGCCTACAAAAGATCAGCCTTGATTCTGAGAAAGTACAAGAGGCGTAAGGAACCAAAAGCCTGGATCATGGAGTGAAGCTCTGCTTTACTAATAGAAGCCACCTTGATGGTCACAATGAGCAAAACTAATAGTTTGGATACAGCACAGTATTTCCGTAGACTGGAAATTCCATTTAATAAAGCACACCAACCACACAACATCACTTTCACTGCCCTTCCTTCTGTGGCAACCTGAAATGTTCCCTGAAATCTTGTTCTTGCGGTAGAGTAGACCACCCCTCTGCTAGTGGAAATCCTTGTGTTTGCAGAAACACTGGGTTGGATCCAGTCCTATGTCTGTTGTGGCACCTTTTCTGAGTAACACTGTCACTACTGTCTTCCCTTAAGGTTGTTAGAAAGTTGGTAAAACAGTTTTGCCCCACAGGGTTTCTGATACTTTGGGCCAAGTTGATGTTTTGTGCTGTTGATGTTTTGTGTTTCTTATTTGACCTTACTGATAGAAGCATTTCCAAAAAAATCTAGCAGGATGCTTCACTCACTTTCTTCAGAGTCCAATATGTGTATCTACTTCTGCATGTCACAGAAAGCTGCTCTAAAATAGAAGTGCACAATATTCCCTGCCCCCAAGTTCTTTCATTTTCATTCTCATAAGGAATAATGTGATCTCTGCCTCTTTCCATTCACTACCTCCTTCCTCCCTTCTCCTCCCCCTCAACATCTCAACTGCAAAGAGTTGGTTGCTGTGCTGTAGCCCACCAAGCAGGTAGAGGGGGCGGGTTCCAGGGACAAGAAGGAGTACTCTCCCAGATGTTTTTCTTGATGTGTCTGAGAAGCCACACCTCTGCAGTAACCTGAGGATTCTATTTGTGAGAATGGTTGTCTGACATAATTATATAGGAACAGAAAGAATAGATAAGAGTAATATAAGGTTGTGAAAATCAATTTACTATTAATGCTACAACCTTGAAGATGGTATAAAGGAGGAAAAGTAATCTCTCCTTTGATTCTGTGCTGAATTCTTGTTTCCTTCAAGTACTTAAGGAGTACAAACTGAATCCCACAGTTATAGCACTGCTAGAAACAACAAAGATGAACTAACATAGAAAAAGGACAACTAGAATATAAGAGACATCTGCAGGGGACACTACTTGCCCCAGTATGATTTTCTCCAGATTGGGGAGGGGCTGTAGCTTAATAGAAGAGCTCATGTTTTGCATGTAGAAAGCCCATTCAAATAATCTTGATCTGTAAAATCTCAGGTAGCTTGATACTCTGCCTGGAGTGCTGCTGCCAGAGCAGATAATTCTGAGCCAGATGGACCAGTGGTCTGACTCAAGTAAAAAGCAGTTACATGTGATCATTCATAGATCCTGTTCTACTGCCAGTTCTTTTAAACAGATATAGTTTGAGTACCAAATCCAAAAAGGAACAAAAAGAACTGTATTTTTTTTTAATAAATGGATAATGTGAAATTATTCGCTAAATCTCCAGCTAGGCTCAATTGTGTCATTGTAATCAAAAATTGCATCAAGGATATAAAATGTTACTGTCCTTGAGCAATTCTCCACATAATGAAAGGTGAAAGTAGAGATGCTCCATAGTAGGAGTGCCTGGTAAACACTAATATGTAATCCACACTTGATCCTGCTGCAAATACCCTGGGGATAAAACACAACTTGATAGCTAAATCTGGCACACCAAAAACTGACCTTCTAGCCAAGAATAAATTCAAACACGTCTTTGGCAGTTCTCACCTAACTCCATAGACATGATCTAGCTAGCACATTTGATCTGTTAATTTTCACGAAGTTCAGGGTGGTATACAGGATTCTTATCTTTATTAATTAAGCATCCACTTAGAGTTGATCATTTTAATTAGTTCATGCTGTTTAAAATGTCACGGGCAGGCAGGTGGATGGAAGCCATGTATGCTATCCTGAGCCATTTGGAAGAAGAATGGGATAAAACTGCACAACTGCATACTGCAGTCACTTCACACATTATAAGACATTCTGGGTTGGATACAACCAGGTTTTCTGCAGGTGAAAAAGTGAAGAAGAGTCCCCTCGGTCCATCAAAAGGCTATGCAGGAAGGAGGACGCCTGAGGAGTGAGCTCCAACCTCCCTTGATCCCCTTGCCTCTTTATCTAATGCCGTAACTTCTTTTAAAAGCACTAAATTATGGGCAAGCAAGGTCCTGAGAGACATAAATCTAAATCAAAAGCTTCAAAACAACTGCAGGGTTTTTTTTCACCATCTAAAGCAACAACGATTCAAACTAACAACGCAGACAAAATGGTGACCAAGGGAAATAGGGTAAGAGTGCAGACTACCCCTCCCACTGATCCTATGCTTACTTTTTTTCTTACAAATATGGAACAGAGATTAATAGAAAATATGAAAGCTTATTAATCCCCTATTTGAGCAATTTGCTGAACTTAAAAACTCTTGACAACAGCTAACCAAAAGGCAGAGAGTGCACTGAAGCTTGGAATGGCTTTACAAGAGCTCCACTTTCTTTAAAAAGAAAAATCCAGCCTCCACGATAGAGTTTTGAACCTAGAAGTTTCAGCTCGACAGCTTCACATAAAATTTAGAGGTTTTAATGAACGGAGCAACTGATAACACTGAATTTCTTGCTAACTGGCTTGCTCAGGAACTACAGCTGGAAAACAGAGTAATCCCTTTGATTTCTAAAGCATATCATTTAGGATCACTTAATCTTCTAAAACAAAGGGACTCCAGAGACATTCTGGCAGTTTTCTCTGACTCAAGAATAAGAAGGATAATATTAGAAACAGCCAGATCCTGAGGCTCATTCTCCTTTCAGGGTGAACTGATCTTTATTTTCCCTGTTTGCCATCAGAAGTACTGAAGAAATGCTGAAATCTTAACATAATCACGGAAGCACTAAGGCAAGCAAGTGGGACTTATAAATGGACAAACTTAACAAGCTTACAAGTAAAATATAATGATAAAGTCTATTATATAGAAGATCAAGAATTGAGTCTAACTTTGTTGCAGGACATTCACATTCCTTTACTAACAGACCCTAACAAATCCTCACAGAAAAGAAAGACACAGACCTTGACTCCACCAAAGGGCAGCAAAATAGCAGTTTGACATGCTTGACTGAGCTGCTGTTTATTTACATAGTGAAATGAAAATCTTCTGTTACATATGTCAGGATTAGAAATGGGCACGAACCGAAATACGAACCAAAGTTCATGACAAACCAGGCCCGTTCATGGTTCATGAACTGGCAGTTTGTCAGAGCCGATTTCTGACGAACCGCCACAAACTTTAAGCTGGTTCGTTTGTTTTGTTTTTTTGGTTCGTCACTGCAGACAACCTGGTGCCAACCAGTTTCCTAGGCAACAGAGGATGGACTTCATGCAGACCTTCTGCTGACCTGGAAGTGGCCTTCTGCTAGCCCAGAAGTGACCTTCTGCTGACCCAGAAGTGACAATTTGCTGCCCTAGATGTGACGTTTTCATGAACCAAGCAAACTCGTTCGTGAACCAGGGCAGATTCATGGAAGTTCATGGTTCGTGAAATGTGACGAACCACAAACCGCATGGTTTGTTTTTTTCTGATTCGTGCCCATCTCTAGTCAGGATTCTCAGACTTTCCACTGAAGAAGTTACGGCTTAGGCTTTCAATGTTTAACGCATCTAGTTGTTAGAGGTTTGGGGAGAAAGGGGAGGATTCATTTTCTCTTGCCTCCCAGATTTTTAACAGCCTTTCTGTATTGGAACTTGTTCCAATGACTTAAGTGAGATACATCTCACAAGGTCCAGAAGGCTGTTTATCCAGACTCTTTCTCTTTTTTCTTATGGGTACACAAACGGTTGGTATATTTGTAAATACTACTAGTTAATAATTATTTGTTGAGGGGGGAGTTGGGTGGGTTAAAGGGGGAGAGTTAAATATAACAAAGTTTATCTGAATTATATTTGTTAGTAAATATAACCTCTTTAGTGGGAGTGGGTGGGAAAAATGGGAATGAACGGTTTAACAATACTATGAAACTTCTTAAACTATTCTAGTTAGGTTCATTAAATATAATTATATTAATATGCTTAAAATGCTTATACTATCGACATACATGAGCTCTTGTTAACATAGATTCAAATACATTTCTACCATTTGTATATAGCTGGTTGAGATACTTGTATATTCATCTTTGATTGCTTGTGAATTAGAAATAATATTTACTTTATTAGGATAAGTTGTAACCCTTCAGAAACATTAATATATATATATATATTTTAAAGGCTATGCTGAGGATCATGGTAGGGCTGCAAGGTGGTGGCTGCAGATCTCCCCCCATTACAACTGTTCTCTAGGCCATAGAGATCAATTCTCCTGGAGAAAATGGCTGCTTTGGAGGATGGACTCTATGGCATTATACCCTGCTGGGGTCTCTCCCTTCACAAACCCTCCCCTCCTCAGGCTTCACCCCCAAAATCTCCAAGAATTTCCCAAACTGGAGCTGGCAGCAACTCTAATCATAGGGCCTACATGGACAAAAGCTGTAAGGTAAAGGCTGTAATAAGGAAGGAAACAGGTAGAAGGAAGGTAGAAAAGCTGACTGGATCCAAGCTGCTAATTGCCTGTTAATGCATACTTACAGGAGCATTGTTTCCTCTCCTGTGACATGCTTTGTTTTTTAGAAGAACAATAAGATTTTTAAAAATTTCCATTTTTTATGTATGTGGGACATTTGTGTGTGCCTGTTTTTAAAAACAGCTTTTTAATTATACATGGAGAAATAGGTTGAAATTTTTCTCGGCCCCTGAGAATTTTCATGAATGAGAAGAATTTCCACAAAGTCAGGTTTTGCGTATTTCTAATCAGACGCTTCCTTGAATAAGCCTGGGGAAAGGAAAAGGAACCTGGAAGAAGGAAAAGGAGCATCATCATCATGTTGTTTATAAATCTCCTGTCCTTATTTAACTATAGGCAAATTCAGAGATGGAACAGTTCCTTACTTCCAAGACTCAGAGCCTTGTTATATCCAGTCATATTGGGGGAGGGTATGATTTTCACTGATTTCAGCCTCCTCCTGTAGCTCCCCATATCCCCACATTGTTCTTGAGTGTCCACTGCTCCTTCAGGAGCAGTATTTCAGGGAATGGAATAGAAATGGTGAATAGAATAGAACAGAGTAGAATATGGTGAAACAGGAAAGGTCTGTTCAGTTTATGGTGCTTTGGTCTGAACCCCCTCTCAAGACCTGCATAGTTTCCTTGTTACCAGGCACATGTGTAGCCGAGATACCTGTCTCTGTCTACTTTCCATCTGGAGCCCACCATCATACTAAAACTGCCCAGTGTACAGAAGCAACTTTCTACTCTGTTATCCCTCACTCCTTGCCTAGTGAACTTCAGACTTGGTAATACAGTAATAAAAATGCAGAATTAGGGTCCTTTCCACACTGGGCTTTTTTGTCAGTTCTGGCCCCACAGCGCATTGAGTTTTCTCCAGAGTTCTGCATGTATGGACAAAATATCCTGATTCAGTTTCCAAACTGCTTCCCAGACTTTTTTTTTGCATTCTGGGTTTCTTCAGTTCTTCTCCTGGCTCACATACACCGGATCCCCCCCCCCCAACAAAGTCAAACCAGCACTTTTTTTGAAGCGCAAAATGCTTTCTTCAGTGTGAGGCCTGGCCCTGCTTTTATCCTTCCTCTGCATCCCCCTGCATTCTAACTGAGAGCCAGTTTGGTGTAGTGGTTAAGAGCATGGGACTCTAATCTGGAGAACAGGTTTTGCTTTCCCACTCCTTCACTTCAACCCAGGGTCAGTCACAGCTTCTAGGAGCTCTCTCAGCCCCACCCACCTTATAGGATGATTACGGTTGTGAGGTTAATAATAACATACTTTGTAAACCACTCTGAGTGGGTGTTAAGTTGTTCTGAAGGGCGGTATATAAATCGAATGCTGTTATTATTTATTATTAGAACAGCAACCAATCCAATTTTTCCTTAAAAAAATTAAACAACAGTGTTGCAACATTGCAAGGTTGATGCATTTAAAAAAAAAGAACTTTCAAGTTTCGTAAGCCTATCAGCTGCATATGCCTAAGAGAAATTTTAAGAATCTACCAAAAATGTGTTGTGTGTGTATGCTAGCTTCAGCAAGAAGTGGTAAATCCTCTTTTTATTTTTTATACAGCAACGCTGAAACCTTGGTGAATTAAAAAAAAAACACCAAAATCCCCTTGCAAGTTTCCTCAGCCAATCAGTTGAGCAAACTGACTTGTGCTTGGCTGATCAACTGATAAAACAAAAGGCCTGTAGCAGGAATGGGCCATTTTTCTATTACAGAAAAAATAAACAAGCACCATTTCAGTTCAAGTTCCTCAAGTACAGAATTACAGAGGCTCAAAATGGATCTGATCCTTGTGGATTGAATACCCAGAAAACCCAGTGTAAGTGTGCATGCAGAAAAGATCTATGTGATGAACAAAGATTTTAGAAGCAATCATGGTGGCACTAGCCTCCACCCTGAAATCCTAAATGGCGTAAATACCACAGTCAGGTCAATAACCTGTAAGTATCATTAAAAGACTCCCCCCCCCCCGAATTATTTCTCTGGATGCCCATGGGTGAATCAGATCAATTTGATCTAACATAGTGTCCTATTTCACACAATGGCCCCCAGAATTCCTACAGAACAGACTTGCAGGTCAACTCCTGTCCCCATTGAACTCATACAAAAGTGCCTTATCCTGAGTCAGACCATTGGTCTGTCAAGGTCAGTACTCTCTTCTCTGACAGGTAGAAGCTCTCCAGGTCTCAGGCAGAGGTCTTTCATATCATCGGCTACATGATGCAAGGGACTGAACCCGGGACCTTATGTATGAAAAGCAGATGCATTATTACTGAGCCACGGCCTCTCATCTGAAACTGAGGATGGGGAAAAAAATGATTCAGATCTCTGTAATTTCCAAACCTACATAATATCAAAGCCTATCCCTGTGAAAGATGGGCAAAGGTCCTGCCCCTTTCTTTCAATCAACAATCCCATGTTATACCTGGATTGCTGGAGGAGCCAGATGGGAGGGGGACTGGAGAAGAAAATTCATAAAACTGACATTTGAGTTCATACCTCCAGAGGGCTAGACTGGTGAAGGGGATCCTTTCTCAGGAGAATATGGCTTTCAGGGAAAGCAGGCTAGTGTGGTAAATGCTTTAGGAGACTGTACATGTCTTAAGAGTATCGCTTCTGAGAAAAGCTGGCTAAAGATTAAGAGTTTCTAGAAAGAGTCCAGTAGCACCTTTAAGACTAACCAATTTTATTGTAGCATAAGCTTTCGAGAATCAAGTTCTCTTTGTCAGATGATCTTGATTCTCGAAAGCTTATGCTACAATAAAATTGGTTAGTCTTAAAGGTGCTACTGGACTCATTTTGATTTTGCTACCACAGACTAACACGGCTAACTCCTCTGCATCTAGAAAGAGCTTACACTTACATTGTGGGATGTCTGAACTTGTGGGAAAGCCAAAGATACACCTCAATAGTTTTAAAAGCTTGGCAGATAACCGCTCCCTGCACCCAGTATCAACTTAAACATTGTAACTGAATGAGCTCAAAAAGTGTTGCACGTTAAGACTTGTAAAAAGTTTCAAGCCTCTTTTCTGAACATCCAAATCTCTGAGGAAATGGACATGATTAGTTTGTTGAGTCAGTGTGCTGATGTGCTTTGAGAGCCCCTGATTAATGAAATGGCTTGTTTCCTGCATGAAGCTGTTTCCTCTCAGGATCTTTTAGACTCTGCCTATTTATTTCCAGCTGCTGTGACTTAGCCTCAGGGTTGGCCTCGCTTCCTCCCTTCAATCTCTGCTTTCTGTTCTGCGCCAGCTAGAAATGTGATCATGTGATTTTAGGAGAACCATGAAGTAAGGCAGGTTTCAGACACCAAGAAAGGTGGGACAGGGACAAAGTGAAGACAATAACCACAAGCCTTACAAAACAGCATTTGGGGAGGGGAACTTTTCAGAGTTTTGTCTGAGCTGCATTGAGTATAAGACTTGGACAAAAAGCAAAGAAACATTTTCAATGACTGTGTCATCATTTGCTCTGGAAACAACTACAGAAAGATGATGGAAGATCTGTAATCAGATGCCACATGATTTTAAAATCTAATAAACAGATTTTGGAGGGCAAATTTGGACAGGGTGGGGGTTTAAACATTTCTCCTGCCATTGAAAATCTCTCCCCCTTGGTGCTGATATTTGCACTCAAGGGAAAACATACCTGCAGCATAAGGTTCTTGTATGCTCCCTCACCTCCAAAAGGTAAACAGCAGCTTCAGAGTCAAGGGAAGCAATTGCATCATGAAACTAGCACAAAGGAACAGGTTACACAGTACCAGGGCACCAGTCTGAGCTGCCTGTTTCCTATTGACTGCTATTAGCATTTTAAAGTAAACACAGGAGGTCTGATCAAGCATCTGCCAACATCTCACCTTGTTTGGCCCTTAGCTATTTAAATACGCAAAACTGAAATTCACAAAAAAAATCACCTCAGCTTCAACTTCTACAAAAGATGTACTGAAGAATTTCAGTAGATGCAAATGCAAAGATAAAAATGTTACAAATGCTATATTATTTTCTTTTTTTCAAGCCATACTATCTGGGCAACTGTGGAGATCTTCAAAGAAAATTAATAATTTGACAATGCAAACGGAAGGAATTAGTCTAGATGTAAATGAAATCAGTTCCCAACATCAAACTCAGCTATGCATTTAGAAATGAAAAGGAAGATATAGCATTATAGAATTTATGCATTAATGCCGCTGTGCAAGTAAACATGTTTTTCTTTTTAATGGGAACATCTCAATGAAGTTGCTAATTATAGCAAAAGCTATCTGAGTACTGATTTTTATGATGAAAAATGCAGAGGATATTTCACGTTTTTATGACTCCGGAAGTGAATAACTACACAGAGTGCAAGCAAAACAGAAATGAAAGACAGCAAAAGCCATGCAAGTTCAGCTCCCTGCTACTAAGCATGATGATCCTTGCCACTTCCCACAATCCCCTACTCTCCAAATATATCTAAGTGAGCTGAGGTGCACTTAAAATAGAAAAGAGTCCAGTAGCACCTTTAAGACTAACCAACTTTATTGTAGCATAAGCTTTCAAGAACCACAGCTCTCTTTGTCAGAAGGTATACCTTATGAGTTATCTGCAGCCTTCAAATACCAGAGTCCCAAATGATTCAAGAAAACAAGCTAAGCTGCATAGTACAAATGAGAACAAAAACAACCCCCTTAAAACATTACTATTCTAACCAGGGCCGTTTCCACACACGTTGAATAATGCACTTTCATTGTCCTTTAGTTATCCTTTAGAATTGGATTTTTTGTTCCACACATGGAAAATCAATTACAAATGTGCACTAAAGTGTATTGAAAGTGGATTATTCAACGTGTGTGGAAACGGCCCAGGTGTCATCCCCTGCAACCTTTAATATCTGGATTCATCAGAAGTTGTGAGCCAAATCCACCTAGAGTCTTTCTCGTATAAGCATATGCCACCGAACAGGCTATTTCTAGTTGTGGCTCACTCCTGGAAAGTCAAGAAATAGAGGTCATGAAACCATAAATACTTCTCAAGTGCAAATATCCAGAAAAAGGTGCAACTGCTTTTTGCAACCAATGTCATAAACAAAAATGTTACAACTCCAGTGTAAAATCAGGTTATACTAGCAAGGTCACAGAAATCTGGTATTTGTTTTTGATATCCCAGACTGAGTCTGCAGACAGGCAGCAACCAACATGTAGCCATCTTATACCAGAGCTATACAGCAGAGAACCATCATTTGCCAGTTCACTGTATGTCTGCAGCAGTTGTGAAATAGGGGGAAGGATTAATAATGTAGCTGCTTGCCCAATATTAAAGCTGAAAAAATGCACACATAAAGATATAACATGAGTGGGAAAAAAGCTTTACTGCCCTTTAGCTAAGAGACTAAAAATCATCCTTTCCATTGGACTCATGCTTCCTTCACTAAAGTTAAATAATGTTACAGCAAATACAGCCTAACACTTTCCATGGTCAAGACACCTCAATCAAGAAACCCATTTCAAGGTACACCCCATTAACACAAATTATGTTCAGCCCATTAAGCACTGCCACCGAGACTTTCCAAAAACAAATGTTTGTTTTTAGAGCTCTGCTGGAAAACTCAAATGGAATTATAAAACCACTTCTGTTTGAAAACTCTATTTCAGAGGCCAAGGAAGATTATGCTTCATCTTGCTTTTGTTTGTCCTATCATGCAGAAAGCGCTGCTCTTTCAGTAGAAGGGTTCTCCCTTAGACCTTTGTTCTTGTTGGCTTCAGATGGTCTCTTTGGGTCATTAGTAATAGCACAGCATGCTGAGACAAGTGCAAACAAGAAATGGGCAAATAGCTTTTTAAATTTTTCTCCTGTCTGAATGCAAGTTATTACAATATGAATAATAAGAGAAAAAAATCTATTCCAGAGTTTTAAAAAAACTACAGAAAACCTTTTCAGATAACTGTCTTAAACAAATTATATTCCTCACCTACCCTTTTATCTCGGAGTCAAGAAACTTTACAAACTATTGGTAACCTGGATAGCCTGATCTCATAAGATCTCAGAAGCTAAGCAGGGTCAGCCTTGGTTAGTAATTGGATGGGAGACCTCCAATGAAGACCAGGGTTGCAGAGCCAGGCAATGGCAAAGAACCTCCATTAGTCTCTTGTCATGAAAATTCCACCATAAGTTAAACTCTGACTTGAGTGTACTCTCCACCAAAAAGAGGATTAATTGTCCAACTCTGGAATTGTACTAATTTCTTCCTTACAACACTGCTATTTCTTAAAGAAAGGTTGGTGTGTCTTTCCATTGATTTGATCCATATGGGCAGCACTGATTCAGAACCAAAAGTTGGGCCAGGTGCTCCCCCTGCCTTGCAAAGGTCTCACCCATACTGGCAATATATATGAACTATACATAGGTCTTCCCTCTAAGTCAAGTTGGAAACTCCAGTTGGAATGCTGCAGCTTGGTTATTATTGGGAACAAGAATGATCATGCACCTTACTTCCATTCTACAGGAATTCCATTGGCTACCTGTTAGTTACCAGGCTCAATTTGAGGTATTGGCTATCATATACAAAGTTATTCAGAGCCTTGGTCCAGCATACCTACAGGACCTCCTCTCTCATGTTCTTCTATGGCAGCTTCGCTCATCTGAACAAGGCTTTCTGCAGGTGCCACCTAGCACATGGGCAAAATCAGCAGCCACATTTTATCTGTGGTGGCCTCTACCCAATGCAATGGCCTGCCTGAGGATGTCAGGAGAGAGACAGGGAGCATAGACTTCACCATTATGTGCTACTATGTACTTATCTGTTGCTTTAAGTATGATCTTACTAAGTAGTTCTATGTTGTTTAACATGCCAGTCTTAGAATTGCTTATGCTCTGTTCCAGCATTTCTTCAACTCTATATTGGATTTCTGCTAATGTTATAGCTTTGTAATTCCACATTTATATACCCTGTTACATTGTTTATTGAAATGTCCTGGAAATTGACTGTACTGATGCACACTGTGTAATCTGCCTTGAGTCTCAGTAAGAAAGGTGGACTATAAATAACATAACATAAAAGGAGTGTGCCAGACACACTTCTGAAAGTATTCTCAGGAATGAGCCATGCACTTACAAAATCATCTAAGTGCCAAGAGACTGTCTCAGACACATTGCCTGGAAGTCCCTGGAAACTGGATTTGAGCTAATGAGTAGTGTGTGGACACCGTTTTGACTGCAAAATCTGATCCAACAGGATAGTTTAATCATCTCTAGCTCTCAAAACATTTGAAAGCTCAAAACGTCAGTAATTTGGGCTATTTCTGAATTAAGCTCTCCCAAGTCAACAGTTTACAAGCTTCCCAAATCAACAGTTTTTGTTCATTAGTGCCTTATTTACATCTTGGTTTTCAAAAGACAAGGCTTTGAACTTGTCTCTAATATACAAGAGCATCTAAACAATTTCATTCATTTTATTCTGTCTTAGTAACTTATTTGAAATCCAAAGTTTGCTATAGTAGAATTGGGGAGATGCCTTTGATGGTTCTTCATTTGCTATGAGTAATACTGGGCATAAGCTAGGAAGAGAGAGAGGCAACTACCGTAAACGATAAATATACACTAGTTTGTGAGAATACATGGATATAAAGAGCATTTGTGGTAACAGCAGCAATAAACCATAAGTCTCCAGGCTCAAAATTTGAGAAGATAGTTAGGGGTTTTCATTTCACATCCCTTCTCAAACGTCACTATATATGTTTTTGCAATCACTGCAAAATCCTGGGTTCAGGAACATCATGTTATAAAGATTGATTTTCATCTTGAAAAATGTCAAACTTCTGCTTGTAATGGTCAGAAAGGTTTTCTGAAATAGCAAAGTTCAAAGAGTCATCAACTTGACAGATCTGTGACACATCATGATAAGTGCAACAGATCTACTACTTTATGGTCAGCAACAAAATGAGGCAATCAATGAGGAATAATAAATCTCACTCGGAAAGGAAGAACCACAGCATGCCATAAAGATCCAAGGAAGAGGTGAACACTATGGGCATTTTTCATCTCTGAGAGACTGATATCTACTTTAAATCTCAACACTTAATTATTTCACTTCTTTGTTTTTATTCTACCACACATGTTGCAAGTTAGGTTCCATATTTGATATATAGTATATGTAGTAAGTGGAGGGAGGGAAGGCAACATGGCATAGCCCAATCTCATCCGTTCTTGGAAACTAAGCAGGGTCAGTACCTGGATGGGCAACCACTAAGGAAGACTCTACAGAGGAAGGCACTGGCAAATCACCTCTGCTTCTCACTTGTCTTGAAAGTCCCTTGCTGGGGTTGCCATAAGTTGGTTGAGATTTGATGACACACATACACACAGTAAGTGGAGGGGCCAGGGGCTAAAGCCATCTCTAAAAAGCTTTCATATGTCTCTTTTACCTTATTATTATAATTAACAACTGCTTCCATCTGTGTACAAGCCAAGACACCAGGAAACAGTTGCCAGCAACAGAAATACTTACAGGAACAGCTTTTGCCAAAGCATCTGTTGCTATACATACTGTAAGACAAAGAGATGGAGACAAGGCAGAGGTTATGCTGGTTGGGAGGGCTGATGCTTTGGAGGGATTGGATCCACTTGTGGGATAAAGTGCAATTGATGTTTTCAGAGCTGGTTAAGAGCTTCAGGTGTTCATGGACACGGCCTTGCTGTTTGAAAAGCAGGGTGGTATAATGAACAAGAATACCTTCAATAAGCTGCATCTGATTCATCATCTTTCTCCTTTTTTAGACTCAACTGATCTAGCCATAGTGAACCATACTTTCATGTCCTCACTTGTTGGATTGCTGTGATGGTCTCTGCATTGGGCTGCCCTTAAAGATAACCCAGAACTGCTGTTGGTTTAGAATGCAGTAGCTTCATTGTTGTCAGGGCTAGCTAATGGGAACATATACCACCTATCATAAAACAGTTACATTGGCTGCTAGTTTGTTTCCCAATTCAGTTCAAGGTGCCGGTGATGATCTTGGAAACCTTTTGTGGCCTAGAATCAGGACTTTTGTTGAGATGGTACTCACTGGCATTGTGTAACAGCAACTTTTTCTGGGGCTAAATCCTGATTCCAGATCTGGGAGTCAGGGGAAAAAGCCAGAGTTTTGCCAATCCAGCTAAATCTGGCTTTCCTGAATCAAATCAGAGAATCTGGGATCCAATCTAGGTAAGTCTAGGAAACATAGCTTCGGCCCTTTGGCTGGCTCCTTCCTGGGCTTCTCCCAGTTTTTCCCAATGGGGAGGGGAAGGCAGAGGTAGGAGGGAGAGGGAGTGAGGCAGGGAGGGGAGATTGGCCAATCCATGCAGGAGATCTCTTTGTCAGTCTGGTTTCTATGAGTGACACTGGTTCACAGTTTAGTTTGGTGGAATTCTCCATTTTGATATGATTCTCTGGTTTGATGTTGGTCCCTTTGATTCACTTTGGTTCTGGAGAGATTTCACCAATTCCCTTGTTTCAGTTTGGTTCTGTTGGGCTTCCTTTTGCATTTGGGAGTGTGTTATTGGCCACTGACAGTCTCTCCCCTGTGTGTTTCTGTCTGAGAGCCTGCTTGGCAATGTTTCCCCCATAGGAAACAATGGAGAGTGGCTGGGGCACTTTCTTCAGGGGCCCATAGAATGGGGTCCTGGGATCCAATTTTCATGAAACTTAGGGCGGTTCCTTTAGACAGTCAAGAGTAGGTTCTCTGCAAATTTGAGAGGGTTTTCTTGAAAAATGCCCCCCCAGCCCTGCCCCCCAATAGTTTTCCCCATAGGGAACAATGGCCAAATAAATCTGGGATTTAACAGGCCAGAGACTTTTTTCTGGATTTCAGGAATCCCAGATTTTTTTGAGATCCCTGAAATGTGGATCTGGATTTCCTGGATTTGGGGGGTGGGGGTGCACACTCCTAGCCCTGATTCTTCTGCACCAGCCTGCCCCACTCAGCCAGAGAAAGAGAGTGAATCCACAGGAAAAGCCTACTGGGGATTTGCAGAGGGAGGGGGATTGGTAGAAATCAACAGAACCTTATATATGAGTACTGGCACTTTTATTTTTACAACAGTCACTGCCTAGGTCTCACATATCTAAAGCACCATCTCTTCACATATGACCCTGTGAACAAGCTTTGGTCTTCATGCTACCTCTTGTTAGCTGTTTCGTTGCTTAGGATAGTTCATGTATGACATGAACTAGAGCCAGTTTTTTTTCCCCATTATCCCACCCTTTGGATCAGACTCCCTGAGAAGAAGAGGTAGGGCTCAGTCTCTAGAAGTATTTAGGAGGTGCTGTAAGAATATTTGATTTGTCAGGGCTTTTAATGGGGTATAGGTTGAAGACATTCTTAGGGATATGGTATATTTTATATTTAAGCTTGTAAACCACCCTGAGCCATAGGGAAGGGCAGGAAAGAAATATTTTAGTTAATAAAGCACTCTGCCTGTGCCTTGGCTTCTGTTGACAGATTCCTTCAGCTCTCAGTGCAACTAAAAATATGGCTCTAGTTCAAAATTAGTTGCCAACAATGGCAGAACAAGCCAACATAAAGCTGCAGTTAATAAAGGATCTCAGAACAATTATTTGGATCATTTAAAAGTACAGAAGCTGGTGATGTGTCAAACATACTATTTTTCCAAGCAGCATTTTCAACTTGCTCTCTTTGTCCAGTTTCCTGTGTCTGTCAGAAAAATGACAGCTACTTCAACTGTATCTGGTAAATTATGTCCTCATCTTCCCAGAAGACATTGTTATTGATTAACGTTACATCAAGGCCTTTACCTCAAGTGTAGTGTGGATACATTTAATTTTCTTTCAGAACAAACCCATATTTGAGATTAATTACAGTAAGTCTGGAAGAGTAAATCTTACATTCGTTCACTGGAGCATTTCACAAGGAGTACTGGTATGATTTATAATGCCTTAGAATATATCCCATCATTTACACTTCATGTAACAACCTCCATTTTGGTAACACAGGGGGGGAAAATTCCATGTATACACTGCCTTGTGTTGTTTGATTCCAGCAATAGCAAAGCTGCAAATCCCACATAAATGTGACACTTAAATATACAGTTTAGTATGCAAACACAAAGCTCATTTAACATTTACTGAAACGCAACAGAACAAAGGAGTTTTTTATGCATTAGACGGATGGAGGGCTACTTCTGAATATATGCTACTTCAAAAATATCATATCTAATTTACTTTCACTTACAGACATACTTGTTTAAAGTGAGCATCAATGTAAAAGCTCTGCATTAAAGGAAAGCCTAATTAATATGCATATATAGTAATAAAAGAGTTTTCCCCGAATGTTAAATTGCAAGCTGAAGCATCTTTATTCTGCTGACTTTTCATGTATATATTAAGTTCTGGCATTTTTTCCAAGCTGTTTTGATACTTGAAGCCATTTGTTTATGGCCACAATCCAAATAGTTATTTGCCCCAATTGAAAGATATATGCATGCACAGAGACTTTCTTTTGAGTGTTCACCACTGTAGCTCCTACAAAAGAAAAAGAAGTCACTGTCCAACTTCCAAAGTCTGTTTCAAATATGATACAATCTATCCACAAGTTTTTATATCAGGGATTTTTTTTTGGACTCTGATTTTTTTTAAAAAAAATCTTAAACACTGTATATAACAGTGAAATCCTAAACAGAGTTACTCCAGTCTACGCCCATTTCTTTCGATGGGCTTAGACTGGAGTAACTCTGTTTAGGATTTTACTGTAACCTGTCACTGTACTTAGAAAGCTGTGGCTATGCTTAGGATTGTACTGTATGTTGTTTTTTGATCCCATTCTCAAACTTCAACCTGGTCATGCTCCTGATGACACGATTGCAATAAAACCCAAACACTTCCCCCTCTCCCTGCAAGTTGCCCTCTCCAATGTAAATTTTGGAAAGAATGAGCATGGAAAGATAGTGATGTTTGTTGGTGACAGGGAAGCACTGGTTCAACCTGGGCCTGAGCTTGCACAACTTAATTTGGCCTGATTGGAATTAGGTTTTGGGGAGCACACCCATCAATCATTAGAACATACTCTGATTGGTCCTTATTAAATGTCTTCTGAGTTCCCCTGGCACAATGAATAAAATTGTTTTCCATCTCTTTAACTTTCATCTTATGCTGTAATAGATTACTAGTATAGTAGAAATTAAGCATGAGCAGTGTATTTATTTATTATTAAAATATTTTTACCCTGCCCTCTCTCTTGGTTCAAGGTGGCTTAAAGGTAGCCCCTGTGCAAGCACCGAGTCATACTGACCCATGGGGGGGATGTCGCATCATGACGTTTTCTTGGCAGACTTTTTACAGGGTGGTTTGCCATTGCCTTCTCCAGTCATCTACACTTTACTTCCAGGAAACTAGGTACTCATTTTACCGAGTTCAGAAGGATGGAAGGCTGAGTCAACCTTGAGTCGTCTACCTGAATCAGGCTTCCACCAGGATCAAACTCAGGTTGTGAGCAGAGATTGGGCTGCAGTACTGCAGCTTACCACTCTGTGCCATTTTCAAGGTGGCTTACAGTAACATTACAACATTATGAGTTAGAATCAAACCACAACAAACCACATATACTTCCATCCCCCACCCACCAACATGCCTGCTATTCATAGCAAATAAAAAAAATATATTTAATTAGAACATTGCAGAACATCCCAAAGATCTGCAATGATGGGTCACCTCACCTCTTCAGGGAACCAACTCCACAGATTCGGAGCCATAAGGAAAAGGCCTGGGTGCTGGTCAATGCCAGACACACCTCTCTAAGTGTGGGAACAGCCAATAAGGAGCAGCTTGAAGACTGTAGTTGGAGAACAGCAACAAAAGTGCACAGGAAACAATATGGTCAAGATATGGAGTCTGATGATGGGAAATGCCAAGATGGTAGTATCCTTAAGCAACTAGGCAGAAGTCTCCTGAGCCAGATGACTGGAGGAACCAACCATATTCCACTTTCTACTATATACCCTCCAAGGCTTGCTATTGTTCATCTGAGCAATTTAATGCAAAGAGAAGCCACGGATGGCTATTTTGCATCTGCTGGACTATCCCTTTGGGCCAGCTCTTCCTCATCTTGTATTTTTTAATGTAGATTTTTGGCTCAAAGGCTTCATAATGGGTTTACTCATGTTCTACCTCAAGATAACTACCACAATTATGCCTCATGAAGACCTAGGAAAAATGCTGCTGATAATTAGTAGCTGTAATGTAAAATAAACATTTCCCCACTGTCATTCTCCCATTCAAAACGTGATACATACCAGTCATAATTCAATTTAAAAATATATATGGAGGGGTCTTTTATATATTTACAATTCTATTTGCTGTTCTCATGAGAAATTGACAAACAAAAATCATTATAAAAACTGGCTCACTCCTGCTTATGCCGATGACAATTGCTTTATAGAAGGACCAAGAGCCTCCCAGTACCAAGGTACCTTAAAATCTTCTATGTGTCAGATATACCAAAAGAGTATCTAACATTGCAGCTGACAAGTACAGCATTACTTGCAACCTTTAATCCCATTAAGTCTCTAATGAACAGTTGCCAGAGGCAAAATGATAAACAAGTATTATCTTTCACTCAGAGGATTATACCTTCACTGCCCTGGTTTTTAATTTAGCCTTTATTAGTGAAAATGTTTCCCTCCACCTCTGTCATGTCTTACTTTTACATGATATCCACTCACCTGAGATCACCACATTCCAAGGGATGACTCTCCATCACCAATACTGATGATCCTCACCTGGAGGGAGAATTGGGGCATTTATCCCCTCCAATAGATTATCAGTGAACCACAATGCAAGGTAGATGATGCATATTTTATCCTCACTGCTCCATACAGCAGTGAGTGTACACGGCAGCTCTGTGTACACAGAACTGAACACAGGGCAACCTGCTCATGGATCTCGCTTGTTGGATCAGGAGTGCTTTTATACATATGAAACCAAGCAGAGGGCTTACAATAACCCCACCCACCCACTCTCCAAATTCTAGACATTTTAAATAAAAGTTTCAAAGCACTGGTGAACTTCATGTATGGTCTGAAAATGAGAATGATATTTACCATGCAAAGTGATCCCCATAATGCAGAGAGAGAAAGAGTGAAAGAGAGTGTGACATGACTTGATTGAAGTCTGAAAAAAACAACACTGCAGCCGCAATTTCTCTTGATCACTCATGAAAAGCTATCCTTGACTACAAAACAAGTAAGCTCCAATATAGAAGTGGAATCAAGATCCTCTATCGCTTGCCATTCTCCCTTTAGAACTTGGGAGTGTGGATCAATGGCAGCCCTCTTTCCCAGATGTTACAGCTGGCAGTGAAAACTGTTACCAGTGAAGGAGAGAGACAAGCATAGTTCATACAATACCTAGAATTCTCTTACAACTGAAAGTGAGACTAGTGAAAATGGCTGAGGAATGTAGAGGGTAAACAAGGGAAGGAAAGAGTCCAATAATAATATGGAAGGAATACGCACAATTGCCTAGCCTGGAACAGATAGGGGAACTGAGGAAACACCTTAAAATAAGCTGCCAAGTAAAGTTTAAAGATTTTTTTAAAAAAAAAATACAAGAACAGCATCCAGAAAACAGCTGCTCCAAGAGAAACTTCAAGGAATCAGTCCTGGGACCTGGATGCAACATGCAAAGCAGATGCTCAACCACAGCCACAGAATCCCCAAGAGGAATAGGATGGGATAGTGGGAAAGGGCACTAAATGACTGGGAATGCACTTTTTAATAGTTCTGTGATTACAGCATGGTGTTAGGGAAAATACTTTTAATACTACTTACTAAGATGGGGAAGAGTTAGAACGGAGGACTATCTTTTTCATTGTGCTGGTGGATGAACGAGTGTGCATCAATATGCAGTTGTGTATGCAATCACAAGCTGAGCCAATTGAGTCTCAAATAGATGAAGCCTAGAATAAGTTCAGAAGGGACAGGAAATTGAAGAAATGGCCCCATCAGAATAAAGTAACAAAGCTGGAGGACAAGAAGGGAGAGGGAAAAAGAAAAAGCACTGGTCTCTGTGAAAGGTGACATTTCCTTTGGAGTGTGGACTTCTATTAGACCCTGGAAATTTAATGCTGGCCTCATTTCAAGCACAAAGATCAGCTTATCTTCTGTACGGGGCTGTGCCAGTTGCTTATTAAAAGAACCAAAGCCAGAATGCAATCCCAGCTCACAAGCATCTAAGCTATATCAATTGTGTAACATTTGTTGATTGCAGTACATTATATTACAGTTGGCTTTTGGCAATTACATATTGCTAAATGGCAGTTGAGTATTTAAAGCATTATTGAGCAGAACAATAACAAAAGAGAATTATGCTAATTATAGATTGTTTGTTCAAAGACTGCAGAGTTCAGTCACTCTCAGAAAATCTACAAAGCAACACACAAAATTACAAAAAGATTCCTCCTCCATACAGCAAATGCTGCAAATATAGTGTGAGTCTTGACTCCTGGCCTTTTGAGCTATCTTTTGCTTACAGGACTTCCGGTGCCTACTGCCAAATACCTCTAAGCATGTGCAAGATTCTTTACCTAAAGGAAAGAAGTCTCTAAAAAAGGATTTAATGGTATACTGTCCCACACATGCATGGAGCAGTTTGTATCCTACCACTTCAGTATGCAAAGTCTGAAACTTTCCTCTAGCCCACAGAGTCACAAAAAGCAGTGTACAGAGCTAGTGGGTTTCATGAGCAACTAAGAAACTGAACAATTACCAAAAAGAGACTACAGTCACGTCTTGCAACCTCTGTTTATATGGTGGTTTACATTTCTGTCTACAGAGTTGTTGGCAGGAAAGTTCAATTTTTCCACTTCAAGAAGGGTCCTGTGGAATGTCCCTATAAGATGCAGGTTCCTATATCATTAAAAAGTATGGCACAGTGACAACTTGCCAGCCAAGAAGCCAAGTTCAATCTGCATCACCCCTCCTTTACCTGTAGTAAAATTCCCAGCACCCACCTTCCCACATAGCTGGGAATAGCAGTGCGTCCCGCTTTGGTCTCCACGATCCACGGATCGGGAACAGGAGATATTTGGTGTGAATTGTTTATTGGGGATCGTCGCAGTTGCCGATCCACGATCAGCTGGATCGTTAAATTATTTTGGATCATGCCCATCTCTAAATGGAATTCTACCCATACAGTTGCATTACATATGCCATCCATGTGAGTCACTGAAGCAAGCCATAGGGCAAAACTGTTATTTGTACCATATGGGAGCCTACATTTTTTCTCCCTTGGGTAAAACAGCATACTTAAGGCAGATGATTCAGATCATAAAACTAGAGAATGTGTTTCAACCCTGCCCCACTGCCACAGTGACTGGCATAATTTGGGGTGTACACAGCTTGTCCGAGCCACCAGCATTTCAAGCAATCCTGAAAGACCACCACCAAGTACCAAGCAGCAAAAAATAAGTATAAGAATAAGAAACTGCCTTAAAAGTATTATAATATCAGCATCAGCACTGACTATGTACCAAAATGCACCATAGTATTCCAGTCAGTACTTGCAACACATGCAGTCATTAAAACAAACAAACAAACAAAAACATGTTCTGCATAGTGGATTTAGCCACAGCAAGCTATTTTTTAAAAAAACGAATTAAAAGGTTTTCCTCTATGCCTAAAGTTACTTAATCATGGATGATAATCAATTGTCACAGTCTCTGCTGAATGCATTTCTGTTGCAATGAACACTTGCCAATGGTTCCAATGCAACTTCTGTTCTGTGATTTATGTAGAATTGAACTATTAATACTATTATTTTGCAATTGTTTTTTAAAAGCTCAGCAGAGTTATTGTATCAAGGGGATCTAAGTCTACCTAGCCATGGTACAATGGCCAGAACTTTAGATGAGTTCAGTCTTTTAATCAAACTCAGGACAATGGATTTAAGTGTCCTATGCTCACATATAAGCAGTATAAGATAGAATGAAGAATAAGAATTATATCTGCTGGCTCTGCTCTCCACATTAGAGATAATATCTGCTCAGTAGCCTAAAAGCACACACCTAGACTGGTAATTTCCACCGATTTCTGCTTCCCTTCCTACTGGAGACTACCCATGCTGTTCCTTAGGGTCCCCTATACACCAAGAGCAGCAATTCATGGAGATCAATGAACCACATTGGGCTCAATTCTGCTGATAGAAGGTTTAGTATTCTGCTGTATGTGGTAGGTAAAGATAGATTGCGTAGAACCAGTTCACACTGGAATGTATACATCTAGGCTCCTATGAATGTAAGATCTTAAGTGCATGAAGACTGTGAGGCAAGGCCAATAATCATGAATTTTCCCTCCCATGTGTTAAACCAACTAGTTGTATACTAACTAAACATTTATTTAGGCATAAGGTTGAATCCATTTGTAAACTCTGGAAATGGTTAGCAGAAGATGAAGCTCAAAGAACATTAACTCAGTTTCAATTAATAGTAACTTGTGATGCATAATCCTAGATGAATCTGTTTTCCAGTGTGATTCCTCCTAAAGGAAGTGCTGTCTGTATATGAGGAAATCCCTAGACTAGTCATTTATTCAGACTGATTTGTTTATAACTTAAAGGTGAAAGTAAAATTATACCTGCAAAATTATGGTCCTTTAATCATCACCTATCAAGCTGATTCAAATATTTGCATATACAACTTGATGATAGAGATTTTAACATTTTACGGTTCTACTGCCATTATTCCAAGTATGAAAATCATTAATTATGTATAACATGTATCCTGCATTCCATGTAGTGAGAGAACATAGTTGCTAAAAATAAAAATATACAACATGCAAACCTAGAATGAGAGAACAGGGCAAGCAAAAGGTATGAAGCAATATGTTAATTTCACAGAATTCTTCCTTTTTAATACATTCGGGGTGCAATCGTAAGGCTTCCCTTGCCACTGTCAGACGCCTGCCTATGTAACTTTTGTGCTGCTCATCTACTCCCTAAGGACTTTTGCAAACAAGCTCCATTGGTGGGTGAGGCAAGGCTCAGCTGGGAGAGCATGCTCCCTAGTTCCCCTGGCTATGCCATCAGTGGCCACCAATTACTGGGTGGCTGCTGTTGACAGCCCTGTGAGTGGCAGGCAAAGATGCAGCCAATCTGCTGGCCACGATCAGCCATTCAGCTGCCTGTCAATGCCACTCCCCTCCAGAGAGCGGGTGCTCAGGGCACAAATATCCCTCAATTGTGTCACCTCAACAGAGGCACCCAACTGAAGAGAAGCCCTGCCCTGCTTGGGGGAGATGAACACGCAAATGCAGTCAGGGTGCCCACCTGTCCCTTGCAAGGGTCAGGCTGGCATCTGAAACACTACCCAGTGGCAAATGCCCCCTCCTGCAACTGCTGCACCCCTCCCGCAGGAAAGTAAATTCAGAAAGGCAGTGGGACCAAGAAGAACTTGGGTTGGACCGTAAGCCGCTTGGACCCAGAACCAGCCCCCCAAGTGTCGGATCCTGGTGAGGCACCTCATGAGAGATAAGCCAGGAAGGAATTGAGAGCCCTCCATGGCTCTGACATCACCCATAGCAACAGCATGGCCCAGTGGGAAGGGCCAGGATGGTATGCCTGGTGTTTGCGGCACAAACCCCACTAGGGCAGGGGGGAGGTAGCCTAAAGCCCCAACTCCAACTCCCCCATCCACAAACAACAAAAGGGAGAGTGGGCTGGCCTTGCTGACAATGCACCTCTGAGATCCCTGGGTTTGGTTGGCACATTGCTCCACAATCCTCCCCACATCCTCACGTCTTCACATCAACCTTGCCCCCCCCCACTCACCACCCATCTGCCTGGTTTATCAGATGCCAGCAGTGCTATGGGAGAGTGTGAGATCTCCATGCACCTCCCAGCCTGGAGGATACAAACGGAAAGCACTCCAAGTCCCACCCTGCTCCCAACAGTGTGTCTGAGTGGGAAGAAGAGGGTGAGTGGGAAGCTTGGGCATTGCTCTGTTTTGCAGTAGAATGTCTTCAGGACCACCCCATCTTTAACAGCTTAGAGTCATCTGGTATGTGCGAAGGGGCAGTCCTATAGAGAGATGGGGGGATTGGACCAGGGAGGAGCATGGAGCCACTGTTAGCCACAGGTAAGCAGACAGGAAGAAACTTGGTGCACAACACAGACTTTGTGTTGGGATGGTGTTGGCTGAACACTGGTTGCCAACTCCCCTCATCTGAGGTAGTAACTGTGTCTGGGCAAGTTGCTCTCAGCACTAAGAAAGCCATTCATAGGAGCTTTCATAGGAGCACAGTTGAGTTGTGGAGGATTACCAGAGGCAAAAACAGTCTTGCTCCCTGGCGTCACTAATGGATTGCAACCTGCATGAAAAGGAAACAGAAATGTGTGGTGAAGGCAGGGAGCTTTCACATAAGCCACAGCCAGGTCTGCTGAGCCTCGGGTGATTGTCCATGGCCCTGGGGGGGGGGGCAGCCCCTCCATCACAAGTGCTGCCAGTAAGCAGATGACAAATGCTCCCCCCTGGTGGGTGAGTGCTCTTTGAATGCACTGGATTGTTTGGCTGCTGCTGCTGCTGCCATGGCTGCATGGACCACTGATCCTGTGAGGGAAACAATCCGGGGGTTGCATGGCTGCAAACACTCAGGAGTTTCAAATGCCAGCACACAGGCACTCCAACCCAAGGCCGTGTTCTCTCTTCTGCCCAAGGGGGGGGGGGATGTAGATAAGTTTGCAGGCACCCCTAACCTGGGCATCCCCTACCCCATCCAAGGCAGCTTCTTTGAGCATAGCTCTTGGGACAGCCACCTCTTCAGCAGGAATGGGCCATGATGCTGCGAGGGCAGGTGCAGCTCCCCCACCAGACTCAATCACAGAGGCCAGTATTTTGGGGGGGGGGTGGCCCATGTGCAGGGGAAGGAGGGAGGCTGGTGTGAACAAACAAGCCAGGGCAGCCAGCTCCCCAGCTCCTTCTTACATCTCAGTGCATTCTCATCCCCTCCTCAAGCCAAGACTCTGGTGACAGGCTACCTGTTAGGGGACTTCAATGGAACAAGTTAGTCAGACATTCTGGACTTAACTTTCCTCTTGTGTGTGAGAGCAAGGAGCTTGCCAAATCCTGCAAAGTGCCCCCTCTGTGTGCTTTCCCTGCCATCACATGCACCCTCTCCTGCCTCATGCTCTAAGTCCACATGGCAGAGGACTCTTCAGTAGATCCTCTTGCCATGTCCCTACTTACCTTGGGTAATAGGTGCCCCAGCTGGAGGTCATGTGGGGGGCGCTGAGATTATGTGTTGGTAAGGGGACTCAGTTGCCATGGGGGCACGAGAGGATTGGTTGGGGCTGTCGTCAGCATCCTATGTTCCTCTGGGCTGTCTGGATGGGGCTGAGCAGGGAGAGAGCAACTTTTCCTCTACAATGGACACCTATGGGGTATGCCACCATTTTTGTGGCATAACTTTCCGCCACTGCAGGGCACATTTTCAAGTCTAAAAAGGCATAGGGAGCCAATTAACTCCCCCCGCTCGGCCCACCAGGGCAAGGATTTATGCCGCAAATCTGCCTGCACCTGGCTGCAGCAGCCAGGCGCTGGTGGAAAACCTGAGTGGTTTGGTGCCCAAGTGCTGAGCCATCATAAGTGGGGGTTACAATGGCGTAAGTCTGAGTTATGCCATCTTAACTCCTAAGCTTCCTACGCACTTTCGGCACCCCCTCATAGGGCTGGGCTGCCATTGTATAATGGTGCCACAAAACCATAATTTTAGCTGTGAAAGACTATATACAGCTCTCCCCCCCCCCCCCGCCCCAGGCAACTTTTCTTCAGCAACTTTCAACTTCTCAATAAAGCCTTGCTCACATTAAACAAGTTATCTGGCCATTGCTAGTAAAGAACTGAAGTCAAACAGGTAGCTGGTCTCTAGATTTGGGACCCCTTTTCTAATTATGCTGCAATCTGTTATCACGCTATCATGCATCTGCTGGGTAGGTCCAGTCCTGGTGTCCTCTGCTTCTATTTCTTAATGCACAGTCAGTCAGAGATAAAATCATCATCTTCCATTTTTTTGACAAACTTGCTTTCGTTATGTTTCTTACAAAATTTCACAATTTTGTTGAATCCAGATGCATAAAGTTATCAATAATGAAGATGGCCAGAGCAGTTAAATGCATTTTAAGTCCTAACAGAAGGAACAGAACATCCGTATTCACTTGTCCTCATTTTTTATCAAAAGAAAAGTGATATACAGAGGACAGAAAAGCCAATGTGAAATGCAATCTGCTCAGGTGCCTCATTTTGTGCCACACATCATGTACAAAAATACAAGTATAGCTATATCTAAGCAAAACTCTGCAGTCCAGAGATTTAGCCAACATGAGAGGTCAACATCATAAAGAAATAATTCAGATTTTATTATTCAGTGTGGGCTTTAAACCGAGACACATAATAGGAACAAAATTACTGCAACCCATAAGCCTTTATTCAGCCACAAATTGGTTATATAAATAGCTATGGCTGTGATAAGATTTCTGTTTCACACTGGGATTTTTCAGACTCTGTGTATCAGTTTACTCTTCATCAAAAATGGGGATAAGGGAAAAGGGATGTCAAATCTTTATAAAGAATCTTTTAATTTCCTGGCTATGATTCAACAGTCTGACTTAATTTGCTTCCTTTTTTCTATACTGAATAATTTCCTACATTATATTTATTGCTGAAATTAAAGATAAACACTCTCTGTGCCGGTTTCAGAATTATCTGAACATTCTGTAATTTTGATTTTACAGTAAATTAACTATAGAAAATGCCATACTAGATCCAACACCAGGAAGGAAGGGGGAAACGAGGCAATTTTTGTTTACTCTTGAATATTATTTTTTATAACAAGAGCATGTATAAAATAAGAATTCAGTTTAAAAACACGTACTTATAGCCTTCCCAGGTTGCAATCTGAAGAGTTGTTGTTCTTCTCCTAAACCATTAAGGAAGTGGAGAATGAAACAGCCATAATTTCTCCATTCCTTTAATTTTCCTGGTGTTCTACAAAACAATTGGTGAAGTGACTGGTAAAAGGACTGGGGAAGAAAGAAGTGGAAGAAGCTTCAGTTGATTTGCCTTGCACTATCTCCGTTTACAAGGGACAGGGCGTAACTTTGGGTTGCAAACTGCCCAGCAAATCAGTAGTGTCATTCTAAGCAGAGTTTCACACTTAAACTCATAGGCTTCAACGGACTTAGAAAGATGAAACTCTGCTTAGGATGACACTTCAATATATTTAGGGTTAGAGCCAAATTTAAGGTTGCCCAAACCAAA
Source organism: Eublepharis macularius (assembly GCF_028583425.1). Lineage (NCBI taxonomy): Eukaryota > Metazoa > Chordata > Lepidosauria > Squamata > Eublepharidae > Eublepharis > Eublepharis macularius. The sequence goes on from NC_072795.1 coordinate 107,909,482, forward strand.
GACATGTAGTATAGTGGTTACAGTAACAAACTAGGATCTGAAAGAACTGTCATGGAGGCTTGTAGATGAAGTAGGACCACTATTCCTACTTCTGGGAGCTAAAAACAGCCACACCAGACCCCTTAGGGAGAAGGAAGGCACCTGTCCATTTTGTTTTGTGAGGCTTTTCAGCCTCTGGATTCTCTGAAGTTGTATCTACATGCAACTTAGGAATCCAGACACAGGCTTAAATAAAATATCGTCAGTTTATTGCTGAGCATAAAGCGCTCAAATTCAGACAACAGACTGCTAGACTAAAATTTGCCTGTCTAAAAATACATAAAGCTTGCTACCTCAGCTTCTCTGATCAGCTTCTTAGCTGGTAGTTTCTCACCCATTGGTTCAGTAAAGGAGTCCATTTCCATTCCATGCAACGTGAGGCATACTGAGATGACAAAGGACATGGAATCAGTCTTCTCTCACACATGATGGTAGAGTAATGATTGTTAGAGAAGGGAGAAGGGTGAGCTGAGAAGGCATTCTTTCAGGACTTGAGGCATCACCCTACCAACTAACAGTCAATCAGGGCTCACTTGCTTAATACGCATTGCTAGCCATATGAAATTAAGGAGTACAGATAGAGGCTGTGAGAGCCAGTCACTCAAGAACAAATTTCCAGGGAAGCAAGGCTGGCCTGCAGGTGATCAAATTAGTAGAGCCTGCACATTTTCTAGCTAGGCCATAAACTGAGCCTACAAACACTTACAGGACTGAACCAAAGTCCAATCTCTCCTAACTGGCATTTCCTTACAGCTTGCTGTATGACTTTAGGCCCCTCACACAAACACACTTTGCCTTAACTACTTCATAGGGAGGTTTGTTTTTTTGATGGAAAGATGTTGTAAATAGACATGGGCACGAACAGCATTACGAACGCAAAAAAGCCCACAAACAGCCTATTCAACTGTTTGTGAAGAGGCTGTTCGTGAGGCCCATTCCAAACAAACAGGTGGTCGTTGCAAGCCTCGTTCATTGCTGTTCATTGCTGTTCGTCAAGCCAAACAGTCTGGCACCTGCAATCAATTCCCATGGCAACTCAGGCAGGGATTGTCTGAATTCCTGCTGTTGCCCTGGCAAACTGGAATCAAAGATTCCCGAAGATATTTGTATAGCTTCAGGAAGCTTCAGAGTTTAAATGCCTGTTTCCGTGCTGCTGCTCAGCTTGCAAGTGGCAGGACAGGGCCTTTTAAACTATCAGCTGGCAGGGGGGAAATCCTATGTTTAGCCACGGCTGATTTTTCCGGATGGCCAATCTGTAGTGTCTTTCATGTTCTTTTATTCTTGTCTGGATGCTACGCTGTGTGGTCCCGATGTAAACTTGTCCACAGCTGCGGGGTATGCGGTATACTCCTGCAGAGGTGAGGCTGAACATAGCCTAACTCAAGCAGGACACAGTATCCTATTCTAGGACACTAAAATACTGGACAACACTTCCAACTACTTCATCAGTTTGCACAGGGAAGCCATTGGAATTCATAAGCATAAGCACAATTTCAACAGGAAAGAAGAGACCTTAAGAATGAATAGAGCATGGTTTCCAGTCCTGAAAAACACCAGGCTAACAAAATACTCTATACCCGACAATAGCCCTGCAGAGAAGATTAGCATATCAAGCACCAATCCATATGCAAAAGAACCTCCTCAGGATACAGTGAAGCCTCCCTCCATTAGCATTCCACACCCTGGGAAACTCTTACAGGATGACTCAACCCAACCCTACCTTCCTGAGTAGATATAAATTACCTGCCAACTTCTTTTCCACACTGTGACACTGAGAGATCTATGTCTTTTGGTGCTACACCTCTGAAGATGCCAGTCACAGCTGCTGGCGAAATGTCAGGAACTACAACGCCAAGACCACGGCTATATAGCCCGGAAAATCCACAACAACCATCATGCAGAATGAAATCACCACATCATTAAAAGTATAGACTAGGAAAAGTGCACTTATACTTTAATGTGTGTGCCACCCTGTTCTATACTCCTATAAATTTTCTTTTTGGACTACAGTAACCAGACATCATGTGCTGTTTAGTTAATAGTTGGAACAATTTCTTATGAAGTGTTAATATGCAAGTCTGCTTCTTATCTTCTATTACATTTTATTATTGCTTGATCCTGAGAAATCATTGAGATTGATAATAAGAGCTTTTAATATTGGTTTCCCTCATACTGCAAAGATATTACGAAAGCTGATGGATTTTCATCTATTTGCCTGCATATATCTCCATAAAACATAATATAATTATTAGGAAGCATTGTTATGAATATCTTCGATAAACTATTTGCTTTGTTAATGAATGTAAAAGACAATCTTGCATTAATTTTTAAAGATAAAGATTAAATGTCTTCAAGAAGAAAAAGATTTAATTGTGCATGTTTGTTTTTATTTATGTGAAATATATTTATCTCCCCTTTGTGCTGAAACTAAAATGCACAATCTTTGTTTTTCAAATTATTGCCTCGAGGTTCCACCACCCTTTTGATAGAGGAGAAGAAAAATCGCACTTTTCAACAAATCCCTGCCAGGATCTCCAAAGCATGTATGTCCCTTCTCTGCACCCAATTTCTCTGATGTAGCAGAATATTTATCAGCACTAAGTGATGTTTATGATTGTTTGAATATGGATGGATACACCTATTCTTGTTGGTGGAAAGATCTGTGTCAGGCAAAGGAATTCATATTCTCCTGACCTCTGGGGGCATTTGTTATTGTAATTTTTTTGGAATTATTGTTTCCTCAGTGTTTACTTTCTTTACTTGTTAAATATGTTATATTTGCCAAATATTTGAAGAAGCAGGGAAAGGGACTGTAAACTATTTTCTACCGTCCTCCTTTTTAAAGTATTAGCTGCCAACTGTTTAGCTTTTTAAAAGGAGTCATTGGCTGCTGGACCATTCAGAAGAAAACAGGGTTGCTGTTGTTTATCAAGGCCAGCAGCTCTGAAGGATTTTGCTAGCTCTTAGAGTATAGGATGGGGCGTCCATTTCCCTCGGATCACAAGCTGAACCAGTTTTCTGCCAAAGCAATCATGTGACCATAAGAGGAGGTACCCCCTCTTTCCCTTAGTTCTCCTGAGATGCTGTGAACACTAACACACAAGCAAATAAGAAAGTCCACAATGGGGCAGGCAGGAGGGAATGTGTGCCTGCACAGAAGACCTTGGTGAACAACAGTTACACATAAGTGCAACGTGGTTTTCCCTGTCGGTCTTCAATGCAGTCCCACATTGAGAATATAGCAAGCTACTCACTAATGGAGGTGAGATAACAGTCTCATTCGGGGTGTACAATCTGGGGTGCGTGAACTGACTACATAGCTGGATTATGCTAATTCTCCAATCTGGAGAATCCCAGATTGGATCCGGGAAACCAAACTCTGATGGGCTGGATTATTCGGCTGCAGGCACCTGCAGGAGAGGTGGAGAAGCATTTGAGTGCTTTATGATCAGCAACACTCTGTGTTATCTTTTATTTAAGACTTTTTAAAAGCCTGTGTCTGGATAGGGCATAACGGCAAGATAAATTCAGGATTCTCTAACCAAAGCAGAGAATCTGACCCAGATTTCAAAGATACCTTCTCGCGTGATAACAGCATCTTCTTGCGAGATTTCATGAGAGATTTTGCTGTTTTCCGAAACAAGGTAAACTGTGTGGAAACGGCCCATCTTATCCCAAAGGAAAATTTGTTAGGCTCCCATGATTGCCAGGTAATTGGCAAACTTGTAGTTGAATGCCTTGGAAGAGTACTGTTTATGTCCCACTGCATCAGGCTTCCTGCCCTCATGATCAACAAGTGCAGAGTGACTCTCCTGGCAATGATGCCCCTGCATCTCCTCAAAGATGATAAAGGAAGCTGGTGGATATATGAAGAGAAAGGGACCTCTTTAGTTTTGTAGTGACCCTCCACTTTGCTGGAAATGGGTGGGACAGAAGCCAGTTCCTTGAAGAGGTCCTGAAACACCTAAGAGGGATTGGGGGAGGCTCCTGGGAGGTGAGGCTCCCCACTAGTAGTGTGTTTTGTTCTTGACTCCTTGTGGATTTGAGGGGGCTGTAACAAGAAGAATCCAAACTTCATGGCAGCAAAAAATGAACTGAGGGATACAGGGTCACTGCCTCTTCAGATCATGTGACAGTTTCAGTGGGAAACAACCAGTTCAACATGCAAACTGAGGGGGAGGGCACCCTCCATACTGTCAAGGGCCAGCCAGGGCTCAGTACTAGTGAGGACTCGTTGGGAGAAGAGGAGCCTGGTGTAGCCCAGGAGGACTCCTCAGGTGAAGGAACACCTCGGGCAGACAGCTCTGAGTCAGCAGAAGGCAGCAATCAGGATGAGCAGCTGCCAGCCGATCAGAGATTACAGCCAGCAGCCGAGGCACAGCCACTGACACCGTCCTAGCCCCCACACCACAGGTGAAGCTCAGCTAGGGGCTTCCAACACTCCAAGTTTATACACACCCAGGCAGCACCGCAAGAAGAAGCAAAGGATGAAGATGCAGGAGAGGTGACGTAGTGCTCGCCGGCCGACGACAGCTGCTAGTGCGTAGCAATGATGAGTAGTGTCAGGATAGCTCCCAAGCAATCAGCATATAACTATAAAGACAGGTCCAGGAGAACTGTGGAGCATGGAAGCAACGAGTCAGTATTCCTGGCACTGCAACCACTACCTCGAACTTTGACTCCTGTAACTTCTGGACAATGCTGACCTCGCCCTCGTTATATCCTTGGACTTACCAGTAACTGACCTCTGGACCTCCTGACCCTGCTGTATGGACTCACCCTTGGACTGCGCAACTGGTTGCTTTGGACTCTGGCCCTAACTTCAGACCAGACCTCTACTACTCTGCAAAAGCTAAGAGCATTTGTCTACCACACCCCACCTCCAGCAGCACAGCCTGTGCCAGCCTGGCCCAGCGCATGAGTCATGACACATACTCTAAAAGCTACCCAAATCCTTCCATGCAGCCAGCCTATGTGAGTGCAGTCCCAATATGGGACTAAACTGAAGACCAACAATGAACTACGGTTAGCACCTAGTTGAGTGCACAACCATCCCCGTCCAGCTAGGGATACATGCACAGAAGCAGACTTCTCCCTGTACAGCGCATTTTGGTGGGTAGGTAAATATCTGTGCATGTACCAAATTAATGGGAACCAGTTACAGAGCTATTTTGTTCTCAAGACAGTACACAGAATATTTAAGGGAAAAACTGAAAGACAATATTGCCTCAATGAAATTTTATTTCCGCTCTTAACACAGTCTTTTCTACCTATTTTAGTTTAATTACTTCCCACTGTATCATTTTGTTTCACATTGAAACATTAGAAAATGAGAACTGCTTAGTAACTATTCACTGAGCACAAAGCTGCTGTTGGCTGATAAATAAGGAGAACTCTGCCTAGAATAATTTTGCCTCATTTTTCTGGCCCAAGGCCAATTAGTTTATTGAGAGAAAGGCTAACTTGAACAATCTGTCATATTCGAAAGTAACATTTCTGTCCTTTCTTCAGTTAAAAAAAATATAACACTGAGATCTGCAACTCTTTCCCAGTATTTGTCTGACCACCTGCTGTTTGGGATCTATTTAGCAAGATAAACAAGTCATGAATAACCAAAACATGCTGTATATGTTTTGATGGATTTTCTGTCCATTTATAGTCTCACCATTTTTTCCTCCTCCTTTTGTAGTTCACTTAGCACATACTTCCTCGAATAAATGAAGAAGGATGAGCAAGAAAGGAAAGAGCTCAATATTTTGACAAAATTTGGAGAGAAAAGCAAGGAAGTGATCAGTCTTCCAGCTAACAATCTGAGTTACAATAGAGCTTTACTCAAAGCACAAATAGCCTTGAAAACAGCAATATTACATGAACGCATGAGGCTGCCTTATGCTGAGTCAGACCATTAGTCCATCAGCAGAATTTGAGACCAGTGGCACTTTAGAGAATAACATGTGTCTGAAGAAGGGAGCTCTGAGTCTCCAAAGCTTACACCCTGAAAATCTTGTTGGTCTCTAAGGTGCCACTTGACTCAAATCCTGCTGTTCTACTGCAGATCATTAGCTACCTACATAAACTATCCTCACTGGCCCATCAAAGTCAGTGCTGCCTACTCAGACTGGCAAGGGTTGTCCAGGGTCTCAGCCAGAAGCCTTTCACACCACCTATGACTTGATCCTTAATGAAGATGCTGGGGATCTTCCAGCATGCCAAGCAGATGCTCTGCCACTGAGCCACTGCCCCTCCCTTCCACATACTTTCAAAGCAGTACTGGACAATACAGATTGATTGTACAACCTGCATAGTACTTGATGTATTAGAACCTGCTCATACACACATTTCTGTGCACTGCAGCCATGTGAAAAGTTTGTGCTTGACAGATCGCAGCCTGTGGCATTGGCACCCATCACTATGACTGAATTTTCAGCACATGTTGCAAAGTACCTTTTCCTGAAGTTCCCCAAATATACTGAAAACTAAATCATGTGGTGGGTGCTATGTGCTGAGGACTACCATACATAGATTTGAAGGGTTTTTTGTTACTTATGCTTCCAATGTGAAAACAAAGTTCTTACTCAGCAATCTCCTGTTCTTTTCACATATAATAGGTCATTCAATGCCAGATTTAAAAAAAAAAAAACACCACTTCCTGGGACCAGAAGTTAGAAAGAAAACTATATCCCAGGAGATGTAACTAGGGAGGATTCAAGATTTGTTGTTATTTCAAGCAAGGTAAAATTCTGCTGCCCCCTTTTTAATTCTGTACGAGGACAACATGACGTATAATTCCCAGCATGAAAGCATGTAGTAGTGGTTAGGCTAAGACATGAGAAATCTGAGTTCTGAATTTCCACTCTGCAAAGCCAGTTTGCTAGGGGATCTTGGGCTTTCTCAGCTACCTGAACTACCTGACACGGTTCCTATACAGAGAAAATGAAAGAGGAGAGAAATGTCTTTCCCCATTGAGGAAAGACATAAGGCATAAATATCTAAATAAATAATTCTTGGGATAGAATCCCCCCAAATCTTTATGGTAAAGATTCCCAGAGAATCCTATCACTTCCCCCCGCCCCCCCCACACGTACTGTCTCCCACCACAACAATTGGTACTGGAAGGCAAAATAATGGATTAGTGGGCAACTGCCCACCAGGAACAGATAGATGGCAACCCAGCATTGGGACATGATACCTGAATTAAGGTCTTCCCAAACAACAAGCAGCCTCTACAAGAAACCAGCAATCTAGAGCACTAGGACCCCAAAAATGTAGGCCTAAAACAGAACTCCTCATTCAAACTGACTCTCAACTAGGGCCACCTAGCACAAAAGGAAACATTAGGAGCTGCACAAGATCATTTATCCAAAATGGATTTGCTTATACATTAATTTGCTTTGTGTTTACTTACACATCCAAGAAATAAACCCGGAAGAATTTCAGTCAATAGCAGCTTTGAAACACTCTACTTTTCATCCCCGGATAAATGATAACATAAAATAATAACTGAGTTGACCCTAGAAGGGAAACTTCACAGTTCCATATGGAAACACAGTGTGTTTCACAATGATTTGGGCTGTTGGCGAATGACTGAAACATTATGCAACACTTTTATAAACAATGGCTTCGTCTAGAACTAATATAGCGGCCTTAGACAAGTCAACGTTCTGTTGTGGACAGTCTTCTGAGATAGCGATACTGGCTTACCAATACAGTTGTTCTAAGGGTCATTAAGCTAAAGTATACAAACTGTATGGAGAACTCCAAAGGAACATTTACAGTGCAGACCAAAATATATTAAAGGATTTTAAGCAACCATTATGTATTCAGTATAAAAGACTGAATTAGGAACCAGGAACCTCCTGGTTAAGCTCTGCCATGAAACACACGCATGTGTGATATTGCATGTACACCATTTAGAGCGTTGTGCTCCTACTCACTGCTCTGAAGAATACTGAAACACACCAGCAAGTGTCTCCCCTAACATCACTCAGTTTGGCTCAGAAAGGTTAAGAATGAATAACAAAGAATATTTAATTTAATTTACTTATAATATTTATATATAACCGAAGATCTTTTAAAATAATTCAGTTTTACATTTTCCCTAAAAATCACCAGAACTGACACTTCCTGCCAGGATCATTAAAGGAGAACAATATTCTGGAAAAAACTCTTGAAAACTCTTTCAAGAGTTTGCTCAAGAGTGCGGTCTGGCACACAAACACTACTCTATCAAATATGTCCCTTTCTAGGCATTTTCTGGTGCCAAATTCTGGAGAAACAAAGCAAATGCAAAAATAGCTGTACCATTATGGGAACCCAAAATAATCTAATACAAGGCACTGCATGCCAAAAACAATTTGCTCTTTTAAAACTAAGGCCATGCTGCAATTTTGTCAATTTTTTATCTGTCAGTGCTACATATGTCTTATGCAGAAAAAAATTCATCCTAGTTATGCTGATTATTCAACATTTTAGTATTCCTACATAAATACTTTGGCTTTTATTTTGTAATATCACTTCAGTACTTTCAATGAAGAACTTTTAGGAGTGTCTCCATGGTCTGAAGAAATCTTTTTAATTTATGGTACTCTGGCAGATAAGGTAAATTTTAGGCAAACGTTCTATTTTGAAACTTTTGCATTATATTAATATTATTTTTTCTTTCCCTGGGGCTTCCTGTTTTGGTTTTCCTCAGGAAAACTAGATAATGTTGTTGCTTTGTAACATTCATTTAAACATTTGCATGCCCTCTTTCTACCCTCCCGAAGCAGCAAACATTTTAAAAAGTTAAACATTTCAAACAATTTAAATGTAAAACATTTAAAATAGTATAAAGATTATTCAATTAAAACACACACACAAAAATGCAACACAAGGGAGAGTGCTAATAACAGTTATTGGGAGTATGCCAAATAGGGTTGCCAGCCTCCAGGTAGTGGCTGGAGATCTCCCGGAATTACAGCTGGTCTCCAGGTCACAGAGATCAGTTCACCTGGAGAAAATGGCTACTTTGGGGGGTGGAGTCCATGGAATTATGCCATGCCAGGGTCATTTCCCCAAACCCCACTTTCTCCAGGTTTCACCCCCCAGATCTCCAGGAATTTCCCAACTTGGAGGTGGCAACCCTGATGCCAAATGAAACAAAAAAGTCTTCACCTGCTGGCAGAAGACAGCAATAAGGGGGACAAACTTCCCCGGGGAAGAAATTCCAAAGTTTTGGCGCTATGAACAAGAAGGCCCCTTTTCAAGTCACCACCAACCTGACCTCAGGGGTGAGGGCACCTGAAGCAGGGCCTCTGAAGATGACCAGAGCAAATGGGTAGGTTCATATGGGAGATGGCTGCCCTTAAGGTATGTTAGCCCCAAGCCATATACAGCTCTAAAGAGACCAATACTAGCACCTTGAACTGGGCCTAGAAGTAAATAAAGAGCCAATAAAGACAGAACAGGACTGCACGTCTCCTGGAATTACAACTAATCTACAGATTTCAGAGACCTGCAGATGAAAGGGCAGCTTCAGAGGGGTGGACTCTATGGTATTGCCTGGAGTGCAAGATAAAAGAAGGTCCTAAAATGGTTGCAGAGGGTTGAGCTTCTCAAGCTGGAGTTGGCAACTCACTACTACTACGGTGTAACGTGATCTGCAGTAGGTAAGTAATGTTCAAAGCTTTTTTAGCTGATTTAACTCATTTTGAAGCACTATACAGAAATACATAATTTGCATTAAACTTTTAAAGCAACTCATATAAACAGGAAAAAGCCATTGTTCACTAAAGAGAACACCTGCTTTCCTTTACAATTAGTATGAGCACAGAAGTATTCTTTGCAAAAGCCCAGCTTAGTAAAATCTAAATCACTCATTTTGAAAACAGATATAAACAAAGAAAATCTTAGTTTAGGTTGGTTTGGGTTTTTTTGAAACAGTCTGCTTGCTTCTCCTTTCCTTCTTCCTGGTCATGCTTTAATTCTGAATCTCTTTACTGCCTACAGCACTGCAATCAGATAATTAAAAATAGATTGGCTCATTCATGTAATTTTAGCAGCAAACTTGGCAAGTTTTAAATCCATGGTCATAGGGAATGAATTGCCTTTGCTATTTTTCTCATAGATTTTAGCATTCAGGGACACTTTCCATGTCCATTTTCAATGTAATTGGTAGCTACAATGTACAGATGTTAAGATTCAAAAGCAGTTTTGTTCCAGATGTGCTTCTTTGGGTTTTGATGGAGTTCTCTCTCTAGATGACCACTTGGATGAACTTGCTAACAATATTCTGACATCTGGCAATCAACTAGAGGATGGCAATGAATCATATTTCACTCATTGGTTAGCTGAATTGTTAGCTAATAATAACCTTCCAATGTGAATGCTGATTCACATAAAGCAACAATTGTTTTAAGAGGGAAAAATTTTGGATGGATCCAAAGGGCTCTGTGTGTGATTTAGAAGGCACACATAAATCTGATTTTAATGTTTTTTATTAGTAAACTAATTCTGCTGATAAAATGATGTATATCCTCCCTAGAAAATACAATGGAAATGTACTAGAAATCTGAAGGTATTCTTATTTAAATCAATGAACTTAAGAGTGAAGCAGCAAAGAATTATCCCATTTAAAAGGAGGTCTTTAAAAGCTTTGCTTCCTCCAACTGCATAATAAGTATTCAGTTTGTCTCAGCATATGCACCTTTACCACTCTGGATATCACTGTACTTCACAAGTATTAAAATTCTATTCCTATTATGTTACTCACAAAAGGTTTCAGGTATCCAAACCTTCAATACTATTACAAGTGACTTATTTGACATCCCCCACTCTTTACAATTCATCATACTAAACTGATGAATACAAAATTTCATTGTCTGTTGTAGGAATGCCCACACAACACTTCTAATTAAAAGTACAAAGAACATAGACTAAAATGTTCTATGCGTTTTTTTTTAAATGTAGCCTCCCTCAATGGATTCAAGGCAACCTTGTTTTGAGGGTTTTTTTTTAAAAAAAAAGAATTACTTTCATATAGTTCTATGGTTTGAGGGTGTATTCAACGACAACCATACAGGGGATTCATGGCTCAGGAGTTTGGAATGTAGATATGAATAAGATAAGGCTAGTGAAGGCACTGATATCTCCTTATACACACGTTTTGATGGAATTGTGTTGCTGCAATGTGTTATATACCCACATGTGTAAAGGGTTAAACAAAAGTGGAGTAAGATATTTCTGAGGGTTTAAAAAAATAAGTTCTATATTTTATGATGTGTTGTTAATGTAATGATCTGTGGTAAGCTGTATGTAATAATGTAGTGGAAGAGAGAGTTCAAATAGGCAAGAACCAACTGAGGTGCATGTGCTGTTCTTCACAGTAAGGAAATTGTCCATCTTTCACATTTTTATCCAAACTTGCTCCAAAGCAGTATACATGTTTATTCCCTCCTCCATTTTGTTCACATCAATCCTGTGAGATAGGTCAGACTGAAAGAAAGATGTGCTTCACAGCACAAGTGAGAATTTAAATCTGAGCCTCCCTAGTTCTTGCTTGGTACTGTAACCACTGTGCCATATGGACTGTCAGTTATGACTACGGCAGTGTTCTTGCTGATAAAAGCTAAGGAAATTGGGTAGTTGCAGTGTGATATTTGAGAAGGATGCTTGCTCTTCCCCATACCCTAATAATTTGCCTTAACATTACCTTTTCCTGTTTTGATTGTGAGCTATCAAAGCACTTCGGTTTGGTTTTTGTTTTTATTTGTGAATGAGTTTTGTCCTCCTGATCTGAAAAGAACAGTGGACAACAGACCAAAACGAATATAGAAACTCATTATTTATGCAATCAAAGCACTATTGTTTATTCCAGGATGGTCAGCAGTGTTTATTTTTTCAAACATTTCCAGCCTTCCAGGTAGTAGGGTTCAAAATTCCACTGAGCCATTGAGCTCACTGGGAAAATTAAGATACAATTATTGGTCTGACCCAATCTGTTTTAAAATACAAAATAGCCCCATACAAACCGACTTCGCTGGAAACAAGATGGGATGCAAATGTTGTAAATGAATTTGAATGCATACACACCTTTAAATGAAAAATATTTATTTAAAGATAGTCCTAAACTTTCTTTTAGCCTTTGGTACTCTGATTGAGCACATCCCTCCCCACCCCCAACTCATTTATGGATAATCCATCACCATGATGATAACATCTGAACAGCATGTATATCATAATGTACTCAAAGCAGTCAGGTACCTCTTCTCGAGGCGGCCTTTTAATATTGTTCCAGCACTGAATTGGCTCTGAGAGGAGCTGCCATCTGGAAGCAGGCTTAGAATAGCCTAATTGTCACGGTGTAAGTACACAGTGTATGCTATTTGCTGTCTGATGTCCACTACTTGACTGTAAATGACATTTTGCACAATTAATGTAAGAACATTAGCAATCTGTTCTCTTGCTGATAGGATCTTCCTAGATAACATGGAAATATTTAAATTCCCTGCCAACATTGCTGTATGCATTCTTCAAACTGTAACTTGAATGGCTGTTAAACACAAATACGATCTGTTCTTATATTACAGAAAATAAAAGCAAAGCCCTTGTTTAAAGTAATTCTCTATATTAAAAAAAGCACCATTCTCTATGCACATCACCTAAATAAACACGCAATGTTTCCAGGATGTTTCAATATGAACTTTATTTTTAAAACTCCTCTTACAAATCGAATGAGAAAGATCATCTTCCAAACAAATGCCTTCTAATATGAGATTCAGGCACATGTCAAAAGCCCCAAGGCAGATTCTTATATATTAGCAGCCTTGGTGACTGAGTTGGGACTGAGTTGGGTGAAAAGGTGGCAGAGAAATGTTTTAAATAAACAATTATGGTGTTTGCTTAGATCTCCCTTACTCAAAAGAGTGGGTGCAGGCCTCTGATCAGGGCTACATCTCTATCGCTTGCTCAAGGGCCATTTGCTTGAGTGTGAAGTGAGAGCATGCTGCTGAGAAGCTGGAGCAGAAGTGTGACTAGCATTCATCCCAAACTCATGGTTTATCTACAGAGTTTTGAGTGAATGCTAGAGTCTCCTGATACGATGACATCATTCCAAGTCATTCCAGAAGTGATGTCATCACACCAGGGGCACTGATTGAGACCCCCCCCCCATTTTCCTCACACCACCCAGCTAAGCAGTGGCAGGCAGAGGTGGCAGGGGGAGGGAGGTCACTTGCTAGCAGTAGGCCACCATAATGTGAATATATTTTATAATAATATTTTGGTGAAAATATTATGCAACAGAATGTGTGAGAAAATTTCCATTGATCTCAAGAACTTTCATCATCTAAATTTGTTTTGAAGTACATACAGCCTTTAGAACAGAATACACTCTTATTCAAGAGGACTGCAATTATAAGAGGAACATTTATACTACAATCATGCTGAATATAATAATGTAGGTAAAATATAATTCTATCCATTCAATCACAAATATCAAAACAGAGATTTCAAATTTCCTGTTCAGTTTTGCAGACATATTTTATACCTGTTCAACAATATTCCAGACTAGTAGCAAAGCCCATTGTAAGGGGGCGGGGAATACAATGGGCTCTAGAAAGGGCACGGTAGGTGGGCCAGGCATTGCTGACTCTGACACATCCTGTCATTGCTGACTCTGACACACCCAAAGGGAGGGCAAGGCAGCCAGGCCTGGCATTGCCTCCTCCCCAGCGCCGTGATGAGGGGGCAGGCGCCATGGTGAGGGGGCAGGTGCCATGGTGGGCACCTGCATCTGGCAGTGGCCCATACCAACCCCATTGGGGATGGATCGGGCTGCCGCAGGCAGGGAGCACCACTGGGGAGGCAGAGGCAGGTGCCCTGGAGGGCTCCTGCACCCAACAGCAGTCCATTCTGGCATTGTTGGTGCTGGATTGGCCCACTGCAGGTGAGGAGTGTTGCAGGGCGGGGTGCCAGGCATCCTGGCAGGCTCATGCTTCCAGCAGCAGCCCGTTCTGGCCCCAGCTGCCCATTCTGGCACCATTGGGGTTGGAACAGGGTGCTGCCCGGTCCTCTGTAGACAGGGAGCACTGCTGGGGGTAGGGTGGCAGCAGGTGCTGGCCCCATTGGCACTGGATTGGGCCACTGCAGGCAAAGAGTGTTGCTGGGGGGGCAGCAGCAGGTGACTTGGCGGGCTCCTGCTCCTGGCAGCAGCCTGTTCCAGCCCTGCTGGGGTCAGAACAGGCTGCTGCCCGGGCTGCTGTAGCTGGGGAACATTGTTTGGGCAGAGGTGGTGCCAGGAACCTTGCTGGGCTCCTGCACCCAGCAGCAGCCTGTTCTGAAGGCCAGGTCTACTGGCCATGGAATGGGAGGTAGATCTGGCCTCCAGGAATATGGAGACCAGGCATACTGGCCCAGCAAAGAAATAGGAGTAGACCTGGCTTCCACAGGTCCAGAGGCCAGGTCTTCCAGCCTGGTAAGGCTATGAGCAGTAGGCCTAGCCTTCAGGAGTACAGAAGCCAGGTCTACCTACCCAGTAGGGCCATGGTAGGTTGACCTGGCCTCCTGGGTCCAGAGGCCAGGTCTACTGAACCAACTGAGGAAGGGAAGGTAGACCTAGTCTCTGAGGGAGTGGAGGCCAGGGCCGTCATCACACGGGCTTCTATTTAGCGCGAAAATGGCGCAATTTCCTGGCAAACACCCACCTTATTCCAACACTGATGCGATTTTCTCTCTTCTGCTTTGTGCTTGATAGTCGCAATATTTTGTGCCTCAGTGTGAATGCCTCACATCGATGTTTTTCACCTCACCACACCATAGGCCCATCCTTTTTTTCTCTCCTCAATCCCAGAATCCATTTCTCCCGCGACTCCCCTTTTTTTTTCTAATAATGTCCTTATATCGCTATAACGATATCACACAATGAAAATTTTCTGCTGAAGAAAACAAGTAAAAATGACTAAATTGCCATTAGAGAAATTTTTATTTTAACCCAAAACCACACCTCGCTAAAAATGGCCGTGTTCAGTCATTTTCCGGGTTTTTTTTTTAATTACGATGTTATAGCGATATAATGCCTTTATTTTTTTTGCGCAGGAAAATTTTAAACTCCGCAACCGTTCTATCTGACTTCCGCTTTCAGTTTTGCGTTACCGAGAGGATCTTAGGCGCAGAAGACTGCAGCCTCATCCAGCTGACAACAACTTCAGTTGTGCACATGGATTTCAGATTATTCAGGAAACAGCAGTAGATTAGGAAGCTAATGTTATTCCGTTATAGCGGAATTAAACACCAAAACAAAACAAAACGGGGGAGGTGCTGCTTCTGCGCCCATTAGAGAGACCGGAATAGAGCGCTTAGGTGTGGACAGCTGGGAGCGCGAAGAAATGCGAGGTGACCCAAAGAAACATTACTGTGCCAATATCAGCGATGACGCTATATGCTGTAAATTTAACGGAACAGATGCCCATGTGACGATGGCCCAGGTCTACCAGCTGGCAAAGAGATGGGAGACCTGGCCTCCATTTGCTCAGGGATGGAGAGGAGGCAGTCTGGCACACAGCTGTGCCTGCCAGCTGCTTGGTTCACCCCGTTCATGCCAAACAGGGCAGCTGGCAAGTGCGGGGCATGGGGTTGTGGTGGGGGAAGGGGGAGAAAGCAGCGGTGGGGGTGGGGGGAAGGGGGAGAAAGCAGCAGGGCGCAAGGTTGTGGTGGGAGTTGGGTGGGGAAGGGGAGAGAAAGCAGCGGGGTGCAGGGGTGGGGTGGGGTGGGGAAGGGGGGAGAAAGCAGCAGGGCACAGGGTTGTGGTGGGGGTGGGGGAGGGTGGGAGAAAGCAGTAGGGTCCACAGCCCATGCGGGGCTCAGGGTTGTGGTGGGTGGGGGTGGGGAAGGGAGAAAGCAGCCCAGGGAGCACCTGCTCTGGCCTCAGCAGCGGTCTTTTGGCGTGTCCTTAGTGTGCCTTTGCCTTGGAGTTTGGGACCGTTCCCCCTGTCCTTTTGCCTTTTTAAACTACTGCCTAAAGGCAGAAAAGCACACCCCAGTTTTACTCTCGGATAGCAGTGCTTTTGGTTCTTTCTTCATCTGAAAAATTATTTTTTTCTCATCCAACTATTTTGGTAACATGAAATACCAGTCTATTTGAATTTACAATTAAATACAGCGTCTCTTATGCAGGGGCCAGGGTTGTGCCTATGAAAAACATCTTAGAAACAAAACTGTTCAATTGTTTGGTCATTTAGGAAGAGTAACAGTGGGCAAAATTATAGTCTCTTCACCACCCCTTCACAGCAAATTGTTCGATTTGGAACTTTTTTGTTTAATGATTTTGCATTTGCTGCTCCAGTTGTTGGATAGAGGAGAAGGAGGTACACACAGCCTCTAGTTGCAGATGTCATGTTCACACACAGTTCCTTATCCATCAGATGCTAATGCACTTATTTGTTTTATAGCATTAGTGTACCATTGCAGAAGTCTTCTTTTGACATAATTTTCAAATCTCTCTCCCCCTACTGCACTCTTAAATTAGAATGCTGGGTTTGGTTTGCATGTTTTTTAGATCATGAGCATACAAGACAATGTCCAGGACTAAAATTCCTTGAAAATATTTGCTGACAACATACAAATTTTAAAAGATTAAAGATGATATTTTCTGCACCAACCTATTTTGTAAATTTCCGCTGTTAGATCTGTTTGCTATGAATATCTTTGCAATGAATATTGGAGGTGACTTGACGGCACATAACACACACACATGAATATCTTTACATTTTGCAACTGGGCAATGTAGGAACAAACTTCTTTCTGAAATATAAAGTTTGCCATAATCCTTCTCCCTCTTCAATTTTCTGCCATCCTCAATGAGCAACGCATTGAAAATGTATCACTGAATCCTTGAAATGCTTTCTTTGAACTGCAAGTAGAAGCTATTTGATATTCAAAGTAGACTAAAAAAATGTTCATGGTACATCAACATTGCTTGATGAAATCTATGTTTAAAAAATTACAGAGCTCCATTCCAGAGCTTAAGCCTTACAAAATGAAATTTTTCAGATGGGGAAAAGACCCTGCTGAAACCATATACACTCAAGGTAGAACAGCTGTAAGAAAGGAGATGACAACATCTGTAGACAGGTATTTAGAAGTCTTCCACTTACTCTGTTTAAAATAAGTAACAGACACTGCTCCATTCGCTTTAGCGGAATGGGGGGAACACAGTCTTTGGCACAGCTTTCATTCCTTTAGAGATGCACACTGTGCCAGGGCATAGGAAGTTCCTAACGGCAATATGGGTTTTTGATAGTAAGCCAGATGAGGGGCTTCAAAGCCTATGGAAAAGTACAGTTTTTAGGTGTGTGTACTCTCTTAACAGACTCCTGTCCAGTTGTTCTCTTTCCCTTTTCTATCAGCCTTCATGCACCTGAGGCCTGATACCCTCTATCTCTTGGCAGCCCACTACCCTATACTCAACACAGATCACAAAATGCCATCACTGAAGGGGCTTGGGTTCTAAAGACATTTTTCAATCTATGTGTACTCACATTGTTAAGAATAAACTTAATGAGTATTGTCGATTATAATACTAGTACTCAAAAAACTCCCGGTACTGGATTTCTAAGCCATACAATAAATAGGTTTTTGTACATTTTAACTTATTTTAAAGGTGCTACAGTGCTACAAGTGCATTGTTATTGATTAGGATGTATGACTGTTGCTTTGATGCACTTGTAGCACTGTAGCGCCTTTAAAATAACTTAAAATATACAAAAAAATATTTATTGTATGGTTTAGAAATCCAGTACTGGGAGTTTTTTGAGTAGTAGTATTGCGAGTTACTCCTTGGTTTCACCCTTGGGTAGAGTCATAGTTTATAATACTAGAACAGGTAAAACACAGTTGCACTTACCTGTGACTGATGTTTATCAAGTGCTCACCAGTTTATTCACACAAGGGTACTGTGCAGGCACAGACCTGCTGTGGTGGAAAATTCCAGAGCTCACAAAAGTGCTTTTTGGTGCGCCCTCTCCCCTCACATGTCGTATTTTCCTGCCTTTTCTGGCACATGAAAGGGAGCGTAGTTCTCTCTGCCACTGCTGGAGAGTCACATTTGGTGTAATTTTGTTAAGAGCTCATAGTGGGGTAGGATTGCACTGGAGACCACTCCATGAACATCAGTTACAGGTAAGTGTGACCATGTTTTCATCGTTGTGGTCACAGTGCAGTCCCACAAGGGTGTTTTAGCAAGCTGACCTACCTCCTAGGATGGTGAGTGTGGTGCTCTTAACAAAAATGTCTGTGGGTAAAGTACAGCTTTACCCACAGCTGTTCCTCTTGCAGAGTCAACATCAATGGAATAATGAAATACGAAGATGGAGGCTGATGACCAGGTTGCAGCTCGACTGATGGATTCGATGGAGAGCCCAGCTCATAAGGCAACTGATGTAGCCTGAAATCTTGTGGAATGACCTTGAATCTTGATGGGGCAGTCAATGTGAGATAGTTTATAATAGAGTTTTATGGCAGAAACTATCCACCTGAAAATGGACTAGGAAGAGACCCTAAGCCCTCTTTTTTTTGGAGCCAGAGTATGCTACAAAGAGACTGACATCCTTTCTACATTCCTTGGTTTTTATGTAAATAAAATAAAATATCTCTATGGATATCTAAGGTATGCAAATCTCTTAATGTCTTGAAGGGGGGGAGAGGTTAATTTGATATCTTGAACTAAATGAAATTTACAAACAACTTCCGGCTTAAAGGTAAGGCAAAGGTGAAGAAAAACCCTGGAGTTGACCTTCACATTTGGGTGAACCTGCCCCAGATCCGTGGCCAGTGGCAGAGGCACTGCAGCAGGAAGCAGTCTCTGAAGGATCCACAGCCATGTCCCAGCACATTGGTCCCTCAGCTTCCCAGCCCTGGGCCAGCAACAGAGGACCTGGAACCAGCCAGCTCTCCCCTTCAGCTGCCCAGTCTTGGGCTGACAATAGAGAATCAGGCATGGGTTAGCTTTCTCTCCTCATCAACAGAACTTTGGGAGCGCCATCAGAGGAGGGTAAGGAGAGCCCTCCAAGCCCAAAGGTGCAGTGCCAGGCTAGCAGCACAGCACCGGATCAGCATCAACAGTGATAATGAGTGCTTGCAGGAGCAGGACTGAGAGGCAAACTACACAAGAAAAACGGCACATGAACAGCACGTGAATGGACTTACATATGTCGCCACATGTTTCTTTCACACACTTGCCCGCGCTGCCAGACTATGCCAGACTCCGTGTCTGTGCGTGCATGGGTTTCCTCCGCGCTCTGCCAGGAGTCGCGAATTGCATCCCATCATGCCCTGCCAGTTCACGCATGCTTGAACCATTCCTCCCAACCGCGCACTTGCCGCAGCAGCCACACATTGAACAGGGGGTCTGTGGATGCATGCCCAGTCAAGGACGAGTGACCATACCAGGACTGCAAGAAACGTGAAGGTGGGTTTTTCAACACTCGCTCAGTGGCATGCCGGTTGTATCGTGTAGTTTTCCTCTGAGACAGCTGGCAGGTGCATGATGCAGCACAAGTGGCTAAGCAGTGTGAGGCTTAAAAGCAGCAGAGAAGGGAGTGGCTGTGTGAAAGCAACATGTCTGCTTACTGCTGACCTTGCTGCTTGTGTTTGGAACTGATTCCCTTGTCTCTGACCTTGGCCTGTTACTGTAGACTTGATTCTAGAATACTTCTTTTGACTCAAAGCTGTGAGTGTTGTCTGACCTGAGCCTAAACCTTGCAACCACAATTTGTCCTGCTCTAATAACTTGGGAACTTTCCCCTGCCTGCTGCCTGTGTGAGTTTGTAATTGGGACAGTTGGTGTGGTACCATGGAAGCTAACTGGGTGACCATATTGAAGGCTAACCTAACTCAGAATGTTTTATGAGGATAAAACTAATGTACATGGAATTTCCTGTCTGAGTCAAGAAAGTTCTCACTCTCTTCATTTTCCATAAATTATGCAAAGCCACATTATTCAAGAGGGCTTTTTAACTCAGGTGCTGTATGAAATGGCTCAGAGAAATCTTCTGGCAAAGGGACAGGAACCGTATACTACACTACTGGATTCTGTCTATTGATGTAGATATACTCCTACTGGGTAGCATCTGTCTCATTAAATACGTCATGTTTAATTACTTATGCTTTGTTTAAGCAATATTTCATCTCTGTGTCCAGATTTATGCTTGTTTTCACATTTCCACAACCCATACCCTATTGTATTGTTCATCAAATGCCCTAGCTGTATTATCTGTTTCGAATCTCAGTGAGAAAGGCAGACTGTAAATAACATTAAAAATAAAATATAAGTGTACTAAATAAACAAATATTACTGTCTGGTCATATTTTTCATTATAATTTTCTCTTACTCGGTATCAACAAATAACATTTTTTATTTTTATTTATTTTATATTTCAATTTATATACTGCCCATCCCCAGGGGCTCTGGTTGGTGAACAGTTAAAATCGATAAAAACAAGAACTAAAATCAATATACAAACAATAAAACAAAGTGCAGTGGTGGGGAGAACCCTCATTTCTTTGAAATGAGCAGGAATGCCATCTTTTCCTTGTTTTCAGCATTGAATATAAAGGCCCCTAAATGTACCTTCTACAATAAATTAAACTGAAGGCAATCAAGCATTTGGACCTTTCAATAGGGAATGCAGTTAATTACAGCAGTTACATAGAAGAGAAAAGAATGGTCAGAAGCAGGTTAAATTGAGAGGAATACTTCAATATGTATCTTTGGAGAAGCTGCTTATACAAAAAGTGCTCAAAAAGGAAGTTCATACAGCATGATTGGTTAATTATTAATACCTTTTGCAATGACTGGCTTGGGTGGAGATACTTTATAATAGGTGTTTAGTCTATCCTTCTCCTGTCTCTAATACTTTGCAGACCCTTTCCCTCCCCCAAATCCCCTTCATTTAGTCTTTGGCATTAATTAGATCCTTTATTCCCTTTCCCTCTACAATTGTAAAACATCATTCAAACTACAGCATGAAAAGGTAAACTTTTTTTAAAAAGCAAGCTTTCCAAGTTGCATTACTGAATTTTAAGGTGATGTTATCTTTAGTCACTATCTGATATTTCACTATGAAGAATTTAAAATTATTTTAATAGAAGGACTAAGCTGAAAAGGAATGTGATTTTCATGAGTATTTCCAACAGCACCGACCAGCAGGGTGTTTGGCATTGCCTTTTTTGTTGCAATTGTTCCAAAGAGTTCAGAAATTTTTGCCAATTCAGAACACGTTGTCCTCACTCAGAACTGGCTTCATTTGCTTTAAGTGACACAATGCCATCATTAGCCATTGTTAGCCTTCTTGTAGAGTCCTAGAGTCCTGAAAATGAGATGCTAGTAGAATAATGAGATGCTAGTAGAACAGGAGACTGGTCAAACAGGAACAGGAAACTGACAAAGACCAAGGGCACGATGACCAAGGGAAGACTGTTCTAGAGGTTTTTCCAGAAACTGACTACCACCACCACTCATGCTAAGAAGTTGATGGTCCTTTCTAAATTGCCATTGAAAGGTATATAAGACTAAAAGGGTAGAAACCCTTCTCTACTCTCCCGCTGATAACAAAAAGAAATTCTAATTTATGATTTAGGGGTTGTATTCACCAGATTATTAAAGAAAATGGGTGTACTGCACTGTCATAATGAACATTTAAAAATATCCAAAGTTCTTCCCAGCATGGTTGTAGCAAACTTTCCAAGAGCTGTGTAAGGTAGGCTAGCATTGAAATGGTGAGGAGAGAAAATGAGGCTGAGAGAAGAGTGGCTTGCTGAAGGTTTCACAACAAGCACCTTGCAACTACGTGCAATTTCTACCAGGCATCTGAGGTTTACTATATTTTTAACTTATGGATCAACCATTCTAAGTATGCAAAGGGCTGCAGTTGCACTTATGAGTAGAGATGGGCACGAACAGCAATACAAACCAAAAAAAACCACCAACAGCCCAATCTGCTGTTCGTGAACAAGCTGTTTGTGAGGCCCCATTCTAAATGAACAGGTGGTCGTTGCAAGCCTCGTTCATTGCTGTTCGTCATGCTGTTCATCAAGACAGACAGTCTGGCACCTGCAATCAATTCCCTTGGCAACTTAGGCAGGGATTGTCTGAACTCTGTCTGAACTCCTGCTGTTGCTCTGGAAACCCCAATCTAAGCACAATTTAGCTTGATAGGCAGATCTTCCTTTCAAGTGTGGAGCTCCAAATTTGTCACAACAAGGGAACAAAGAGCAGGGGGGAGGGGGCTCCCAGCTCTGACTTTGCAGACAGTGGAGAGGGAGAGACACGGTTGCTGTTGGCATTTTGATAGAGAGAATGCATTGGAGCTTGAATTTTCATTGTGTGTGGTGGGATAGGGATCTACCCCTTCAAGTTCCAGGACTGCTGCCAGGCTCTGGGCCAAGCTATTATTTATTATTGGTACCTTTCCTACTGCCTGCTCCGGTAAGGTCTCTGGTAGTGGTGCGGTAGGGATCTTGACCAAACTTGGATGATGGCTGGAGGAGAGCCTGCTGGCCCCCACGAACAGCCAAACACAAACATGTTCGTGAACAGGGCCATGTTCATGAGTCCCTGTTTGTGGATGGCAACGAACAACGAACATCATGTTCGGGTTTTTTTTCTGTTCATGCCCATCTCTAGTTATGAGCCTTTGTTCACAAGTTCACTAATATATACAATCATCTTTAATAGTTAAACTGTATCTTACAGCCTGCACAGTCAATCTGGCTTACAACTCAGTTTGGGGATTAAAATTTCCTTTGCTGAAGAACAGGCAATGCATGCCTATTGATTCTTCAGAATCAATTCTTCAGAAAGTTTTGATAGAATAAACCATGGTATCCTTCTGAATTCAGGGTACCATGTTTTATTTATTTTTCTTTAAAACAATTTAACGCCGCTATTCCATCCAAATAGGGTTCTTCAAGGTGGCATACATAAACACATTAAAACATCTGAACATTAAAACAGGATTTAAAATAATATATAGAATAATTCAGGAACACACAACATCAAAACCTAGGAGGAGGGCCAGTAACAGTTGTTGGGCATATGCCAAATAAAACAGTAGTTCCATTCTTACCTTGCAGATCAGTTTCAGAAGATGGGAACCTAAGGAGGGGAGCCTTCCTCAGTGAAATCAGAAGTTTTCTCTTAACTTCCATCAGGAACTTTAGTACATAAAGTAAAGAATGCTGGGATCACTGATGAGGGCTGCTTTGTATCAAGTATACACAAGTTGTGCATACAAAACACCTTCCCAAAAGGGAGTGCTGCACCAGCTCATTTATTTCAACCAAATACAACATAATGTGTTCTAACTTACTGGCACGCTTGACTACATTAAAGACAGCAACTGCTTCTCTCTGGGCAAATCATGACAATAGCATTCGAAGTATCTAGGGTAGAGGACATGGCTCAACTGAACAATGGTGGCAAGGACAAAAAAAGCCTTGGCATTCCCTTTAAAAGTAGAAGCTCAGGAAGGTGAGCCTTCCTTCCTCTCTTTCCAAACACAAACACTAGACATGTCTTGTTCCCTCCTCCTATTCTCAGTTCCATTTAGAGTTGTTATCCCCCAGTAGGGGTAAGGGATTCCCCCCACCGCTCATCTGGCTAGTGGAGGTAATGGGTATGAAAATGAGGGCCAAAGGGGAAGCGTCAAATAGTAGGTTTAATTGTATATGGCCAAAGGCCGTCACAATACACAGCAAAAAACAGTAAAAATAGAAATCTATCTTACAAGCATAAAATACAGTTATTAAAATAATAAAAATAAAATACAATTAAAATGGGACCTTAATAAATACCAGATAGTTATGAGAAAAGTTAGGTTTCTAAGGAAACAATCTTGGCCCTAATCTTTTTTACAGCTAAGGCAAACAGGGATACTCTGCTAGTGACAAATGAATCAGTATCAGATAACAAAAAAACGAATTTGTCAATATCAGAGGAAAAGTTACGCCCCACTAACAAGTTAGCAAGAAACTTAGCTCTAACCTCTGCATACATGGGACAAAATAAGGTGTAATGTAGAAGATCCTCAGGAACTGAGGCACCGCATATGCAGAGACGGAGAGCCATTGGGGTTTGATGGTTTCTTCCTGTAAGTAAAGCTGTCGGCATTGTTTGAATGCGCAGGGAGGTAAATGACTTTCTGAGATTTTGGGATGTGATATTCACTAAATATGGAGATCTAACATGATCTCTTTTGATCAGTTTAAACCAGGGGGAAGATCTGGACTGGGAAATTGTAAGACTGTCCAAAAGAGCATCACATCTGTAGACCCAATTTCGTAAGTTGGCGCTATTATTTAAGACCCCCAACAAATCATCTGGAATGGTATAATGAACAAGAATATTATTGTAGCAAGCTGCCCAGGGTGAGTCACTGTGTGT
This sequence comes from Eublepharis macularius, assembly GCF_028583425.1. Classification (NCBI taxonomy): domain Eukaryota; kingdom Metazoa; phylum Chordata; class Lepidosauria; order Squamata; family Eublepharidae; genus Eublepharis; species Eublepharis macularius. The sequence goes on from NC_072795.1 coordinate 107,933,936, forward strand.
CATCAGCTGAAAGCATTGCTTGCTGAAAGTGTTGGTAATAACAGTATTACCCTTGCTCCAGAATTTAAGTATGGCCAAATGAACCCTAGCTCTAACTGAAGGCAGACCAAGTTCTGCCCTCATTAGGGCTGCAGGGGTCCCCCTGGGTAGTGCAAGCAATCGTCTAATCAAAAGATTTTGAATTGATTCCAGACGGGTTATGATATGTTCTTTCCAACCCCAGACCTCTATACCATAAAGGAGGTGGGGGATTGCCTTACATAAATACAGTTTTATTGCAGGGTCTACAAGAGATCCACCCTTGGTATAATAAAATCTCAGAATTGCCCCTATTATTTTTAAAGTGGAGGATTTGACAATATCCAGATGTATATTCCAACTTGGGAAGTGTCAAACCTAAAATTAACAAAATACTAGAGCATCCCCTGGTGATGTGCTGATGTCACTTCTAGGGGCATGGGGAATGACATCAGCACATTGCTGCTGATGTCATTACATCACCAGCAAGGCCCCCCCACCCCCGGTTGTGAGGCCATGCCATGCCCTGGCAACCCTAATTTCATTAGCTGTTTCTACAATTGTCCTAGGCTGAGTTTTGCAGGGGGTGGGTGAGTAACATACTGTAACAGGCCTGGCCTCAGTTTTCAATTTGAGTGTGCTCTGCAGCCAGCAATGGGCCTGGCATAGAATGAGTCATTTACGTAAAGCAAAATATTAAATTATATCTAATTGTGTATCAGTAATCTAGGAGATAAATAGATACATTTGCACTTAGAACATTCAAAGCAATGTTTTTCAGGCTACAGTGTCTCTTATCAAACTTTGGATCAAGTAGCAGTAAAAAACTTTTCACTTTATTTCACTCATAAAAAGAAAAAAAATCAAAGAAGAAATATCCAGCAATTGAACATCAAATGTATCTTAAATTTTGTATGCAATGCCTTCTCAGAACCCATTCCATAGATATGAAGCACTGACCAGTTCAAAAAATGTTACCCTAAGGAACACAGAAATTGCTATCCTTTGTTTACATTATTAGGAAGAGAAGACAGATCTAAGATAAATGAATATATTATGGACCTTTGGCTATCACAACTTCTCCTCCATTAACCCATCCATCTTCTTTGAAAATGTGTTTATCATAATGCATTATGTATTCCAAAAGCAATGCATTATGTATCCAAAAGCAAGCAGAACAAAAACAAAATTACAAAAGGGACATTAACAATGTATTTCCTTATCAAGTCATTTCACCAACACATGGGGAAAAGAAGTATATAATGAACAAGACCATAAATAGTGTAACACCCACAAAACAAATGTAAATATACTCAAGTACAAAGAAAATGCATATTTCATCATACACCCTTCATTAACCCCAATTCAAAATTAATCCTTTTGTTTCCCTTGGTAATCTCAACAGATAAAAAAGCAAATAAAGAAAAAGCTGAGGTTCCTGTAGAAAAGTTATACAGGATATAAAATTTATTGCATAGAAAATGTTAAGACTATGTTATACTACATCTCCAGGGTGAACAATTACCAGCCTCAATTTCCCACTCTCGGGTGACTGTGGGAAAAAAATGGCCTGCACATACAGATGCTCAAGGAATTTCCCCTAGTCTCTGAGCAGAACCACAAGTGACAAAAGGCACAGATTGGACACTTGTCAGCTTCCCTCAAGTTTTGATGGGAAATGTAGGCAGCTTGGTGGAATGTTGGACAAGTAACAGTTGAAAAGTCCATTGGACAGCAGTCAGAGAGCGAAACTGCGAGACCAGGATGCCTACATTTCCCATCAAAACTTGAGGGAAGCTGACAAGTGTCCAATCTGTGCCTTTTGTCACTTGTGGTTCTGCTCGTGGTAAAAATCACAGGTACTAGAGGAGGCAGCCTAGAGTATTATTTGGAAGTGACATCATATCCTCCCTAAACTCCACCCCTCCCAGACTTCCCCTCCTTCTCCCAGTATTTGTCCAAACAGGATTGGGAATCATACACCCTCCAGTATGTTATGGGGGGGGGGGAGACACTACTGTGCATTTGGCAGGAATTACAGAAACAAGAACTTTTAGTGCTGGCAGGTCAGATTATGGGGTCTACATAATCTATATATTAAAAATGTGCAACAAGCAGAAGATGGGGGGAAAGGGAATGCAAGGCATAGAATTGACAGTAATATGTTTCTTTTTGCATGCAAAGCAGAGGCTCTCCCACTAAGCCACTAAAGATTTGTGTTGCAGGAAATAGAGTCTCACCTACAAAAGCTTACATTGCAACACCTTTTTAGCCTTTAAATGATCATAGGAGTCTTTGTTGTTCTTGCTACAAAAGATTAGATTACCACAAATACTCTTCTGGAATCGGCTGTTTTCAGCTCCATTTCACACACTTTCCAAGGAGATTTTCCACAATGTGTACTGGCTCAGAAATTCAGCTTATACAGGGCACTGCCAACTTTTACACTGTTAGTTTCAAAGCATTTTTTCTTTTTGGACAAATCCAAAATCAACTCTACAAATATTTAAATTTCACACATTTATTAACTGACGTAGGCTTAGTGTAGATGTACAGGAAAGAACTTCACTTTCACAGCAGTAGGTGCATTGGTCCGTTACAGCAAAAATGAGAAGTCCAGTTCCACTTTAAAAATTAACAAGATTTATTCCATCCTAAACTTCTGCAAGTTTATCCTAGTCTGCCTATATCCTATAGTTAGGAAATTACTTACTTGATTGGACTTTGCCTTATACTTTGGTGCCCACCAAGTGTTTTTAGAAAGTGGGTGGGGCTTTTGCCAAGCATGGTTTCTGATTAGCCCTTGGAACTTTGATTGGCAGCACAGATGTTTGAAAACACTGCTTTGACAGAAGCTGCTTCCACAGCACAAGGATCTTTACTGTGTGACTGAAGGTAAGCTGTACCAGCCATCTTGTGGCTGGCTCCACTTCCTGCAGCAGCCATTTTGTGGCAGCCATTTTGTCAGAATTGCGGTAGCCACATTCTCAGAATTCCAAATGCCTGCAGGCTCAAAAAGATCGGGGACCCCGGGTTTAGAACCTCTGGTCTTACTTGCCACTCCTTATGTTTAACAACCACCTACTACCTGTCAGGTCTGTTGCCCACTGTCCCTCCATACTGTTACCCAGCCTAAGATATGTTGCAATAGCCTCTTGCACCTGTTCCCTTGTTGCTTTCCAGATTCCAGGACGGTTGAGCCCTTATCTCAGATGGTTCGCCGCAGCGGCCTTGGGACAGCTCCTTCCGTCCCGCTACTGATTATGTTCTGCTGGAAGAGCTGGAGGGGTGGGAAACATGTGGAAGGGTTGATATAATGTATCATGTACTCAGTGTGTCATTCTTAACAAGAGACCTGTGTACAGCCAGACGCCTTTAATTGCTTCTGTGTAACCTATGGACATATGTATGGTGAAGCCTGTGATATCTCAATAAAGACCCATTTACTCAAGAGAGCTTGGATTTCTTGCTGCAAGGGTTGGGAGTCACCTTCAACGTATCCTGTCTTCCATAGACTGACACTACCTTTCACAAGGACTCACACCTGAATGAATGAAGTAGAGAGAAAGGGCTTTCTCTCTACTATATCTTCTCTTCTTCCTTGCCCTTTTTGAACTTTGGTTATATTGTCATGTCTGAGCCCCATCCATGCCAATGTGAATGATCCTTCTGTGCTGAACCACTGTATCCTGCTGTAACTCAATGTCATTTTACCAGTTTTATAACTATTTCTCTTACAGGCTTCCACAGGTGTGGACTGTAACAGGTTCCAGTGTTTATGACCGTGTACTCTCAGCCTTTGCTATGTCTTACTTCTTAGTGACTCACTTTGATATTACAAATATGTGGAATGTTCTCACACCAGGAGAGCGCCAAAACCTTGTTTATGATTGGGAGGGGGGGAAAGAGCAGACTTGAATGTTAAAAGAGAAATCTCTCTCACATGATGTCACTCCTATTAACTTCTACTCTTGCTGCTCAGAGGCTTACCTTGCTTCTGAGTAGTCCTATGGACATATATATGGAAATGATCTGATTTCTGAATAAAAACCATTTAACCAAGATCTTGTGTCTTGCTGCAATTGTCCAGGGATCTATCTGCCATACCCTGTCATCCATAGCCTGACATACATAAAGGTATCTGTAAAATAATAGTGCATTCTGTATGATTCTAGTAAAGTGATGTTCAACTCACCAAAGCTTATAAAAGAGATACATTGAATTTCCTCTCTCTCTCTCTCTCTCTCTCTCTCGTTTTAAAATTAGATTTCAGCCCTACAAAAAATGTTTTTTCTCCATCTATAAACCTTTTTAAAAAGCACTATGCTTCTGAATTTTAAGCATGAACTAGCTAGATACCCGTGCTTTGCCACGGTATTTAACTACTCTAAATCCAGTTATAATACTTACGGGTATGTAATATTTTTTGTTTCCTTGACCTGATTTTTACCTCAGAACACAGAGTTCCACAGCTGACCCATCAGAGAGAGGGAGGTGCAAGCAGGCAGGAGCCTGCCAGCCACACAGGAAAGCCACGTCCCACAGGGAGATTGGCAAGCCTAGTAAACTTTGAGGGGAAGACTGGGAGGTGCCTTTGACCTCAAGACACATTCAGTGACTCCCAATAGCAACTGCAGACTGTTTAGAATGTGAGGGGGGGAGGACCAACCACGCCACATACATAAATAACCTCTGTGTCCCAACCGTGTTGGGAGGGGGGGATGAGGTGTGGCACATTGTGAGCCCCAATCAGCCCACATATGCAAATGACCTTGAAAGGCTGGCCCAATCAGGGAAGAGTGGCTGAACTGGCAGTGGGTGGGGGCGCAAGCAGACAGCAGTCTGCCAGCCACACAGGGAAGCTGTAGCCCTTTGGGAAAACACATTTGACCCCTTTTTACCCCCTTAGGGGGCAAATTCCTTAAAATCCCTTCTAAGTGGGTGTTTACATCATTAAAGGAATGTTCTCAGAGTTCCTATTTCTAGATCCAGGGGTTTGGGCTGGGTGTTGAGTCAGTCAGGACACTTGTCTTTATATATATAGATCAAATTAGCATATTCAGGCATTACTTAGTGTTGGACACTATACTATCAAATATACAATAATTTATATACTATTAGCAAATTAACTTTAAAGTTTGTTAACACTGAAGAAGGAGGACACAAACATTACTATTATATCTTTGTTTTAGCAATTTATATACTATATTTATGCTCACACATCTCACTTATGGGTACCAAAAGCTACTTATTTTAGGGATGTACACTTCCAAAATTTTCATTTTAATTTCATTTTGATATTTCAAGAAGGACACAGTTATCCCAAAATTTCAGTATTGTTTTGTTAATTTGTTTTGGATAATTGGAGGTGGGGTCAGAGATATCTGGCATTGGTAGAACTGGCCTCCAGAGTATGGATGCAATGTCGAGCCCAAAGATAACATACCTCCCACCCCAAATCACAAATTGTGGGAAATAAATTTCAGTAATGCTAAAATCTCTGGAGTTCGTTTTGACATTTCAGATATTCCCAAGCTCAAACAAACCAGCACATTTGAAGTATAATTTTGGCTCAGAAATATCTGGATACCCATCTCTATATAATACTGTTCTCATCTCCTTTATTTTATTATCATAGCAACCCTGTGAGGTAGGTTAGGCTTAGAGTATGTGATTGAGCCAAGGTCACCAAGCAAGCTTTCATGGCAGAGTGGGGATTCAAACCTGGGTTTCCCAGATCCTAGCCTGACACTCTAACCACTACACCACACTGGACAAAAACTAACTCACAATTTGGGCTCCTCAAACACCTGCCAGTTTGGCTCGCATCCTGTTTGCTAATCATGAACAGGGAGCTGATATTTCGATGGACTGTTCATTGTCCCCTTTATGGCTTGATAGATTGCGTCAACTTATTTCTTTCTAACAGTGTAGTTCAGCACAATCAGCTGTTTGTGCATGTGCATTGTCATAAAGCCCAACTGAGCTGCCCTACACAATTGCTGCACTGCTGCTCTGCTCAGCTGGCAATTATTTAAATAGGCTGCTTCCTCCTCACATACACACCACTGGAGATCTCTTTTTCAGTCGTTTAATAATTGCTAATTGCTTTTGCACAATAATGTTAGGCTATTCATTGCCACAATCCACCAGCTTCTCTAAATTCCCAGCTTTGCCTGTTTGGCTCTGTTCTGCTCCACTTTTTAATGAGATCTGTTGGTTTTAGTTTTTTAATGATGTTAACTGTTATTGTATTTTAAATTGTGTTTTTTATGATGTTGTGACCTACCCCAAGCCCGCTTGCTGGGAGAGCATGATATAAACCCAACATAACAAATAGCAAATAAATAAATAAATAAATTTCTTTTTAATGTGGTAGCCCTTTTCATTGTGGAGATATTATCTCTCTGTAACCAAAAAGGCTAGATACTTACCATTTTTTAAAAAAAACTTACTGTTTTTTTTAAAAAGCTCCCTGATGGTATAGGAGGCACAGACCATTATACCAGTCACAAACAAAAGAAATCAGATACTGTGTTTAAAGAAATCCTATTGTTTGTTATTTGTCTAAGTAGTCCATCACTAGGTTTGTGGCAGCTAATCTATTTGGATCAGCAGCGTTTTTGTATATGTATATTGTGTAGCTTTGAAAAAAAATACAAACCTGTTTAGCAGGTGTTAAGAGCTGTTCAGTGCTGAACAGAACAGTCGTAGTGATTTGCTCACATCTAATAAAAAATGAACATGGTAAGTTCAACTGCCAAACCTGTTTGATGTGAAATTCATGGCAATTCTTACCCATAATTAGGGTTCCCTTCAGGTACAAACCAGAGGAGGGGGGTTGTGGCAAGGGCATGCGCATGGGAACTTACCTTGGGCATGCACAAAGCATGCACGTGCTCTGAAGCCTTCGCTGTCATGCCGGTAATAGCATCATTCCCGGTGGGACAGCAAAGGCTCTGCAGCATGCAAGAGCATGCTTCAGATTTCCTGGGCCTATTCCCCACATCTCCCCCTCTCCACTGACCAGGTAAGAGGCATTGGAGGACAGTGGCTGGGAGTGAGGAACCCCGACCCCCATTGGGGGACTGGGAACCCTACCCACAATGTTAATTCAGCTTTAATAACATACTTAGCACAGCATACAAGAATGTCTGTCCATTAGGCTTACAAAATACAGCAACAAAATGCTTTGAATGCTGGATGAGCTGTTCTGGTGCTATACTGGTTTCTGGAGCAAGAGATTTCCCAAACACATTTTAGCTCTTGCTTACCTGCATAAAATTCCTTGAACATCTATTACATTTAAATTAAAATTTAAAATATCTCATTATTATATGGTACAGGTGCCAAAGGTTTATCTGTTGCAACAACCCCAAAAGGGCCTTAGAGGTTATTTGCTAGGATCCAAACAGTCATACCCATGCCCATGGGATCATCAGCTTCCCACAGCTGCCTTGCTGTGGGAATGACTTCTGAATGACTTTTCAGGGACACAAGCAGTAGCAGGTTGTAGTAGATAGGTGAGCTGGAAATTGTCCCGTGCATGCACAGTCTTCTGTATGTATCCACTTGGATCCCACTGAGTTCTCTTCAAGCCACAGAAATATGGAATCTAAACAATGCAGTGTTACAAATAATAGCATTTTAGCCAAAAAATCCAAATATTTGCAATTAAATACAATGAGACCATTTATTCACTACACACTTCAACTTACACTCCATAGACATCACACAGTCCCTCCTTGAAGCGACATACAAGAAAAATGCATCACTGTGTTTAGATGGAAATATCACACTGGACTAATATGCACCAGCTGGGAAACAGACTGATAAAATCAAGTGCACGGGCACAATGATAAAGAGGCTATGATTGCAACAATACAAAAAGAAGTAGAGGAATAAATCTCCATTTGAATTGAATATTTAGAGAGGGGGGACTATGCAGGATTAGTCTGAAAATATTCTAGAAACAGTAGCATTTTGCATTTAATATATTTTGATTTGGTACTTTTTACTTGAAGAAGTAATCTTCTTAAGAGGTCTGGGGCAAAATATACACAGTTGTAGTTCGATTGTTGGCGTTTGCACAATTTCTTAATTCATTATTTGATGGTAAAATATGCTTGGCTACAGGAAGCATTCTTGGCACAATTTCACACACAATAGTGTTATAGCAAGATGACTAATTCCTCCTCCTCCTGCCCTCATTTCTGGTTTCACAGCAGTTCAGAGTACAGAATTTTTCTCTCTACGCTTTCACAAAACCACAAAAAGCCAAAGTGTGTGTTTATATTGTGGGAAGCAGATTTAATGAAAGAGATTTTTATGTACCTTTATGTGCCTTTTACTACTGCTATGCACTTTTACTATTCTCAGGAGCTAACGTAGTACTTGTAACACAATTTGCAAGAAAACGAGACTTGAAACAAAAGCAGAATGTATGTTATACATGTAAATCACTGTGAGAAGTGAGATCAAACACTGTGAAGCTTGCTACCAGGTAGATTGCGCTTGTCAAACACCTGCTTATGATGACTTGACACCTGTTCATGACTTGTTACAGAAACCTCTTTGTAAGACTGCTTATGCAAAATGTTGCAATGAAAGCTAATTAGATTAGCAGAACCTTTTAAGGCTGAGAGGAAACCACAAAGCAGAGGAATGGGTGCTGGATGTAACTTTGAGCACATTCCTTGGGAGGGGAGAGTGCTCCCCTCCCACAGAACCCAGATAAATATTCTCTGCTTGAAACCCACAAAGTTGCCAAAAGCTACAGCGGGGCACCTTTATTAAATGTTACATGGACCAAAGGAATGGGCATGAATGAAAAGCCTATGAAAGAGATGTGTGGGAAAGGAAGGGAGATGTTCCTTCAAGAGATAGACCAAGGACAGATAAGCAATGGCGATTGGGTAATATTGTAATTGTGCTGTTGACTTAAGTTGTTTCTTCCAATAAGAATCACCTTGGACACTTGTATCATGAGAGGTGGTTACCCACTTGAGCCAATGGGGGCCCCTGTATTTTCTGAGCCAATAGAATAACAAACATTATAATCAACCAAAAAGTATTATTTGCTTTGTAGTGCTATTGTAGCTTTGATGAGTGTTGGACACGAGGGGACCTTTTACTGTCTGTGTAACCATTGTTCCTCCATTGTTTAAAAAATGGTTATAGATTGCTTCATCCGCAGGACTCCACGTCTGTCTCTTATAATGATTGGCTAAGGGACATTCGGACCACAAGTTGTGTGGAACAATATGATAAATATATGTATTTCAATTTATAGTCATAGGAATTAATATAATTTACTGAATTGTTATGCAATATTTTTGAAAATGGTACTGCAGAATTTTAGGTAATTTGGTTAGTTTTCAAAAAATAGTACTTTTACTGAGGAAAAAATGATACCAATTGATTCTTTATCACAAGCTGAGACAACAAGCAGCTGTTTCCTGGAGAAGAACAACCTCTTACAGTTTCTTTAAAAGTCTTGCACTACTTCAAAAAGCCTAGTCCATGTGCATATTGAGCAGTAAAGAGGCCTGCAAGGTGCTTCACAAATCCCAAGTATTTGCAGTCCTATGCAGGCAGCAGCAAGTTTACCAAGGCCCTAGTGGGTCAATATTTAATATTTGTCAACATTTCAGAGAAAGTGCTTGTAAACAAGATCACTGATGGACTCCCCCACGCCCAATTATACATTTGTTGAAGGCTGTCTGCTTTCAGCTTATTCTGTGATACCTTTTCCACACTGTTTCAAATACAAAATTTTCAGGTTAAATGCATACTAGAAAAAATATAATCATTCTACATTCTATGATCAGTAGGGTTGCCAGCACTATGGTCACGAGTCTGGAGGGGGTGGGGGCTGATTAAAACAGAGATTGGAGAAATTCTAGAGCATTGTGCAACACAGTGGCAGCATTTCTGGGTACTTACCAGGAGTGTGTGGTACTATTCTCTATTCCCTTTTTGCTCCCAATGCTAATTCGACAGTAGTGGGTACTGGAGGCTATGGGGGCAGGAGGTTGCCCACATGTATCCATAGCAAACGATCATTCATTCAAAATGAACCTCCCCAGCATATGTAAAGTAGAATACCTGTGTGCAATGGTTCACTTGTATATGGATTAAGAGCTAAATGTGGGTTACCCTACCCAGAGATTTAATTTCTACAGACTCAGTTGAGTTCTGAAGAATGACAATGCTAGCAATTAAAATGTCATTAAAATTCCAATGTCTAAAGTACAGAAAAAAGGGGCAAAACAGTTACTGTCCCTGCTAAATGCTCTTGGAACACTACATGCACACATTGCTGGAGAACTGCACTCAAATACTGGCTTAGGTTTTTACCACCCAGTTGGTGTTCTACAGAAGGCCTGTGCTAGTGCTCTGATTTCCAAAGCAAAAAATCATTGCTGTGCAGGTTTGGCTATGTCTTTCTACGCAGACACATTTTGAGGGGGGGGAATTATTTCCAAATAAGGCCACTGTCAGAGACATGACCAAAATTTGCTGATGTAGGCTTCCAAGTAGGGTTGCCAGCCTCCAGGAGGTGGTTGGAGATCTCCTGGAATTACAACTGATCTCCAGGCCACAGAGATGAGTTCACCTGGAGAAAATGGCTGCTTTGGAGGGTGAACTCGATGGCATGCTACTCCATTGCGGGCCTTCCCCAAAACTCCACTCTTTCCATACACCCCCAAATTCTTGAGGAATTTCCCAACCTCGACCTGGCAACTCTACTTCCAAGAATGGGTGTTCTTCCTTAGTGGGAGTGGATAGAAGAACAAAGGTTAATTAGTGAGCACGCTCCTCCATCGACTGGAGCCACTGAGGCTCTAGAGAATTAACGTGACTCATTAAGGCAGGCCTTGACAAATTTTCTTTGGCTTTAGGAGTCAGCCCGCAACATTTCACAATTTATTTTAATTTTATTAAAGCTATGACAAAATTTTATTTATATATTCAATTTTTATACTGCTTCTCTTCAATTCAGTTAAAAATGGCTGAAATAAATATAGAGGCAATCCTGGTGGTCATCAGCACAACAAGAAACTAAACTCTAATCCAGTGGATGCTATCCTTTTCTTTAAAGAGAAACTACTTCTGAGTAATAAAAAACTCCAAGCTGCTTCCTGATCTTCAGCATGTTACTACATTTCATTGTATCCTAGAAATGGAACATTGAATAGGAAAAGCACAGGAAATAACAACAACATTCGATTTATAAACCATCCTTCAGGACAACTTAACACCCATTCAGAGCAGTTTACAAAGTATGTTATCATTATTCCCCACAACAATCACCTTGTGAGTCGGATGGGGCTGAGAGAGTTCAGAGAAGCTGTGACTGACCCAAGTTAACCCAGCTGGCTTCAAGTGGAGGAGTGGGGAATCAAACCCAGTTCTCCAGATTAGAGTCCCTCCACTCTTAACCATTACACCAAAGTGGCTATTAGCTGAGCAGCTATGAAACAAAAGCTTTTCCTTACTCTTCTAGGCAAGCTATCAATAACTTAGAAGCTATGGTCTGGAAACTCCTGCTCTAACCCTAACCTTAACAAAACCCCAACTTCTCATAATTTCATTATTGCTTTTAAAAGCCCAATTTAACTGAACATTGGAGCGAGCACAGAATGAGTCAGTATAGAAAGCAACTGGTTAAGAAATGAATATATCTGCCACCATTGAATGGTCTAAAGTTGACAAATAAACAAGCAATCACAGAAACTTCATACACGTGCATTTTTATGTCTTGCAACATGCCATACAACAATTAGGGGTGTGTGCTTCAGGTTCCTGGTTCAGAAAAAAACCGAACTGGGCCCATTTTGTAAAGATTCAGTATTTCCAAATCAGGGCCAGTATGATGGCCCCGATTTGGAAATACCAAATCAAAGCTCCCCGAAGCAAATCGGATTGCTTCAGGACCTTTTTAAAGGGCTCCCTCCCACCACCACCCCACTTACCTGGGACATCCTGATGGCGGTGGAAGCGGCACTGCGGGCAGTGGAGGCACCGGCTGTGGCCTTCCTTGCCGCCCTGTTGGCCGCAGCTGCAGTAGAGGAACCTGCTCTGGCCTTCCCCTCTGCCCAGCTGGCTGCTGCAGAGGCCGAAATGGTGGCATGGGCAGCGAGGTTACCGGCTGTGGCTTTTCCTGTCGCCCTGCCAGCCGCCGTGGTGGTGGAAACGCTGACTGCAGCCTTCCTCGCCACCCAGCTGGCCACTTCGGAGGCATAAGCGGTGGTGCGGAAGGCGGAGGTTCCAGTTCTGGCCTTCCCCGCTGCCCTGCTGGCTGCTGCGGAGGTGGAAGAAGTGGCGTGGGCAGTGGAGGAGCCATGTCCTGCCTTCAGGAAAGGTAAGTGGGGTTGGGGGAAGGGTGCTCAGGGGGCAGGTAGGGGTCTCACTTCAGTATGCTCTGAATCATTACGAAGCATACAGAAGCGATTCTGATTACCCGAATCCAAAGCGGCTTGCCACTTCAGGTTTTGGGTTATTCTGAATCTTTTTCCTGCTTCGGGTAAACCTGAAGCAGGAAAACCCAATATTTCCCCAGTGCATACCCCTAACAATATATTTTCTGATGTGTAATGATACGCTTGTACTTCTGAGGGTCACCAACATACTAAAATAAATTATTTTTGAAAGCCCTAGGCATCAAAATGAAATTTCTAGCTGCCATGGTGACCTGGGATTTGTCAAGCCATGCACTAAGATATCAAAAAGTCTTTAGTTTGGTATAAAGAACCAACATCCTATGTAGGAAAGGGGATAACAAGATCTCTAGCATGACCTCACTATTCAGAATCAAGCATTATTTAAACACCTAACTGTACTGGCACCTGTCCCATTCCAGCTCAGTATACACATTACACACAACTACTTAGCTTGGATAGCAATGTGCTTTCCCCATTCATGAAGTACAATGGGACCTAGATGTTCCATTATAATGTGAATGCACATCTCCTTCAACTATACAGATAGTTCTCATACTGGATCAAGGCAACTGGGTCCTGAAGACAGTGATTTGCGTGTATGTATTTTAAAGTTTGTTTGGATTTCCTATTTTATACAAATAATGTAGTTATTAAATACTGCTTACAAGAAACATGTTTACAAAATACCCCCTGATGAGTGACTTGAGCCACATACAAAAGAGAACGAGACAAAATGTTGTTAGCGATACAGTGCACAGAACAATAGCTTCAAACTGTGAAACAGAAGACTGGGTGGATGCACAATTACCATCAATCATTTTAATCTTTATCCTTATATAAAAGCATTCAAATAATACCTGATACTCATAGTGGGTGTAGCACTCATATGCAATTACTGAATATGAAAAATGTATCAGAATTTTATCTATCTGCTTTACAGTACAATGTGCACATACAAAGAATGAAAAACTGATGCAACCAAATACTGTAATTTCCAAAGAAGGTTAAAACATAAATTTGATAGCAAGAGTACATTAAAAAAATTTGAGCTGCATTCTTTATGGTTGATAATTTAATATCCACAGTTTAAGAACTGCAATTATTTCTCACTCACTATCTTTGCCTTTACTTATAAATTTCATATCCATTAAGTTGCAGCATTAAAGGTATAATTGGATAAGGTCGTAGAGGCCATGGCAGTCTCCAGGTCTAGTTTACTGATGAGTTTCTACCTCATAAGATGTTCATTAGAGTACATTTTACTGTATTTTAAGCACCATCAGCAATGTCATAGTACATCTTTACTGATCCTTTTGGCCAACATATCATGACTAAGGAAAAAAGGTTGTTCATCAATAAAGTCATTAGGGCTAGTTAAGTCTTAAGACTTATTGTGTGCTGCATACAATTTTCTTAATGGTAACTCCCAACTTTACTAAAATACATCTATGGTTCGTTATTATAATTCCTAGTCTAGAGACAGATTGTTCCTGTACTAAACAAAAAGGGGGAATTAAGGAGTAGGCTTCATAGAATCCAATTAAAATATCAGAGTTTTTTTTTAAAAAAAGGGTTATTTCAGCACATCTCCCTCAGAGGCAGTGGGCCCCAAAAATGTGCAGTAGGTCACATATACGCATATTCAAGCTTCATGTTGTTCTGCAAGCTACAGGCAAAAGCAAAATGATTACCACCAGTGTTGGAATTTGCTGATTTTAGAGTGAGGGTCCCCCTCACTCCTTTATTGTCCATGTCAGACAGTTTTTGGAACTATGACTGCCAAAATACACTGAAGGAAGGAAATTATGAAACAAAAATGGAGGTGAGCAGGGAAACATTCCCCCCACTCCCCATAAGCCAGGGCAGCTGGAGTCAAAAGTTTTGGTCCAAAGTCCTGCCCTTATGTCACCATTGATACTGGACTCTTAAACGATAGTTCTACATTCCGGGTGTGTGTGAGTTATATACCATCAATGGCTGTTGTGGGTTTTCCGGGCTGTATTGCCGTGGTCTTGGCATTGTAGTTCCTGATGTTTCGCCAGCAGCTGTGGCTGGCATCTTCAGAGGTGTAGCACCAAAAGACAGAGATCTCTCAGTGTCACAGTGTGGAAAAGATGTAGATCATTTGTATCTACTCAGGAGGGGTGGGGTTGAGCTGAGTCATCCTGTCAGAGTTTCCCAGGGTGTGGAATGCTAATGGCGGGAGGCTTCACTGTATCCTGAGGAGGTTCTTTTGCATATGGATTGGTACTTGATGTGCTAATCTTCTCTGCAGGGCTATTGTCGGGGATAGAATGTTTTGTTAGCCTGGTGTTTTTCAGAACTGGAAACCATACTCTGTTCATTCTTAAGGTTTCTTCTTTCCTGTTGAAGTTTTGCTTATGCTTGTGAATTTCAATGGCTTCCCTGTGCAGTCTGACAAAGTAATTGGAAGTGTTGTCCAGTATTTTGGTGTCCTGGAATAAGATACTGTGCCCTATTTGAGTTAGGCTATGTTCAGCCACTGCTGATTTTTCAGGTTGTCCAAGTCTGCAGAGTCTTTCATGTTCTTTTATTCTTGTCTGGATGCTACGCTTTGTGGTCCCAATGTAAACTTGTCCACAGCTGCAGGGTATACGGTATACTCCTGCAGAGGTGAGTGGGTCTCTACTGTCTTTTGCTGATCGTAGCTTCTGTCGTATTTTTTGGGTGGGTCTGAATACTGCTTGAAGGTTATGCTTTTTCATAAGCTTTCCCATCTGATCAGTAATTCCTTTGATATATGGCAAAAACACTTCTCCTGTAGGAGACTGTTTTTCCTTAGTTGTTTGATTCATCCTGGGTTTGATTGCTCTTCGGATTTCATTTCTGGAGTAGCCATTTGCCTGAAGTGCGTGGTTTAGATGATTAATTTCCTCATTGAGAAAGTGCGGCTCACATATCCGTCTTGCCTGATCCACTAATGTTTTCATTATGCCTCTTTTCTGTTGGGGGTGGTGATTGGAGTTTTTGTGTAAGTACCGATCAGTGTGAGTTGGTTTCCTGTAGACCTTGTGACCTAACTGAAAGTCTTTTCCACACTGTGACACTGAGAGATCTCTGTCTTTTGGTGCTACACCTCTGAAGATGCCAGCCACAGCTGCTGGCGAAACGTCAGGAACTACAATGCCAAGACCATGGCAATACAGCCCAGAAAACCCACAACAGCCATCGTTCTCCGGCCGTGAAAGCCTTCGACAATACATATATACCATCAAGTTGCTTCCAACATATGGTCACTCTGTGAATTAATGACCTCCAAAACATCCTATCATTAACAGCCTTGTTTGGATCTTACAAACTGGAGGCCGTGGCTTCCTTTATTGTGTCAAGCCATCTCATAAGTTTTCCTCTTTTCCTACTGCCTTCCACTTTGCCTAGCAATGTTGACATTTCCAGTGAGTCATTTCCTCACCTGATGTTACCAAAGTACGATAGCTTCAGTTTCATCATTTTAGCTTCTAGGGAGAATTCAGGCTTGATTTGACCTAGAACCCATTTATTTGTCATCCCCTAGAACTCATTTTACTTGGTCATCCATGCTACATGTAAAACTCTCCTCCAGCACCCCATTTCAAATAAATCAACTTTCTTTCTGTCAGCTTTGTTTATTGTCCAAATTTTTACATCCATACATAGTAATGGGGAGTACCATAGTATGAATTATCTTGATCTTTGTCCCCAGCAATACATTCTTATCCTTAAGGATCTTTTCCAGTTCCTTTATGGCTGCCCTCCCAAGTCTCAATTTCCTTTTGATTTCTTGGTTGCAGTCTCCCATTTGGTTAATTACTGAGCCAAGAAATTGGAAATCTTTAACAATTTCAATTATTCATTGTCAACCTTAATCTTTGTGTAAGTCCTCTATAGTATTTTTTTTTCTTCATTCACGGTGCACATTCCATATTAACTTGTATCAAAGAAACCTGCGAGTCTGCCACTGAACACCTACACAGTGCTGAAGACAGACAGAATTCTAGGGTATACTTGATTCTCCCATCGGACAGGTATTCAGTATTTAAGTGACCCTGTGTGAACTGTGAATGTAGACTTAATGTAGTGACTGAACGTTCTAGAGAAGATAAGTTGTGATGGGGATTCTATTTTAAGGTTGTCAGCCATTATTGAAGTTTTATCTGAGGACACCAATGAGTTCTTGAGGAACCTCAAGATTCCCCTGAACGCCAAATGAAGAACAGTTATCCTAGAACTGAACAGACAACCAGTTTAACAATGAGCAAAATACAACTTCTGCTCTCTGTCATCACTAAACCATTACTTCCCATTATATAGCTATGCTATGTAATCAGTACATTTTTTTAGTTGAAATGGGCAGGGGGGGAAGTATGGTTATTTTAATCTGTATTACTTAACGCACCAACAATTGTGTTCTATTTCTTTTGTTATTGGCAAATAGCCCATTTTTTTTTTTTAGTTCTGAGCAGGCCACAATTATCACATGACCCTAAACTACAAACTCACCCAGAGATTTCAACAAAGCATGTTTGTAATATTCACTACAGTAAGCAGATACAATGGTAATAAAGTGTAGCTTTCCCTGCTGTGACATTCATTTGTTCCCCTTTTTCCCTTTACTTCCATGTAATGCAAGAATCCATTCTAACAACAAATCATTACTTCCATGACATGAGACTTCACTTTTTACTTATCCACATCCCTAGAGCACGACTCAGGAATTAGCAACAGGTTATTACAGGTAACAGAAAGTAGTGTACTTATTCATCTATGTACAGAAACTTCAGTGCAGAGAGAAAATACACGGATCCTCTAGAATGAATTAAAGAAATTTAGCTCTTTCAAATTCTAGAGCATAACTTGAGATGTGAGTTAAGCAGCTGACCTACAAAAATGAGAGGCTGGCCTAGAGCCCTATCCTCTTTTCCTATATTCACCCTAGATTTAACATACACCTACTGCTCTTCAAACTAAATCTTGTATCTTAAAACTTTTCTATATTGAAGAAGGAATAAGAATGATGGATTAACATTATAGTTATGCTGTTGCTATAGATGGGGAAATCTCTCCTTTTTGTCTCAGTAAAATCATGCTCAAAACCAGAAATCAATTCAGTTTTGACAATATATCCTGTATTATTTGTGTTATCAAATCAATTGCAATACATAATTGTGTGTTACAACCCACAATAACATTTTTGTGATTAACTGTTTTTAATTGAAATCAGATTTATTAAGAAACTGACAATTGCTTTACACTTTTGTCACACCTGGGCTGAAGACCAGAAATAGAATCCAAAGGGACAGGGAAGGATGCTTACAACAGACAGGTAGGCTATAAATATAAAACCTACTTACTATTCCCTACACATCTCCATGTAACCACGTGGAAGCTATAAAAACATCTATCCTCATAGTGAAAAAATGTTTGCCGTTAATTTTCATTCTCTGTTTTTAACGGGGAAACATTTCCATCAGGTGATCCCCTTCCCACTCACAATCTGAAACAGCATTGCCCAGACAAAATCAGCAAAATACTATATTGACTGGTAGTAGATCATTCACATTCCTCCCCCTGACAACGGTCTCTTTATTCTAACATTAATTCATTAATTAGAAATGAAAAAAATCCACAGAAAAATCCAGTAGTGAAAAATAATCTATGGAAAATTCTTGACTCTTCATCATTGTTTTGGGTGCCAACCACATACAAAGGCAGGGTAATGTTTATCCTACCTTTCCTTGAAAGAACTTAGGGCAGAGTACATGGTTCTCCCCTCCTTCATTTTATGCTAAAACCTTGTCAAGTAGGTTAGGGTAAGAAAGTCACCTAAGTAAGCATCATGGCTGAGCAGAGATTTGAACCCAGATCCTACACACTTCAGTCACATCTGGACAAGATCAGATTCCTAAACCCATGCCAATTATGTTGATGAGCAGATTATACGTTGCCTTGGTTGTAATTTCTAAGTAGATATTGACTGGGGGGAGATAGATGTTGATTCTATCATCTTTCAGTAGTATTGATCACTCTAGCACAGATGTAACAGTGGCTCATCTAAATGTAAGGATGAACTTATACATAACATTAAAGCATGTTCTTCACGCTGCTGCTGATAGTCCAATAGCTTCTTCCAAGTGCTGCAACTCACTTGACAGATGTACATAAAAGCAAAGCCAAACTTCATCTCAATCCAGTATCACCCCTCCACAGTTATTTCAGGTGGGCTGCCTGCCCTTTAAAAATAAATACTGTATGTATTTTTTTCTCAAGGAAAAATGTTTGAGAAACTTGCAGAACTGATTGGGAGGGGGCTAATGCAACCATTTTCCTCACCTTATCTTCCATTTCCTGTTGTGGGAGCAACAGAACGATGCTAAATAGAGGAGAAACAAATTGATCTTGTTGTTGCATCTGAGCATGCACATCCATCATGTGATAAGCTGGGCAAAAGGTCCCATTCCCCTTAGCCATCTCCTTGAAGTTCCTGCTCCCCCTTCTGCATCAAGAAGAAACATTCCTAGATGCCCAACTAACCCAACACACACGCCGTGGCTAAATACCTTGAAGTACAAGTTTTTCGATTCAGTTTCGTTTTCTCGGCCATGCCGGACGCTCCTCTCCGCAGGTCCGGGAGGAAGCGCCCGAGCAGCCTGACCGGGCGGCTGACCTGCAAAGGTTAGCCCCCAAGACTCCCAGTGAGGGTGTCAGGGTCCGGAGCGCGATGGGAAGAACCCCCCCAAATCGATGTGGGGGGTAAATTGCCCGTTTGCTCCTATGGAGGCCGGCAGACTTGCGCAGCACTTCGTGTGCTGCCGGGCCATGGAGAACGGCAAAAAGCAGATCTAAGGTGAAAACCTGTAAGTAGCGAATCCCTTCTGTTACTACAAGCGTATGCGAAGGATTGGTGGGATTTGAAGCTAAGAAGGCTTGGATTTCTTCCCCCTCACTGAGTATCGAAACTTGGCTGGTGGATTCCCCCCCCCTAAGATGGTGACGAAAAAGCAGAGCCCCGCTATGGGCAAATCTATCTCAGCTGCTTTGCAGGGGAAAGGAGAGTCTCTGGAGGAGCTAGTAAAGCGGTCAGTCGTCGAAGCAATAAAGCCCTTTGTTGACAAGTTAAACGAAACTGATCAAAGGGTTGGCTTAATTGAGAGTGAAGTGAAAACCATTAAGGAAGCAGCGGGGGGGGGGCGGAAAAGACTGCTCGGGAAAACGCAGCACTCATGAGGGCAATAAACAAAGACCTAAAGCTGTTGGAGAACCAACTGATCGGGTTGCAAGTGGATCGTGCTCAGACAATATTGCATCTCCAGAATGTGAAGGAGGAGGAAAATGGGAATTTAAAGGATCTGGTGTCGGAACTTTTGGCGATACCCGTGAAGGCAACTAAAGAAGAGTTAAAAAGCGCCATTTTGGAAGTCCGTCGGGCTTCTTCAAAATATGCAATGAAGCGTCAGCTGCCGCGCGAGATTATTATTGACTTTTCATCTAAGAAGATCCGGGACACCATCCTATATAATTCATACAATGAGGACTTGGACTTTCTGGGCAATAAGGTCAAGATATTGAAGGACGTTCCATTGTTAGCTCGGAAAAGAAGATTTAAATATAAAAGGTTTGCAGCTCTTCTGAGGAAACGTGAAATAAAGTACAAATGGTTATTTCCAGAAGGTATTTGGTTTAGCTACAAAGATCAAGCTCACAAGATAACATCAGAAGATCAGCTAAGGGACTTTGTGTGTAAACACCAAGATTTTCAGCAAGAAGAAGAGGATTTCAAGCCTGAAGGGGGAGGGGAGGAGGGAACGAGCACAGTGACTGCAGCTGTTCAGAGAGAATTGCGACCGAGACCCAGAGGGGGGAAGAAGACCTAATCCTGATTGTAGTTTGTATTTTATAAGATCTACCAATCTAATAGCATTTTACAAAGTTCTAATGTTAAATAATTGCAGTATGAAGGGAATGCATTACTTGTAGATGTAGTGTTTGTGTTGTTATGTGTTGTTTCTTCCCCTTCTCCCTGTTCCCACTTTTTCCCTTTTGTAGTACTAGTAATTAAAAAATAAAAAAAATAAAAAAATAAAAAAGAATTACAAGTTTTTCAGGGCACATACTGCGACAAGAAAAGATATGTTCCTATTGATTATGGTGAAAGTGCTTCTGAAGTCAGCCACATTGCTTCATATGTGTTTCATTTGATTTTATGCTAAAAGATCCATGTAGAAGGAGTCTACATGCTATCCATTTTCCTGTCTTCCTCTTTTACTGTCTTTTAGTAATTTTTGATTAAATCTGAGTGCTTGAAGATTTGCTTCCAGCTTTTTTATATAGTTACAGAGAGATTCTGTGAAAAATCTATCATTAGGAAACTAAAACTTTAGTTTCCTTTTTGAGAGATTGCTGTAAATAAAGAGATTGCTGCAGGTGGAGCGTTGAGACAGGAGACAGAAAAGACATAGTACTTAAAATTTCCATATACAATAAAATTAGTTATTAACCAGGGCTGCTCAAAGATACTTTCTTTCAAAATGTGGCATTCAGTTCCTGGCTTTCAATGGAGTAAATAAGGGTACAGAAAAACTATGCAAAATTATGACTAACTTATTCATTAGGAAACCCTGTAATAGTCATTATCTCTGTAGATTGTGGCTTAGCCGGAAAAAGACTCTGGTAGTTGCATTTTTCCACTGGCTGCAGCCTTTACAACACGTGCTACTTTGAAGTTGTCACATTTCAGACTAGGTGTTAAATGTCAATCACCATACTGATTACCAAAGGAAACCGTTGGAGTTGCTGATGTTCTTTAAGTGATGGCACTGGTGGAAAGTTCCCAGGGGAGTACTTTTCTAGACTGGTTCTCTTTGGAGGAGACAGCATTGGAGACTTATGTTTTTGTAGACCCAGAGAAGTTAGCTGTGTTAGTCTGTAGCTGCAAAATTGTAAAGAGTCCAATAGCACCTTTAAGACTAACCAACTTTATTGTAGCATAAGCTTTTGAGAACCACAGCTCTATTGCATCTGACAAAGAGCGGTGGTTCTCTACAATAAAGTTGGTTAATATTAAAGGTGCTACTAGACTTTACTATTTTGATGTTTTTGTAGTAGTTGTTTTATTTGCAAATACACATATGGAGCACAATTGGAGGCAAAGAGGCCTTTCTACAGGGGAATAGAGCTACTAGCCCTCATCAGATCCCTACGATCAGATTCATGTAGCCTACTTCTGTCCACTCATAGTAGTGTCTGCCTGCTTCTCTCTCTTCTAAAAACTAAACCACTATTTCTTCACCTACACAGAAACTCAACTTACTCTCTCCTTTCACCTTGGGTGTGTGTGGGGTGGGGGGAGGTTGCCCAGAGCTGGATTATCTGAGGCAGGCTAAGCATATTTTTAGGGCACTGGCGAAGAAAGGGCACCAAAAGAGAACATTTTTGAAAGAATTTGATTTTTTTAAAAAGCATTGAAGTAGTTATCAATAGGGCTTCCTTACACTCTCTACTACATATTCTTCCCCCATTTTTCTTTTCTCTTTTTATTACTTATTCCCACCTAAACTGGGGGGGGGCATCCTACTAATATGGATCAAAATAAATAATGCTGTCATGTGTTGCAATATTTTATTTTTCCTATAATTAACATAGTCTTCTGAGTTATACCATGTGACCCTATGGGTTCAGCCCTCTGTTGGAGCTTGAGGAAGAGGTATTTTATCCCTGAATGAGAGACAGAGAGAGAATGCAATAGGAGAGGCCTATGGGGAAAGATTTATGAAGGAAAAGGTATTTTCATGACGAGAAAAGGGAGACGGAAACTACCTGGGTGCTGAGGAGAGATCAGCAAAGCCTGGGAAGAAGTCTCAAAAAAGCTGCAGCCTCAGGAGATCCACCACAGTGTCAAGAGCCCCCAAAGCAGCTGTCACAGACAGCTAGCCAAGCCAATCTGAAAGACTGAGTGTGAGAGACTTGTAGAAGTAAGATAGACAGCAAGAGACTCCTCACCTATATGATTTCCACTTTAAGTTGTGTTGTCTACGTTGGAGTTGTGATGTGTGTCCTGCTGTAATTACCTGTCTCTATGGGTTTTCTATTTGTGAATGGTTATAGGTAATTGGAGTTAGTTTTGTATACATATAATTTTTATTTTATTACAACAGATAAGCAAAAATTCACATAAAGAAACAAAAACATAAACATGCAAAAAAAAAAGATTGGAGTTAGTTTTGGAGTTGCTTTTGAATTTTTTTGCTTTTTTGCCTACTGCCCATCACACCCGTTAGGAAGTAGAAACCAGTGGGCTGGAGGCACCACTGCTTTCTTTTTTGTATCATTCTCTCTATTAAAAAACCCAGGTTCCATAATTTCTTCTCCTCAACTGGGGTTGGTGGGAGAAATCAAGGTTACACATTCTTGATTTGTTTTTCTCTTGTATATAAACATATACATTTTTTTCATATACATACATGCACATAAAATAGTGTACATTGAATATTTGATTGGTCTAGATAGTGGGATCAGATTTTTCTTGAATATTTAGGAATAGGCTTACAAGTCAAACAGGTAACAAGAGTTTCAAAATTATTGCTAGATATAATGCCGTTTTTGTCGATTTCTGCTTCAGTCGTGCTTATGCATGAAGTACTCATGACAATTAGATCAGGTCTGTTCTGTAACTAAACCTGTGTCTGCTATCAAGGTTTCAAATATTCTTTCAAAGACTGTTCTTCGTTTTATAAAAACGAAGAATTTATTTATAAATAAATATATTTATTTATAAAAATAAACACGTGTGAACTATCAAACTAGAAATAAAAACATAGCAGATGAGCTATACTGAGTTTCATATTCTAACAACAGGTTTCCTGAATACCAATACTGATTTGTTGAGTATGCTTTTGAAAACTTCATACACACAGAAAACATATTATAAAAACAATGCTTTTCTTATTTTATTTATTTACAATTTTTATAGTCAGGCTTTCTCACTGAGACTCGAGGCAGATTACTCAGAGCAGTCAATTTCAAAGATTTCAATAAACAATGTAATAGGGTATATAAATGCAAATCTGGAAAGATTTGAAACTAACAAGAATCCAACACAGAGTTGAAAAAATGTTAAAACAGAGTATAAGCAATTCTAAGACTGACAAATTACTCACTTATGAATAATTGTTTGGCATAGTTTGCAGAAAGTCAGGGGAGTGGAAGCTTTCCTGACCTCTTCAGGTAAGCCATTCCATAATGTGGGGGCCAACACAGAGAATGCACGTGTATGGGCAGCAGTTGATTTTGCCCATGTTCAAAGTGGCACCTGCAGAAGGCCCTGTTCAGATGAGCAAAGCTGCTGTGGTGGAACACAGGGAGAGAGGCGGTCCCATAGATAAGATGGATGAAGACCTTTTTATGTGAAAGCCAATACCTTGAATTGAGCCCGGTCGCTGACAGATAGCCAATGGAGCAACTGCAAAAAGGGAGTGATATTCATGCTCCTCCTAGCTCCTAGCTGGAGTCTCCAAATTCATTTAGATGGTGAAATAAGGCATCTTTCAAGATAGTACTTTCATAAAAAGTGACAGATTTCTTAAGACATATAGAACATAAAAAGAAATCATTTCTGTTCCTCTGTTTTAGAAGCATGCATTACATGTACAAAGCTCAGTCAGCAGCACTGAAAAGAGAAACTGACTTCTTCTTCTTCCTGATCTTTGCAACCTGAAGGCAAGAAAATTATTGCAGCTGGGATCAAAAAACAGGCTGGAGACTAACAACATTTGTCTAAATAAAAAGTTCAGTTGACAATACTTCCTCATTGTGTGGACACACAGAGGAAACGTATTGTTCTGTAAGATTTCTAGTTTTCCAGTACACAGTCAGTAACAACTTTGAAACTGTAGTCAGCAGAGGAAACCTAATGGTTGATTTTAGCTTAGCTAAAATTTGTTTTGAAGTGCCATTGTTGGGAAGGATTGTGACAGGATGAACGTCAGCTGTATGTGAGACATATTTCTCCACATTTTTCTATTCTATTGTGATTCCTAACTGCTTTATTTTTCAGATTTCCAGAGTATCTTCTTGCATAGGTGGTAAAACTGACAAACAAAATAATCTTCAACTGCACAGTTCTGGCCACCAGCAATTTCCAGTAGCTCATTCCAAAATGATGTTGGAAAGATTACTGAAAGAGTACATGGTGTATTTTGGTGTATAAATCCATTAGACTAAATCCTGCAGTTCCATTCCATTAATGGCAGTGCTTTCCTCTGGCTCAAGAACATTATCTGCAGAAGGCTATTTTCATAGGAAGAAAGAATGAATCCATAGTAGAGGGGACCCATTGATTAATTAATGAACACAAGCCCATATTGTCTACTCTGGCTGGCAGTAACTCTCCAGGGTCTCTGGGAGAGGTCTTCCATACTACGTTTCTAGCTGGAGACGCTGGGGATTGAACCTGGGCCTTTCTGCATGCAGAAGAGATGCTGTGCCATTCAGCCATAGCACCATGCCAGTATATAGCACTCAATGATGAATAATTCTGGCTTTATTCAATAGTATTGTTTTGCATAAAGAGATATTTAGTGAATCTCTTCTGAACCCAACTCATTTTGAAACAACAATTTTGAAAGCTCATGTTCACATACAACAATTTCATCCATTGACATTTCCTCCCTGACTGTATTTTTCAACTATAGTTTCACTAGCAAACAGGCTGTGCGGTATTCTCTCCAGACCAAGTCAGCAACAGAGTTGTCAGCTCCAATTCTGGGTGTGAATCTTCCAATAAATGGGGAAAGCCAGAACTGTCACCAAGATGAGTTGAGTGTACACATGTACATTCAGCACACTAACAAAGATTGGCTGTAATTCTGTACACTGTTTGGCGGCTTCCATTCTTCTTCAGTATGGATTGCAGTCAAGATTTATATGGAATCACATCACCCACAGATGTCAAACCACAAAATATTTAGCAGAAATTGCATTTGCTAATTAATAATTTAAAAAACTGATGCAATGTTTATCGTTTAAATCTCCTATATGTCACCCTGTGACCCTCAAAAGGTCATACCTTGGAAATCTAGTTGGTCTTTAAGATGCTACTGATCCCACATCTTGCTCCCAAACACAATTAACTGAAATGTGCTTAAGGTTTGCCCCTGCCCATCTCATTTTCCAAAGGACTTTAAATATGGGGAAATCATAAGTAATTCATAAGTAATCTGTAACAGAATCCATTAGGTAACTACTTCAGAAATTAGCTATATCTGATCTCTATGTCTTATTTCCATGCCCAGTATTGTGGACGATAACTAATTCTGGTATTAACTTTAGCTTTCAAATTGCCTAAAAGTAATTTAAGGAGGGAACAGGGAATTTAAATTTAAGCCTCACAAGAAGGATTATGTTTTGGAGAGTGCTACAGAAGTGAAATCACAGAAAGAGATAGTTTGGGAGGTATAACTAATGTGAATCATGATATGCCATCATTTGACCTTTGAATTAGAAGTGACATCTCAAGACATGCTAGCAGAAAGTGACATCACATCCTTGCTAAGCACTGCCTCCAACTCTCCAGGTATTTCCCAAATCAGATTTGTCACCCCTATTCTCAGGTGAAGCTGAAGTAGCTCTTTGGATACTGACTGCCAGATATACAAGTATGTGTAATGTAGTGGGTTCAGATACTAGAGTGATTTCAGCATAGCTTTTATTGGCAGGAACACCACTGAAAACACATGCAGCAAGCTGCAACTATATACCCACAACCCATCACCAAAACACCCCCCCCCAAATTCACATCAACCATTAGCAAACACCTGGCATTCAGAAACCCCATTCACTAATCATTAGTCTGTAGGAATATCCTGATTGGCCGGCTCAACAAGCCAGGCCAATCCGAGTGCAGCTGCAAGGAGCGTCTCTAACAAAGGGTCTTCGCTTGAATCTCCCAGTACACAACACCTGATTGGCCGGCTCAGCAAGCGCGGTCAATCTGAGTGAAGCTGCAAGGAGCCTCTCTAACAATAATCTTTGCTTGAAGCTCCCAGTACACTACAGTATGCTTCAAAAACTAAAGCACAGTAAAAGAGATCAGGCAAAGAACATACATTGTCAAACTGAAAGCTTTTTGACCATTGCTGTATCTCTGCAGCTTCAGAGGAGGATTCTAAATTGTATGCATCTTGCTGAGCCATCAACATTAGGTCTTTCTAGATGAAGATTTACAATGGATCAATTGGACTGCTTTGGTGTTAGAGGTTGGACAATTCTTAACAATCCAGGTGAATAAAATGGTTTGATTTGAAAAGGAAACTTGCATAGTTATGTTTCCCTCAAGTTTTCATCTGAGAAACTAGCACACCTTCTAGGTGATGATGAACAAAGGAAAGTTTCACTTTGAATCAAGTGGAAACTTTTATCTTGATGATAAAAGCTGGATAAAGTCATCAGAGCTGACAGTAAATTTTGATTTCACAATGATACAGTTACAAAACAAATCTATTAAAGGGGACTGCTTAACAGAAGCTACAACATAGGATATGATAGCATATTTCCAATGTCCATCATATGACAATAAGTGTATAAAATGTGACAGATTGAATAACTAAAAGAACCTAGTCATACTTACGTTTTAATTCTTTCAACTAAATATTGCATGAAAATGTTTAATAGCATTCAAATCTGCTTCCAGATAGCATATTATGAAATGAGACAGTTTTCATCCTTGCAGAATAAAAAAGAGGCAAGCAGAAATAATTCAAAAAGATGAGCAAGAATACTTAACTATGCCTGAAGTTCTACATTAATTTTTATCCATATTGATTATTGGTCTGTTAATCTCAACCTTTCATTAGAGCTCAAATATACTCACAAATGTGCTCCCAAAATACAATCTATGTAAAGTACAACTGTGGCTGTTTTTCAAAATTTTGCTGAGGATGGATCTGTTACCGTACAAGAAGCAAAAGTTTAAAAGGTAATAAAAATAGATTGTTTCTCGGTCTCTAACAACATTACCTTAAGGTACAAAAATATCAAGGGCTGCAAAAGAAAGAAAGATCAAGTACTGCACATATTATGGCCCAAATAAAAGTGATTAACTATATTTTGTGGGGAATGATTTACGACTTCATGCTACGCATATGTGAGTTGAAGGTCAATGGAAGTTATTCTCAAGTAAGTGCCTAGGAAGCATGTAAAACTACAGTCATACCCATTTTGATGACCCTGTGCTAGAGATTCACAAGCATCACCCTAGCCATGCTCCTTAGAAGGGGGAAATGTTGAGCTTCAGCCAGATTAATGGACAAAAAAACAGCTGTCCACACTCCCTCTCATCCAGATTTGAAGATGAAAAAACGGAAAAGTAAATGGAAGCAGCCCCACATGGTTAAGCCCAATAAGACAAATAAGGATAAAAAGGAGAGGATATGCAAATATTCTCCAATTATTCTCTGAAATACTTCTGACTCACCAAAGGGTTTGGGTCATTTATTCACAAAAAAACCAAAATACATAATTTTTATTTGGATAAGACTTTCTGAATAAGCAGTACATTCTCTCGAGAGGTCAGCAGATACATTTACTAAATAAATGCACACATACATATAGCCTGGTCAGCTTGCTGTTTTACAAAGAGTTGGGCTGCAGCTTAACAGAATTTCTCATTCCTAACCAGTGTAATATTATGCAATCATGTATTCTTTCTAGTTCTATATCAGGGATTGTTGCAACATATCTTGTACAACCCATTACTTTTAAATATTTTAAAAGATTCACAATAACTGTGCAGCGGTCTACTGTTATATAAAAAAACACTTCCCAGCAACTACAAATATATATGTTTCACTTTCAAAAATGAAAAGGTATAATTTATATCCCTAGAAAATAGTTTTTGCATGCCATATTATTGGGCAAGACAAGATGGGTCTTTTTCATATAAATATCTAATCCTGCTATGGAATACTTATTCTCAACTGCAAATATAATCACAAATACATTAAGTACAACTCTGCGTGTTATGTGCCGTCAAGTTGCTTCCTATCTACAGCCACTCTATGAATGAAAGACTTCCAAAATATCCTATTGTTTTGGAGGTCTTTCATTCATAGGACGAAAGACCTCCAAAACAATAGGATATTTTGGAGGTCTTTCATTCATAGGCCTCAAATATCCTATTGTTAACAGACAATGCTCAGATTTTGCAAACTGGAGGCCGTGGATTCCTTTACTGAGTCAAGCCATCTCATTTTAAGTCTTCCTCTTTTCCTACTGCCTTCCACTTTTCCTAGTATTATTGACTTTTCCAGAAAGTCTTGTCTTCTCATGATATGACTAAAGCACAATGGCTTCGGTTTTGTCATTGTAGCTCCTAGGGAAAGTTCAGTCTTGATTTGAACTAGAACCCACTTATTTGTCTTTTTGGTTGTCCATGGTACCTGCAAAACCCTTCTCCAGCACCATATTTCAAATAATTCAATTTTCTTCCTGCCAGCTTTCTTCATTGTCCAACTGTCACATCAATATAGCAACGGGGAATACCATAGTTTGGATTATCTTGATCTTGGTCCCCAGAGAGACATACTTATCTTTAAGGATGTTTTCTAGCTCCCTCAACCTTCTTTCTTGTCCCACCCTTAAGAACCATATAAGTGGTATGGCTACCCAGCCAAGTATAAATAGGGGCAAGATCAGGGTTTTGCACGTCCTTTAGAAAGGAACTGGCACACAAGACTTATTGAGATTCAAAATGAAACAGAAGGTATATTTACAAGTAGGTAAAATAAGGAGCCATGTAGGCAAGTGTTTAAAACTGAAATAACTTAGAGGTTTTTGAACTGAATACTTCACTGGTGTGAGGAACAAAACACTTGGTGTACTTCTTAAGTTGCTGGCTTGTATATGAGATGTTAGTATTATCAGACTTAAAGATGTTAAAGTGAGTTCTGAAGTTGGCACTCATTCACAAGTTAGGTGCTCCAAGTTTAACACCTACAGAGCACGGCTTCCCCTTTTCTGCAGACCTCAGGGTACTCCACAGAGTCAAAACCCTTTTAAGATACTGGGCAGGAGTTATAGTTATGCCCCAGCTATAACACTGTTCCTGGTGCTGGAGGGGAGACTCCTTTCTACTCACTTCCTTGGCCCACTATAATTCCCAGACCTCTTGTGTCTACATAGAAGTTAGTATTGTCTGTCCCACTTTAGTCCAAGGACTAAAAGTGCTTCATAAATGTTATGATTTCTCTTGTAAAAGTACACCTTCCCTTTACTTCCTCACACTGCAGACTCTCTGGCTGACCCTCTCTGGTCAGAAGCCGGGCTCCAACTCCTTTTGCTCTTCAGTTTACTCCCACTGTCAACCTCTCCCTCTGGTAGCACTAACTGTCACCTCAACATTCCATCACCAACTGCCATTTCAGGCTAGCCACAAAGGGGGGGCATGTCAATCATCCTCCCCTCTTTACTGCCTGGCAATCCCAGCATTTGAACCTGAGTCTATCACACAAACAAAAGAAAAATGTATATAAACTAAAAAAGGGCTTCCAATTTTCTCTATGACAAATATAATTTTCAAATATTCTCTTACTCTATGAGGGATTCTGCATGATCAACTTTGATTGGACTTTCTGAGCAGTCGTGCTGCAGTGGAGTCGTACGAATCCACTGCTCTCCAATTCCACATTAAGGCTTTTGTTTCGCATTGACATTTCATTTCATCATGCTCAAAGTCCATCGTGTGGAATTTACCTGTATAAAAATCAATTCCTCTTCGCTTTTTCCGGGGGAAGTGTCAACAGACGTGCATCTTCTTCATTAATTTTTTTTTTCAAAAAAAGTTGCTACGTATAAACATTGCATCAAACAAGCACATCTGATAGGTCAGAGCATTTCCCGCCGATATCATGGAATGAGTATTGATTATTGACATTTGGAAGAAAAATTGTTACCGATGACCCCGCTTTCCCTCTGCCTCAGAAGCTGTCAGCTGTCAGCAAGCAACAAGTAACAAATTTGGCACATTGAAAAATGGACCCGTTATTGGGCAGCTGTCATCGCATGATACAGGATATGTTTCTGCATAGGCATGTAGAAACGTTGCAATGTTTCTTATATATATATATTTTTTTAAAAAGAGAAACAAGAGGAGAAGGAAAAGGGTAGTGGGTGTGGCTTGGAAAATGTGATCAACCAATCAAATTTAGTTGATTCGAAGGGCAGGAGAAAAGGGCAAGGGTGGGGAGAACATTGGATAAAGAATTTCGCACAATTAAAAAACCTAATCTGTAGCGAATGGACAAATAAGTCGGGGAAAAGTGGGAAGGAAAAAAAACCAGACAAAACCTGCAGTGACTTCGAAGCTACTGCTGGTATCGCCCTCCCATGTGTGAAAATGCAAAAAAAAATCAAGGTCATTTTGAAGCTGAGCCACGGAAAACCACTATTGGGGAATTACCCTACGTTACAAAGAAAAGCTTCCTTTTTTCTAATGTCTAAAACCTCATTCAGGAAATCCACAAATCATCAAATCATTATCTAATTCATGCAAGTCTATAATGGGTTTCCATTCAACAATAAATGAACTTATTGTCTTTTCTGTAATCAATAATGTAAGTTTTGCCATTGTTGCTAATTCCATCACCTTTAACAACCATTCCTCTATTGTAGGCAATGTTGGATTCTTCTAATTTTGTGCATATAATAGTCCTGATGCCATAGTCATATATAAAAACAAAATTCCATAACTTCTTTCCAGCTGAGTATCCATCAGTCTGAAAGGAAAAGACTTTGCTTTCAGTTGTAGATTAGTTTGTAAAATTTTCTGAATTAATAATTGTATTTGTGTCCAAAATTATTTCGCGGTACATATGGTAAAATGTTCCTTCACACTGTTCACCTTTCCAGCATTTGCTCCAGCATTAGTTCAGAATGTACCCTTGTACATTATGGCCAGTTTCTCAGGTTTCATATACCAACAATACATCATTTTATAAAAATTATCTTTAAGGCTAGAGCTTAATGTAAATTTCAACCCTTTTGACCACATATTTTCTATTGTTCCATTAACATGTTATATCCAAAATTTTTAGCCCATTTAATCACAGATTCCTTCACTTGCTTTACCTCTGTCTTCAATAAGAGTTTATACATTTTAGCAATAATATGTTCATCATTTGTACATAATTCTGTCTCAATTTAAGTCTTGGTTTGTTCAAAATCATAATGCTTCTTGTCTAATTTAAACCTTACCAAAATTTGGAAATAATACAACCACTGGCAAATGTATCCCTCACTTACCATATCTTCTCTTAATTTTATTTTAACTTGACCTTGTGAAAAATCTAACATATTCCAATATGTTTACCTTTTAAAGGTACTTGGCATTTCTAAAGTAAGCTTCTTGTGGTATAGCCACAAAGGTATTTTTGTAAAAAAACCTACGTTTATATTCGTTCTATATTCTGAAAATGACAAGTCTAACATAGTAATTATTAAATTCTGCATTACCCTAAGCTTTGTCATACCACAGGTATCTTGAGCTTGTTTGGAGGTTCTAGCAGGGGAGCACAGCTATCATATACCCTTGACCGAAGAATGGTACACTCCTTCTATCTGGGACGGTTGTCCTCTTCCACCGAGCGCGCAGCTTCGGGAGGGACGCACATGGAGCAGTGAGGAAGGAAGGGGCACCTGCCTAGCAAGCCAGATCAGCCGAATCAACCCTGGCAATCAATGGGGTGACAAATGTCGCAGCCAGATAGCCCTCACATCCCCACAGGTATCTATGTCATCCAAATCTCAAGTCATGTTCTTCTAATCCAATACTCTTCTATTTCTTAACAAAATCCATTCCTTCATCCACACAAAACAGCAGGCAGCAAAATATAATTGCAAATCAGGTCAACCCAATTCTCTTCTTTCATTTGCATTCTGCAATATCTTATATTTAACCCTTGTTTTCTTCCCTTGCCATATAAATCTAGCTATATCTTTCTGTCATTGTTTAAATGATGTCTCTGTTGTCGAAACAGGAATTGTCCAAAATAAAAATAACATTCCAGATAAGACATTCACCTTAATTACAGCTATTCTTTCCAAAAGTGATAATTGAACTTAGTCCCATTTTAGCAAATCTTTTAAAATTTCATTCCAAATCTTAATATAATTATTTTGAAATAGCATACAGTTCATATTTGCCAAAGTAATATCCAAATATTTTACCATTAGTAAATATTTGTGCTACCTGTGAGGTATAAATAGATTTTATCCATTTTATGAAATTTTCTCCAAAATCCATATCTTTCAAGACTTTCAACATAAATGTCCAGATCAAATTGTCAAAAATTGTAACCATTTTCTGACTTCCTCAATGCTATTTATGTATCTGACTTTCAGATAATTCAAGGATGATTTTTTTAAAAAATAGATCCTTCATATTCTGCTAGTTCATTATTATGCATCTACAAATTTAAACATAAAAGGAAGAGCTTGCAAGCATATACGTATCTGTTTTTTTTACCACATCACACCATCAAAAAAATCAACTAATGGAAAGGGTGGCAATTTTTGCAGACTCCCCCTCCTGCTAAAGTCCTACAACGCCACATCATGCAGTGACTGGTGGACCCTGTCCCCTGGTAGCAGTGTTTCAGGGACAATTTCAGTTTGCAGAAGTAAGAGAGAAATGAGGAAATCCCATTCTACTCGATGGAAATCTCTTCAGTCAGTGGAGATTTACCATAGGATCAAAGCCTGTTCTTAGTTTAATTGTTCATTAAACTAATCATTTTCCCTCCTTTCAATCCAATCATTTGCTCACTATGTTTTCTTTTTAATTCAATGTGTCAGTTGTGCTGTTGCCCCTTTTTAAAATTGGTTTTAAACAATTTTTGATCTCATTTCCTCTATGTCATTACAACTGTTTAATCATAATCACCTAGACAGGGTCTTCTATAGATAACACCCTGCCACTGAATACCAGCAACAGCAAAACAATAATGGGGAAGGGAGTACTTCAGAATAGAGATGACCACGAACCGCATTATGAACTTCAAAAACCCACGAAAGTGGCAATCGCACAATCGCAATCCGGCGGTTCGTGATTGTCCACGGCCAATGAACCAGCGTTTGGGAGGGGCCTGGTTTGGTGCATTTGGCCGCGGTTCGGGAAGGTAGACAGTCAGGTGCCAGCAATCAATTCCCCTGGCAACAGAGCTGGGGGAATGCCTGAACTCTGTCTGCGCTCCTTCTGTTGCCCTGGAAAACCGAATGGAAGCCCAGCTTACCTTGATTGGCAGGTCTTCCTTCCAACCATGGAGCTTCAAAGCAGTTACAAGTTGGGAGAAGACACCCAGGGGCGGGAGGGGGAAGGGGGTGTTCTGTAGCCATGGGCACTCCAATTTCATCCCTGCAAACCCTGATAGGCAGCTCTGACAGCCAAACACAGACCTCCTGTGTTGCTCAATGGGACCTGTGATTATAAATAGACATGGGTTCCCAGGCTGGGTTTCACTTTCAGCGAGCAGTGGAGTGGGACAGAGCTCTTGCTTGCCACTTGCTAGCCTTTGGGGAGAGAGACTGAGAGTATAATCCGGCTTGGATTTTTGTGGGAGTTTCCTGGGGGCCTTGGATTGGAGAGGGTATAACTCCAAGATCCCTTTTGCAATCTTGTCCAAATTTGGGTGATGGCTGTAGGACAGCTTGCAAAACACTCCCCAGGAATATGGGCTCTTTACGTGCCACGGGGGCTGTTCCATGGCCCATGAACCGCAAACCACAAACCAGTTTGGCAACGGAAAATATTCGTTGCAGTTCGCGACCTCAGGATCGTCGTCGGCACTGAACCACGAACCGCTGGTTCATTACATTTTTTTGGTTCGTGCCCATGTCTACTTCAGAATGCCATTTACAATGGCAGTGCAACCAGGAACTGGTGAGGCAATTCTAAGTATGTCACCAGCCCTACCACTCTTAAGTTGAAATGTGTGAGGCCAGCATAGAAAATACTGCACAAAGTTTTGGCAGAGACCTCACCTTGATTTTGCATAGCAACCCCCAAAGCAGCTAATGTGAAAGTAACCAAGAAGAAAAGTTGAGTAAGAACTAGCCTTGAGTTTTAAGGCACACCACAGCAATTTAAATTTGCCATATACACAACTTCATTCCACTCTAGCAATTTGTTGAAAATATGAACATATTTGGTGTGTGTGTGTGGGGGGGGGGTGCTGAATGCCATTTCCTTTCTTTCCCAGAATATTGTAGCTTTAAGGCACAACCCATTTTTTTTTACTTTCCATTTTCTACTCTTTATTTTCTCTTCTTGCAAATAATGAAGATTTTCTATCTAGCTTCCCCCTAGAGTAAAGAATAAAAAGATGAACAACACTGGTGTTCACCCCAGTAAGACTCTTTTCAGTTCTGTAGTAAGAGGTTTTTTTTTTCCTTTGACATGTCTAGAGAGGAGGAGAATCAAAGACTGGAATGGAAAGTAACTAAAGAGCCCCCTCCCCCGCCCTTTTGAAGTATAAAAACCATATAGAGAACACCAACCAAATTTCAGTCATTTCTAGTTGTATCTTTTCCATTTGAGCCGTCAGTTATATATGGCCTTCAGAGAATAACATCAGCCATAAACTGAAAAGGTCCAGTGTCAAGTCCAAGGCAAAAAAATCAATGTAAAGGACTTGTAAATGAATTCTTTCAACTGAACCGTGTATACTAAGCTAGGATTTTCTTGGACAGGACTTTGGTTATGGCTTATGAATTTATTTTGTAGCCCTCCTGATGATTGATAATAAAAATGAGTTCTGTATTTCATTATTCCCTGACATGGCTAATACTACATTGCTGTTTTGAAGCATATCCTACCTTCCTTGGTAATAGGCTTGTGCAATATAAAGAGCTGAAAAACAAATGAAATACAGTCTGTACACAATGATACATGCAACAAACTAATGGAATCTCCATATGTAACTGATATAAGAGATAAGGACATGGTTGGAAACAATGTTGGGAAACAAAGAAAATAATTTTATTGTTTAAACTACATGACCCCCTTATTAATAGCTCTGTGCTATGTGACAGACAACAGGATAGAGACAGCCAACAAAAGAGAAAAATGTAACTTAAAAATAATATAACTCCAGTATATCAAAAAGGCTTTATAATTACTTGCCATGTGTATGTGTTTCAAGTAGACATGGGCATGAACGGGGGAAAAAACCCGAACACCCTGTTCGTCGTTCGTTGCCATCCACGAACAATGAATATGGATGAACATGAACTGTTCCCGGACATGTTCGTTGTTCGTGGGGGCCAGAACCATCCCACCCCAACCCCCACCCCACTTAGCCCCCCTCCCCTCAAACCCACTTACCTGGCCCTTTAAAGATCCCTTTAAACTATCAGCTGGCAGGGGGGGATTTCCTCGCTGCCGCCTGCCAGCTGATAGCTTAAAGGGCCCTGACCTGGCAAAAACAGCAGTGACTGCTGGCAGCTAGTTTGATGAGTTACAAAAGTGCTACTGGACCCTTTTCTATTTTTGTTACTACAGAATAACACAGCTAACTCCTCTGGATCTATATGAGTCACAATGTACCACCATCTGTATAACCTCATTAGCTATGATATTGCCATCTGTATGATCACCACCCAGATTCAGGTAAATGCAACCTAGAGATCTATGTTTTAACTAGATCTATATGTTTTCAGGACCTCCCCCCCCCGGGTTACTCGGTCCTCCATCAGTCCTAAACAGAAGGTCAGGGGGGAGGGGTGGCAATCCTTACTCGAGAGGCTTTATCCTTCAGGCCTCTCCCCATCCCTGAGATCTCTGGTATTGATTGTGTGGGTCTGTTGTGGAGTGCCAAAGAAAGTTTGGCTATCTGTCTGGTGTACTGACCGCCTAGCACACCAGCAGATACCCTGTCATGCCTACTAGAGGTGGCGGCGGGGTGGGCTCTGGAATACTGCAGGCTGTGGACCTGGTGTTGGCCATGGCAGCACTAGGACTTTCCCAATTTGTATCGGCCCCCACATATAAAGCAGGCCACACACTAGATTTGATCTTTGGAGTTGGTTTGGATGTGGTCTTGGATGGAATAGAGTTGGTGCCCTCGGTCAGACCACTCGGTCTGGATACGCCACTCCTCCCTGCAAGGGCATCAAGCTGATTTATGTTCACCTGCAGAGACTTATGGATACGATTGGTTTCCAGAATGCTCTGCAGGAACCAATACTCCATGGCAGTTCGTTGGATGAGCTGGTGGAGGACTGGCTGTTCCAGCTCTCCAAAGCCATCGACGTTATTGCACCCCGTTGCCCTCTTCACCCCTGTGCTCGCCGAGCACCTTGGTATACAGAGGAGCTATGGCAGAAGAAGTGGGAGCTAAGATGGTTTGAGCATGCATGGCAGTGATCTCAGGACGAAGAGGCAAGAACATCTTATAGGTCACTTATGAAATGCTATGAGGTGGCAGTGAAAGCTGTGAAGAAGGAATTCTACGCAACTTCCATTGCAGCAGCTAGCTCTCACCCAGCAAAATTGTTTAATATGGTACAGTCGCTGGTCCCTCTATCGGAGGGAGACTGTCAAAATTCGAATTCGGATGTTAGCTGTGAGGCTTTTGCAAGCTTTTTTGCTGACAAAATCTTGTCTCTCCGCCATGACTTACTGGCCACAGTTCTGAAGCCGTGACTGGTTGGTTTAAACAGAGTCGGCTGAAATTAAACCCCACGAAGACAGAGAATCTGTTCTTGAGTCGCGGACAGGTAGACTTGGGACCCCAGCTTCCTGCCCTCGATGGGGTGGTACTGACTCCAGTCTTGAGAGTCAGGAGCCTGGGGGTGGTCCTAGATGCCTCCTTGAAAATGGAGGGTCAGGTCACCACAGTAGCCCGGTCTTCTTTTTTCTATCTTCTTTAGACCAGGCAGCTTTCCCCCTATCTCTTGACCCATGACTTAACTACTGTGATTCATGCAATGGTCACTTCTAGGTTAGACTACTGTAATGCGCTCTACGCAGGGCTACTCTTGAGTCTGATCCGGCGGTTTCAGATGATTAAAAATGCAGCGGCACGTGCCATCACCAGAGTGCCTAGTATCGCATGTATAACTCCGGTATTGCGCCAACTGCATTGGCTGCCAATAGAGTACAGAATCAGATTCAAGGTTTTCGTACTAACCTACAAAGTCCTATGAGGACTAGGACCAGTGTATCTGCGGGACCGCCTCTCCCTATATGTGCCCCAACAGATGCTTCAATCTCGTGGTAAACAACAATTAACAGACCCTGGCCCCAGGGAGGCCTGCTTGGTCTCGACCAGAGCCAGGACCTTATTGGTCCTGGCTCCAACCTGGTGGAACGCTCTGTCTGATGAGACCAGGGCCCGGCAGGATTTGTTATCCTTCCGCCGGGCCTGTAAGGCGGAGCTGTTCCGCCAGGCATATGGTTGAGGCTGAACTGCCAGACAGAGGAAACTGAGGCCCTTCCAATAGGAGCATCCAACACTCTTGAGCAATCTTCAATGACGGTTAGTTGATAGACCAAAGTGATTGTGTTTGTACTGTTCTTTTGTATTTTTGTACTTTTAAAAAATTTATGCTGTACTTTATTGTTGTTTTTTAACTTGTTGGATGTACGTTTTACTGAGATGTTTTATGATATGTAATCCGCCCTGAGCCTGCCAATGCAGGGAGAGTGGAATAGAAATCTAAACAAATAAATAAATAAATATTGGTGGAGGGGTACACAGAAGAAAACCTATGTGCATCCCACATAAAAGTAGCTGCAACACAAAGGATAGTTACCAGAAACACCCATACCAAACACCACTTTAATTTCTCAGTGCTATAAGTAGTATACAAACAATTTTTAAAAAGCAACCCAATGAGCTTTCTTGGGGCAAGAATATTTTTGGAACAATTCAAAAATTACAATTGAGGATCTATGTGATAGCTCCTAATCTATAGTGTGCTGAATTCTTAATGCTTATGTACAGTATTGCATTCTTAGCTCATTATTAAAATAACTTCATATTTAAAACATTGTTCTTAATGATAATATTCCTGAGGCAAAATCAGCTTGTTATCAAACTGACTCATCCATATATTAACAACTCAAAGATTTACTAAAAATAATAAACACTGATGCCAGACTGATGCCTGTCATGTGATATAAAATTCTGGTCCCTGTAGTACAAATGCAGCCAGCCAATGAGGGCTCGACTTTCAGTGATACGAGCAAAGTCTGCCAGCTACGGTCTGAAGAACAAGTGATAACATTGAGCTGTCTAAAAGAGAATGCTGGATTGTGAAGTTTCTGAAAGAAGAATATTCTCTATTGGGTTTTTCAATGTCATTTTGTCTAATTATGCCTGACATTTTGTCTCTCATATGGCAAAACCATAACAGCTTATTTCCCCACAGAGAGAGGAAATGACTGGGAAAAAACAACAAACTGGTAAATTCTCAAGTGAATAAAGCCTTATAAGAAATAATCTATAATTGTCAATGTCAGATAACATAGCTGTCCTCTTTTATGAAAGAAAAATAGGATATTCCTTACATTTTATGGTTCACCTGGATGATTTTTTTTAATACGATACACACAGAAGTGTTTTTATGCAAGCTGACAATAGATTCCATTGATCTGGAATGAGAGATTGGAGAAATAATCAGCACTGATCAGTAGATTCCTTCAGCCTTGTCTTTTTCTGTACTTATTGAAGCACAAGCTGATTTCCATACAAACTTTTGAGAGGCAGTGGTTAGAGTGCTCTACTGAGATCTGAGAGACCTAGGTTTAAATCCCCGCTCTGCTGTGGAAACTCATTGGGTAACATTTGGCCAGTCACATACTTGCAGCCTACCCTACTGCACTGGATTGTTATTAGGATAAAATGGAGGAGAGAAAAACAATGTAAGCCATTCTGGGTTTCTACTGAGGAGAGAGGAGGGGTATAAATGAAGTTTAAAAATGTTTTAAAAAACTTTTGTTCCAGATGGAATGGGTTTGTAAATAAGGAATGTTCCAATGGTTAGTAGCAAAGGACTGTATGTTGAGCTCAATTCCTGATACGATGTTTCCTGCCTTGCTTATGCAGGCATAGTCTCCTGGGTTTCCTGAAAAGTGACTCTTAGGAGATAAAGGAATCTTCAGAAACAGGATCCCCTATGAAGTGAAACAGGAAGGGGTGCTAAAGGAAGAGTGAATTTGCAAAATAAAATCACCCCACACCCCTTTTGCTCAACCAAAAGCACCCTTCCACATGCAGGAGGAGGACTTTGGATTCTTCCTTATATAAAGAGAAAAATGCCACATATTACATATACATAATAATTAAGAGAACTAGGAGAAACACAGCTTAATGTCATACCCCCCCCCAAATGAAAAGAAATAATATATTACTGCATCCCAGAAACCACACTGAAAATATATTGTACTGATTCTATGGTTCGTATTCTGGAACTGAGCAACTGAGTCCTGGCTTCCCCTCTGAACTACAAACACTATTTGGACTAAATAGATCAACCCAAATTTGAACATAAATATCATGACAATGGAGACATGAGCCCTTACCAATGACAGCAATCATACCATGACAATATTTCTCTACTGAATCTGCACTGGACACCTATCAAAGTTTCCAGTTTCATATAATAGTGTTAAGTATAAGGATGGAGGATTGCCTTCTGTTTGTACACCTTTATTGAATCAACGAAAGCTGCTATGTGAAACATGCCAAGTTTGATAAAAGTAGCATCACCACACTTCCAACAAAATTCTATGAGACAATCCATCCAGTGCACTTAAACATTTACATAACTCTAATTGGCATCTCTGACTATATAACAACATACAGCAATAAAGCTGTACATCAGCTGTACCAAAGATCTAGAATCTAGATGTGCCAATAATTACCATTGAAAGCCACAGATGCCAGCGCGTCTACTATACCAGCTTGTGTCTAGAGAATGTAAGCCGTACGGGAAATAATTTTACAGTTTTGGCAGATCTCTCTGTTTCTGCAGTATCATTTGTAGTTACTGAGCATAAATAAATAACCCCAACAGTAATCATAATTCTACCCAAAAGAGAGTGCCGGTACATATGTTATGCATCTCAGAAACTTTTATGACTGCCTCTAAAATGTAATGATTATAAAAAGAGATTTTTTAAAAAAAATTGCAAGTTTTACCACTTGGCACACAGGGAAATGAAAAAGAAAATAAAAGTTAGTAGATACCCACTAGCTAGTAACTATTCCCAGTCATGATATATTACTTCGTTTCCAAGGGATAAGGCTTTTCTGCAAATTTAAGCAAAACAAAGGACACAGCAAATGAATAAATTGAAAGAAGTTTGTATTTGATCAGTGTGACTGACAGTGATGGGTAAGCAATTCACCCTCTACTTCAGGGTGGTATGAACTCTGAGATCTTATCCGGTGGCTTTTACCTTTAAGGCCAAGGCTGATTGATGGTTTAGAGGATTCTTCAGGAGATTTCAGGGTATGCAGGATGTTAGAGGGTGGTCTAGGGGGACACCAGTGGTTCAGGACAGGAGATGGCCATTTACTCCTGACTTGATGATGTTACAGATAGGTTATGGGTCCCACTGATCCAATGTATATGAGAAGTTAGTTTTTTTTTTTAGGGTAGCAGCACTGCTAATGTTCTATCCTGCATAGCACAGAGCCTTATAAGTGAGTGAGATGTTGGCATGGTCAAAGTGGGATGCATCGCAAAGGGCATGGCAAGCCTCTGATGTTACCATTAGGCCGGCAGTGAGGCTGTTACTCTGGAAGCCTATGACAGACCATAAGGGGAAAGGGCAGCAAATGGTTCTGAGGGCTGCTGGGGATCCCTGACTCTGCCCTTTGATGGTGATGCGCAAGGACTGGGATGTGCACAGTGACACTCTAAGTTATTTGTTTCAGCATGCCCATGGTGAGGCAATAAAGCAGTATCAATTCTGAGCTGTCACACAGAGGATTTTGGTGGATGTGGGGTTGCCAGCCCGTGAGTTTGGGATACACTCCTTCCGGATCACAGCTGCTTTGACAGCGGCAGGCTTGAGCCATCCTAGCCAATTCATACATCAGATCGTCTGGTGGTGATCCAAGATTTTCAAGCTTTATATTAGGTAATGTGGGGCCTTGCTTGGACTGTTAAAATGGGTCAGGGTTGGGTCTAATACATATAATTTGCTGTTCTGCAGGTGTGAGCATAGCACAGAGCATTGACAATTTGATTGTCACTTGATTGTCTTTTGGGAGAAAAGCAGGGCTGAAACCACTGCTGATGAGTCACAACTTGGCCTTTCCCCTCTTGCAAGCATTGGATGGTGGGCAAGCGAGGGATGTTATGGGGCCAGCTTCTGCCCTCTCTCCACCAGGTTTTGTCCTAGCTATTCATTTAGGAGAGAATGATTGGGCGCAGACAAATGGGGCTGCACTTGTAATCTCTCCTACATGGTAAGTGCCCTGCTACCCATCAGGAGAGGTGAATGAAGATGGGCACCTCTCGGCACCAAAGGATAAACAATGCGAGTGGAATTGTCAGAAGGGTTGAGAGCCAGAAATCTATAAAACAGGGTTGCACTTGCCTGTACCTGTTCTTCATTGAGGACTTCTGTGCAAGCACACATGGAATTGAGCGTGTTTGTTTTTTTATCCCAGAGTTATTCCTATATCCCATTCCTTTCCTCTGGGCCACATAATCCCACAAAGGAGCCTGATGCTTGGGCAAGTTACTAAAGGAGAAATTTAAATTATTGTGGAATATAATTCCTGGTGGCAGCAATCTACTCAGAGGGAGTAAGAAGGATTAAAGGCTAAATCTAATACTGAGAAAGGGGCTCGTAACACACATGTATGTCCTAATGTGTCAGAGTGGATAGGTAAGATTTATGAATACGCATGAATGGCCAAATTAACGACTTATCTACACAACAGACTAATAGCCAAATTTGGGGGGAAACGAAAGGATTTCTTTGATTACTTAGGCAGAAATTAACAGTAATTAAGGTAATTTAGTATAAAGTTAAGAAGATAAAACATAAGGAAATGATCAATCAAAAAGTTGATATTACAGTGTATACAAGTATAAATAACCAAGGAGGGGGAAGGAGAGCCATTATACACTTATGTTTAGTCATGGCAAATTTTGAGTGTATTTTACTATTAGTTCAATGTAATTTAAAGCAGTTCTTGTATAAGTCTTAAACTAATTCCAAATGTACTGTTTATATAAGTTTGTATAAGTCTCAATTCAATTTCAAATGTGGTGTTTGTATAATCTTTTATTATGCACTATTTTCAAATCTTTTCTTTTAAATAAAATTTCTATTAAAAAAAAGAGTTTAGAGCCAGAGTGGTCTTACCCTGCGGGCACCCAAGAAGGATGTCTACTGCAGCCCACCCTCAAATAGTCAGCATATGTTATAAATAATCAACGAATGTTATGAGTGTTGATGGAGATCAGCTGTTTAAAGCTAAATGTTTATATAAATACCACCCCTTAACTTGTGTCTGTGTAATTATTTGTCTCATATCATATTTGGAGTCCTGGGGCAAAATATAATACAAGTAGTGCTATACAATAAAGTATGAATTCTTCCATTTGTCTGGTGCATATGGAATATACAAACTTTTCAGATGATCAAGGTGATTTATGAAAACTGAGCGATGCTACCTGTATGCTACCTTATACATGGCTGTTGTATCTTCAAGTATCTTCTTCATCAATGAGGATGCATATCTTTCCAACCAACCTCACAATTTAAAAAAGAAATTGCTCCAACCATTGAAAAGTTGCCAAGAAAGTCCTGTGTCCCTCATGAACAGCTGGCCAAGAAATTCCTGATATTCATATTAGCAAAATGCAGGTCATGGTAGAATAATTCATGTTATTTTTCCGCCAAGTGGTCCAGGACATGATTTACAGGCACATCATAAAGCAAATCTAGGTGTGGTCAGCAGAGCTGCTGAGGGGGATTAGAGGGACCAAATTCCCTGGGCCCAAGTCAGCTTGAGGGTCCCTGAAGGTGGATTAATCATGCATTCACCAAATATATTTCAGCTTTTGTAGTTTTGGTGCAGTTCTACCTGCAGTCACTAGAGGTGTAGGGACAACTGAGCATAGCAAACAGCCAGACAATGGCTTCCTGGTACTGTGTTTGCCACTCTTTTTTGCATCGATTTTATTTTTTAAGAAAGCTCTCTGTGGCTGCAATGAGGCTGAGGCAAATATGGGCCCATCAACCAGCTGGTATGCCTTCATCCCCCCTTCCCCATTTTACAGGCACATGTTGTGCAA
Source organism: Eublepharis macularius (assembly GCF_028583425.1). Lineage (NCBI taxonomy): Eukaryota > Metazoa > Chordata > Lepidosauria > Squamata > Eublepharidae > Eublepharis > Eublepharis macularius. Next base: position 107,977,711 of record NC_072795.1, read on the forward strand.
ATCAAGTAGTTGCTAGCGGGAAGCCTCAGGGGCTGATACAAAGATAACAGGGGAGGTTTGAGAATCTTTAATAAATAGAAAAGGAAGACATTTTTGGCAGGAACAGTTTGGCTGGAAAGATATGAGGACGCTGCCCATGCTTCTTTTACACAATTATGAAGGCTATGTAAATATAGGGGCTTATAAACAACTAAATGATATGAAGAATGAGAATTTCCTTCTGCCTCACTACTAGAGTTCACCTATAGTTAACTTGAGACTCAGGACAGCCAATAGGAAGTACTATATCACATGCTGCGCTGTCAATTTATTGAATAAATTACCATAAGAGATGACATCATCTGATTTTAAAGATTTTTAAAAAAGAATTAGACAAATTCATGAAGATGGACAGGTCCGTGAGGGGACATTAGCTATGATGGCCAAATAGAACCTCCATTTTCAGAGGCAGTATATTCCTGAATGCCAATTTTAGGAGACAACTGTGGGGTAGCAGTTGCCTTCGCTTCCTGTGGGGGATTCCCCGAAGCATCTGTCTGGCCAGCACAGGAAACATGACATTGTACTAGAGAGACTTCTGGTATGATCCAGCAAGCCTTTTTTATTGTTATGGAAGGTACAGGGCATGTAGTCCTATCCTCATTTTTACAGAGGGATTAAAAATATAATTTGGTGATCCCACCATTGCTTCCTCTGCATCTTTAGGTATGCTTCTGAGTTATTAAAGTGTGTTGGATGAATAAAACTGCAGTGTTTCAGAGTTGTGTGAGAAGAATAGAGATAGCAGTTTTTCAGAGAAAGGCATTCTGTGTGTGCCCAGAAGTATTTTTTTTCCAGAATTTAGCTTGTGTTGAAAACAAACACTTGGGCTAAGCTCTAATGAAACTTTGGTACAAACTGAGTAATTAACGAGACAAATTCTAAAGAGGTAGGCTCTAGTATGTTGTGGCAAAACTGAAGAGGAATCTTGTGCTACCATAAAAAAAAAATAACAGATGCACTCTAGTTTCGGCTTTCATGGTTAGAGTGTATTTCAACAGATGCATGAAGTGAATTCTCAGTCTGCAGATATAGAGTTACACATTTGTAAGAAAGGAAAGTAGTTGTAATTCCCATTAAAATGTATCCTATGGACCTATGTTAACATTATATGTAGTTTTTTAAAAAAGCATATATGCAAGTAAAACAGGAGTAAGCTCCATTGCATAAAATGAGACTTCTAAGGAGACTTGCTAAGGATTACTCTCAAAAGATCTTGTCAATTCTGTACCCTTTGATCTGTACCCTTTGACCTTCAATCTGATCAGGAACATGGACTAGGCCACTTTGGAAATTATTTCCAGGGTTATTTCAGTTGCCCAATTTGTCCCCTCCCCCCCCTTTTTTTTTAGGAGGCAGCAGCAGGATGGGAGGGGAAGGGAAGAGAGTTGGAGCAAGTTGGTTTCAGTGTCTGGGGACTAGATTGAGCAGGTGCAGGAAGACAGCAGCATATGGACGCTCGGCTCACCTGCTTCTTCTTCCTGCAGGGTTAAACCATCTATTCACATCTCATCAATTTTCCTTCTGTCTTTAAGTATCTTCATGTTGCTGTGAGTTTGCCACTTTGGTTTTTTTTTTAAGTTTAGTACTTTTTCAGAGATTGATGTCTCACTTTATTCAATAAGGGTTATTCCCAAGTAACTTGTGTCTCACCTATTTTTAATCGATAGTGTGCTTCAAGTGTTCTAGCTAGATCCTCGGCAGGAGAGTTTTCCAGATTCTGCTTGTTCCTGGTTTGTTGACAGTTTGCGGGGGTGGGTGGGTTGCATCATATCCTACTGCAATTATTATTCTGTTCACATTAACAGAAAGCCAAGTGATTTCTTTTGTTGTGATATTTGTTTTAGATGAGGGGGGGTTTACACAGAGGAAGGCAATGGCAAACCACTTCTGCTCATCTCTTGCCTTGAGTCGACTGCAACTTAATGGCACGTTCTTCTTCACATGGGAGGAAGGCAGATGGAATTTTTGTCTGGGGCCCATGGTGGCTCTCAGCAGCCCTGCTGGTCATACCTGGATGAGAGATCTTCTGGGAGCATTATATATACAAGCTTGAGTTCCACAAAAAGGCAGGATACAAATGGAACACTAAGTTAAATTAATAAATGAATCCCACCCCAAAAATACTAAGAATAAAAAATAACTTTGGCTAAATGGCATTCTGTTAAATATAATGCAATCCTTAATTGAAAGAGGACAAATCATACCAACAAAAGTCTACAGTGATCTGGCAAGATTGCCATTTAAGCATTTCATCCTTGTAATTAACTAATCACATTAATCTACTTTTGAAACCTGTCCAGGAGTGGCGTCCCAGTGTCCCTCGGATTCCAAGTCCCAACCCCTTGAAGTCCCCAAAAGCACCCACCTGCAGGCTGGCTAGTGCATCGGGCCACTCAAGAGATGGGCCAGCGTCAACAAGGGGACAGCGGAAGTCACCACAGAAGCCATCATGGCCCATGCTGACATCAGAGGAGACCAGGTGGGTCTCCTCAAATCAAATTGTTGATGAAGTCACTCATCAAAACCAACTTCCTAAATTTACATTTTTTCTATTTTTTAAAAGGACACTACAATTCTATCGTGATCAAAATGAACAGGAGCCATTCACTCCAGTTATTTTATTAAAAAATAAAACAAAACAATGTAACAGTAATAAAATCCACAAAATACAGTTCTTGTCCTCTGTATGATACAGAAAATACGATAAGAGTCCAAATATTTCAAAAGTGATTTTGTTGAATTTACTTTTATTAAATGACAGCCTGCAACAAGCAATTGTCAATTTGAGTTCTATGTACAATCTTACAATTTATTTGCAGTTTCAAAAAAGGTTAAACTGTGTAGACGCCAGGACATATATATATGAAGGAAGAATGAGACAAAGAACTCAAGTCAATACGACATTCTATTGCACTAAAAATGATTCCACTAAGAATTAAGCTAATGTTAAAAATCCAAAATATACTAACAAGGATGACCAAAAGATTATTTTAATTCTTCTAGAAAATTTTAAAAATCATGCTACACAACACGGATCTATTTTTAGCAAGTTTCTGGAACAAATATTGTTTAATATTTCACTACTCAGGACTCTCTTTATATAAACACCTTAGCAACAGTAGATCACGGAAAATTGATGAGTGGATGAATAATCAGTAAAACAATAATCAAATATTACATGGGGAATATGTGGAAGGAAATATGGGGAAGGATTTTCTTTATCTCAGCTCTGTGCTCTTGATGCAATGTTCTGTTTCTACTATTATTCTTGTAGTCCAAATTACCAGAAGATATTCTTACTTCCATTACCTATTGTTTATATGTAGTCTGTATATTTACTTATTTATTCATTCATTTACACCCTACCTTTCTCCTGAAGCAGCTTACATCACTCTTCTTCATTTTATCAGAACAACCCTGTGAGGTAGGTTGGGCTGAGACTGTGTGACTGGCTCAATGTCACCCAGCAAGCTTCAAGAGACTCATTGTCTTGGTTTATGTACCCACAGATCTACTAGACTGCCAAGAAATAAAATTCCAGTTCCTTTCATTAACAACTTTGATTGGCTGAATGGAAAGAGAAGCAATTTACAGGATGGCCATTCACACACCTTGTGGGGGCATTAATTAGACCAGGGCTGCCTGGACTCGCTATAGTTTTCACACTGGTGCACCTTACCACAGCAATACATCTTGGGATTCATTTGATTTATGCTATTGTGTAAACAGCAAGCAGAAAAATATTTAACGTGATTGTACCTAGTCACTGGATATTGTACGGCCTTGCACATGATTTACCCAGTACTTGATGTTCCATTGTGTTAAACTTGAGCTAATACAAGTTGAAATTAATTTTCTGTTAATAGGGCTTGATCTATGACAGATTTCACATATTTGCTTACACTAACTAATACATATGACAAATATGTATATGTGTGAATTCACTATGAGTAAAAGCTATTTGTAAACATGTCAGGTATAAAATGGCTGTTCAAAGAAGTTTGTCAGTCGTGTGAAGGCAGGAAAGGTCCACATTTTTATGACATCAATAAACACAAAAATCCAGACATCTTTTCTGTGTGCAAAATTGCAACAAATTGATGATTGAAAAGGCCAAAAAAAGAATCAGAAGATTAAAAACTCACTTTTTATTCTTAGATGGAAGCAGCTGTATTGCCTTCTTTGTACACGAATTTCCTATAGTTGGAGGATTTTATATCCTGGGTTGTGGGCTGTTTGCTTTGTCACCTTTGCACCATGTGCACCAAAAGACATCTGCTCACTTCTTAGCCCCCCCTGCTTGATGGTATCTCTCATCTCACTTGGCATCAGCAATCACATTTGGAGCAAGCCAACAAAGGATGATGCCTGTGAAAAGAAGACTCAGAATGAGCCGTGGCATAAAGAAGCAACAGGGGAGGGAAATCTCAGGGCATAAGCTGAAATATACAATTGCACTACCAATACCAGGTTCTTAAAAGAAAATTGTATCAAAAATATCAAGCAATTCTCTGCTACGAGTCAAAAAGACGCATGATTGGAGCCATTAAGTTTAATAACGTTTCAGGAAAAAAGAGAAAGCTATTAACAGACTTTGAAATAATGCAACACTAACCAGGCAAGAAGCTGAACCAAAAATTAATAGTCTAAGTACTGGACATGTCAAAAGAACAAATGGCCTTTCCAGCTTTAGAAATTTAACAGCACTGCTTTCCATTTTAAGTATCATTCCTTTGAATTATGTTGTCTTTATAGCATGTTAATGAATAAACACACATTTTCAATTAAAATTGGCAACAGTCTCCCCAACAGACATACCAGTTGGATCAGCTTTCTGAAAGAGAAATGGAAAATTCACATTTTATCACCTTTGGAGACACAGTTTCATATAAGTACTTAGTAGTAGATGGTTCTGAACTAGAACTGGAGAAATGGTTTAAAGCTCCACTAAGCTACAAAGCTCACCAGGATAGATATTCAATATTCAATGGGAATTCCACAGAAATCTATACTATCCATTTCGGGTAACTGACTGTTCTGTGGATTTTTTTTCACTATGCGCTGCCCATTCCTAGTCATATACAGTCTGTAATTTATTAAAATGACAGTCATGGTACATGATAACCAGGTTCCCTGTTAACCAAGGAGACAAGATGAAAAATTATAGGATGTAAAAGTAATGTAGGATTTAAAATATGCCACAAGCATCTTGATACTGGGAATACTTTATTGTAAATGTAATACATGGACATGAAATGGACTGCGTATAAGTCTTTATCTCCAACACCCTTAACAAAATCAATAACTTACACATTTCCTGGTATTTACAAACACTCTTCAAACTTCAGAGCCAGTTTGGTGTAGTGATTAAGAGCGCAGGACTCTAAACTGGAGAATCGAGTTTGATTCCCCACTCCTCCGCTTGAAGCCAGCTGGGTGACCTTGGGTCATTCACAGCTTCTTGAAGCTCTCTCAGCCTCACCCACCTTACAAGATATTTTGTTGTGGGAATAATAATAACATACTTTGTAAACCACTCTATGTAGGCATTAAGTTGTCCTGAAGGGCAGTATATACATAAAATGTTGTTGTTATTATTCACTGTATATTGCCTATGGAACAACAACAATACTGGCACTATTCCATAAACATGAGCAAAAAGGTGAGGAAGAATACCTTTGGGTTATGTCACACAAAAGGAAAAGCAATACTAGGAAGAAAGTAATATCCATTCATGAAAATGAGATAGAAGATTAAATCAATATTATTCTAAACCAGACAAAGTACTTACTGAACTATCTTTTTAAGTGGGCATGTAACAAAAAATAAGAGCCAACAATAAGTAGTACTGAAGAATATCTCAATATCATGACTGACATAAAATTGGGAAATAAAATTACAGTGTGTAAACTGGAAATGTACCAGAATACCTGATACTCGCCTTTAACACTCATATTAAACAAATGGACAAATGGAGGAGGTGTAAAGCAAAATTCAGCAACTTAAACTCGAATTACACATTAATGAAGAAAACAGAGCCCACACCAAATGTTTCTCTTGTAATGCTAATTAAAGATGGGGACTGAATTTACATGTAACAGTCATAATTACTAGTTGAATATTTGTGTCACGAATAACGCTATAACCTGATAACCTGTATCAGATGAAAAATTCGAGACCTGCTAAATCAGATCAGATGTCATATTAGGCTATTCAAACCTCAACACATTTATATAGACACAAGTATCACTAAATGGAACAGGACTTACCTCTCCTCTAAAGAACCTTTAGACTGCAGATTTTACAAATACTACTAAATTAGATTAGACTGTACATTTATTTATTTTATACCTGCCTATCAGCTTACATTGTTCCCCATTTTATCCTTACAACAACCCTGTGAAGTAAGCCAGGCCAAGTGTATATGACTGGCCCAGGGTCACCCAAAAAGCTTTAATGGCAGAGTGGGATTTGAACCTGGGTCTCCCATATCCTAGTATGATACTTTAACCACTACACAACATTGATTCTTAGTAATGCTTGGGTGCATTTGGCCCATATCAATACTGACAAACTATTTAAGCTTCAAGGGCGATAAAAAAAGCATGTATACCAATTTGTCCCTGCAGCCATGAAATTTTTCAATGCCAATTACCCAATTACCCTATTTGGATCAATTTGTTCAACTCATATATTAAGCAGATCCAGGCTATATTCTTGCAACGTACACTTGGGGTTCCAAATTGTGTAGGCTATGAGGCCATGTGCCTGGAGACAGGGCATGGTCTCTTGATGACTAGAGCTCGGCTCTTGACACTGAAATTCTGGCTATGCCTCCATTATAGGGTAGGATATAGGTTATATTTTCCTAATGTTGCCAGACTAATTTTCATCTAACTGGTTTCATTTAATCTCAAAGAAAACTCAGTCAGTTGGTATAACTCTGGATTCCCTCTTTATGTTAGATGAAACTCAAGCATTTAGGATCCTTGAAACAGAGACCTCTTGACACTGAGAAACAAACTCTCCGGTCTCTTGCAGACAAAACTTGCTCTCCTTTGCAGTTTACTATATCACTAAGACAGGGATTTCCAGCTACTTATTTCACACAGCTCACAGCCCCACATTTATGTTATGGTAGCAAGATTTACTATCTTCTCATCCGCAGTTCTTTATGTAAGATTTGCAAAATTGTCCTACCATGTAAGAACTTGCCTATGCAATAACAGAGAACCAGAGTTGATTGCTCACATTTTGCTCCGATATGAGTTTTACATCCAAATATGGAAAGCCCTAATTAAGTTTATTTTGCATAACTGATAGAGCCTACCAGAAGTGAGGTTTGTAGCGAGATTTCTTTGGATTCCTATGAGAATTAGAGACTACAAGATTTAAACTCTGGAAAGATGATTGATTTTGGATTGTATTTTGTATATTCAAATATTGATTTTTGTCTGATTTTGTTTTATGCCATTAAAGGTACTGACTATCTGACTTACACTTACACCTTAGAAGTCCATTCTAATGAACAAAAACTGTCTGCAGAGAAAAATTAGAACCATAAATTATTAGTGGTGTCAAAAGGTGTTGCTCCAAGTAACAGTCTAATATTGATGTATTGTCGAAGGCTTTCACGGCCGGAGAACGATGGTTGTTGTGGGTTTTCCGGGCTGTATTGCCGTGGTCTTGGCATTGTAGTTCCTGATGTTTCGCCAGCAGCTGTGGCTGGCATCTTCAGAGGTGTAGCATCAAAAGACAGAGATCTCTCAGTGTCACAGTGTGGAAAAGATGTAGGTCATTTGTATCTACTCAGGAGGGGTGGGGTTGAGCTGAGTCATTCTGTGAGAGTTTCCCAGGGTGTGGAATGCTAATGGCGGGAGGCTTCACTGTATCCTGAGGAGGTTCTTTTGCATATGGATTGGTACTGATGTGCTAATCTTCTCTGCAGGGCTATTGTCGGGGATAGAATGTTTTGTTAGCCTGATGTTTTTCAGAACACAAGTTTCTGTGGACAAGTTTACATCGGGACCACAAAGCGTAGCATCCAGACAAGAATAAAAGAACATGAAAGACACTGCAGACTTGGACAACCTGAAAAATCAGCAGTGGCTGAACACAGCCTAACGCAAACAGGGCACAGTATCCTATTCCAGGACACCAAAATACTGGACAACACTTCCAACTACTTTGTCAGACTGCACAGGGAAGCCATTGAAATTCACAAGCATAAGCAAAACTTCAACAGGAAGGAAGAAACCTTAAGAATGAACAGAGCATGGTTTCCGGTTCTGAAAAACACCAGGCTAACAAAACATTCTATCCCCGACAATAGCCTTGCAGAGAAGATTAGCACATCAGTACCAATCCATATGCAAAAGAACCTCCTCAGGATACAGTGAAGCCTCCCGCCATTAGCATTCCACACCCTGGGAAACTCTTACAGGATGACTCAGCTCAACCCCACCCCTTCTGAGTAGATACAAATGACCTACATCTTTTCCACACTGTGACACTGAGAGATCTCTGTCTTTTGGTGCTACACCTCTGAAGATGCCAGCCACAGCTGCTGGCGAAACGTCAGGAACTACAATGCCAAGACCACGGCGATACAGCCCGGAAAACCCACAACAACCAGTCTAATATTGATCACAAGAATATGTAGATAGAGCACTAAAAACTTTCTAAGTGAATTCAGTGTTTTGAGACAGTGAGAAGTTCCCCCAAAGTATTGGTATTGAGTAGAGATGGGCAAGCACCGAAATACAAACCAAAGTTCGTCATGAACCAGGCCAGTTTGTGATTCGCGAACCAGCGGTTTGTCAGAACCCATTTCTGACAATCCAACATGAACTTTAGGGTGGTTCATTTGGTTTGTTTTTTGGTTCGCAACTGCAGATAGCCTGGTGCCAATCAATCAGTTTCCTAGGCAACCGGGGTTAGGCTTTCTGCAGACCTTTATGCTGACCAGGAAGTGACCTTCTGCTGGCCTCCAAGTGGTGATTTGCTGGCCTGGAAGTGATGTTTTCATGAAACAAAATGAACCGGGTTTGTGAACCAGTGTAGGTTCATGAAAGTTCGTGAAACGTGACGAACTACGAACCACATGGTTCGGTTTTTTTCTGGTTCATGCCCATCTCTAATATTGAGCCATTTCAACTCAAAGAAAGAATACACTACAGGCAGCAGCCTTCCCCTAGAAGAGCATAGACAAGATAATAAACCTTTTGACAAAGCACTGTTGTTAGGATGAATAAGGAAGAAATCCTGACAGTTGTTTTATAAGTTGCAACTGCTTTATTGCGCTCGCCTATATTGGAAGAAGATGAGGTAATATTGAACTTCACACATGGTTTTTGTTATCGAGAGAGAGAATTCCAGTATTACTGTCAACATAGTTGGGCAGAATAAGTAGTTTAATTATGGTAGCTGTATAATGCTTTGTTTGAATCAAATATGAAAGAGCTGAAATTTGGACTTCTCTACATTTCTCTACATTATGATTAAACTCATTTTCATCACCCACAAATACACCTCTGTGAACTATGATACAAATGAAAAAACCTGAAGCACTGCAAATTAACAGTGATGCAGTTTTTAGGTTTGGAACCCAAAATTTATCACTGTACATTTTTTGTTCAGATTCTTATGTATAATTACCTATAAACAGTATATCATATTACACTGTTATTACTATTTCTTCAAAATGTAGCCTCCTCAAGCTGCAAAGGAGAGAAAATCTGTGTACAGAATTTTTGCAGTTTTGTTAGATGTCAACAGAATGACAGCAATGTAGCTATTTTTTAAAAAAAAACCTTGCTTTTACTGCAGCAGAGATATTATACCTCTTAAATTTCCAGGACTCTGAGCCAAATAATCATCATGATGTATAAAGAGAAATGCCTTATTATCCACTTCTTACAACACCATGCACACACACAACCAGACACATGAACCAACAGCATAGCACTCAAGTTGCACAGCTACATAATATATTGTTGTTTATGTTCTCTTGTACATAGCTGTATCCCTAACAGCTACAGAGCAGTAATTCAGAACATTAAGCAAGCCATGTCAGAACCTTGGCTTTCACTGAAGCACAAGCTGAAAACCCTATTTAAATTAACAACTGTGCTTGATGGAATGAACCTGAAGTCTGTTATGTAATTCAGTGAAATAAAAATCTGATTTTACAGAAGCCAATAGCAAGTTTCTGAAGTTTGCAATACAGTTGTATTAGTGATTGCCTGCAACTGTAGTCTAGATTAAATTTAAGGTACTGTCTTTGCATTTCATAAAATAAAATAGCCATTTTAGACAACTGTGGCACTCAGATCAGTATATTTAAAGGTTAGTCAAAGGACCAGTTTTATCAGTGAAACCGTGTACCTTTCTACAACAGTGTACTTTACAATATTTACCTCCAAAGCAAATCAGAGTTATTTTTATTTTACAAATGAAGCACCAACAGAATATGACTTGTCCAAGAAATCTTAATGAATCCAGGAGTTTGAAAACTTAGGAAAATTATTTCATCCCTTAAGCTGTCCTGCATTAAGTTAAGAAGAATGGTACGAGTTGGTAGAGCAAGGGAATGAGATCCTTAAAATGAGAAAGTGGTCCCAAATTAAGGGCAGTTTTTAGGTCTACCATGCTAGTTGCCCGGTAGGATCAGGGGATCCTCTGCTCCCAGTCTCTGCCCCCTGCCAACACTTACCTGGCTGGTGGGGGGGAAAGATGTAGGGAACAGGGCCAGGAGGCAAGGAACTTCTTGGACAAGAGCAGAGCCAGCATGCTTCCTGGCGAGTGTTATGACATTACTTTCTCAAGTAACATCATCACATCCAACAGTAGGCATGGTCTGTATGGCACAGAGGCCAATTTTTGCTTCCCTCTCAATGGACTCAACTGGCCCTACACAAAGCACAGGAGCAAGCTTACTGCTGGCACACTGACATCATTTCCCGGAAATGACATCATGTCAGCTCCCAGAATGTGAGATGGTGCTTCGAATGCAGGATTTAGCCCCAAGATAAGTACCAGGTCGACCCATCCCTTCCAGGATGGTATAGGGACCTGGAAACCTTAGTAGTTGCATATGTGTTGCATATATACACACATCATGGATTTCTGGACAAGTAATCTAAATTGCAACCACTGATGAACACTAATTCAACTTGTATTCCTGAGAGCAAAAAAGGGATCTGAATAGCATTTGCAAGAGATTCTCAATCATTATTGCTTTAATGCTTTGTAAGAAATGAGCTGCTTTGAAATTTTGTTTTGTTTTTAGAGTACTGAAACTGTAAAAAGTTAAATACACATGCATGCTTCTCAAAATGGGTCGTTCGTTTTATTTAGTAAAAAAAGAAAACCATCTTAAAAAGTCTGCCAGACTCTGCTCCTAATATTGTATTCATATTATTCTTGTACTAATACAAGCATTAGTAAGACAGAAGAGGATGGTCTCTCTACCTCCCAAAAAAAGAAGAAAAAAGAAAATAAAATCTTGACAAAGGCTGATATACCAAAGCATTCCATTTGACTACTAAACACAACATTTTTCTAAATCTAATGTCCACAATATCCTCATTTAACAGATGTGTTTAGGAGTGTGCACCCAAAAAAGAGTCGGATTTCCCACTTCGGGTTTACCCGAAACAGGAAAAAGCCTCGGAAAAACCCGAAATCCAAAGCAGCATGCCGCTTCGGTTTTGGGTTTATAAGTCTCTTCGGTATGCTCCGTAAAGATTCGGAGCATACTAAAGTGATGGGGAGGGAGGAGGCCCACTCTTATCCTTAAACTCCCACCCCTACCCTTTAACCCCATCCCCCCACCCCCACCCAACTTACCTGGTCAGGCGGAAGGCTGGAGGCAACGCCATGGGGGCCAGCTGGCCAGCAGAGAAGGCCTTCCCTGCCGCCACTGCTCAGCCGTCGCTGGCACAGCTGGCCGGCAGAGAGGGCTTTCCCTGCTGCCGTCACCACACAGCCATAGCTGGTGCAGCTGGCTGGCAAAGAGGGCCTTCTCTGCTGCCATCACTGTGCTGCCGCAGTCAGCATGACTGGCCAGCAGAGAGGGCCTTCCCTGCTGCCATCGCTGCACAGCCATGGCTGGTACGGCCAGCTGGCCAGCAGAGAGGGCCACTGCCGCCATCACTGGAGGCCAGCAGAGAGGCGGGAGGGCCGCCTCCTCCATCACAGTGCCAGGTAAGTGGGGGTGGGGGTAAGGGTGGGGAATGGGTAAGTTTAAAGGGCCCTGCCACTTGTGAAATGGATTTACCCTGGAGAATGGATTACCCCGGAAAATGAAAAACTTTTAAATCTGGAACGACATGACTTATTGATGGGCTGGCATGCATTTCTCTGGTATAAAAAATGGGAATACCATAAATACTTCAAAAATCATTGGATAAGGAAGGCATTAGTGATGGTTTGGGAAAGAATAAGACTTGTCTTTTATTAGAAAATCCCTTGGTGGGTCTCCCCTGTCAGTGTACGTGCATCCCAGCACCGAAGCCGCAGGTGAGCCAAGCAGAGTCACACACCAGTACAGGCTAGTGTAAAAACTATTTACATTTATTTACAGAACATATAGTTCACAGTCATTCAATCAGACAAAGTGCTGTGCCAGCCAGTCTGTTTTACAGCAGAGAGAGACTAAGCAAAGCATATACACTTATATACATATCAGCACTGACAATTATCCAATTAGCCATCATGCTGAGTCATTTAGCTCCTCCTGAGTCATGCTGAGTCATCTATCCCCTCCTGTATTGCATCATCCAGGCAGGGGAGGAACCAGACCTGACCAGCTCAAACCAAACAGCACATTCAGCTGTTAGGAAGCTGTCAGTGATCATGGCCACTAAGTGCCTGCTGTCTTACAGCAATATTGTCTAAAGCAATATAATGCTGACACTCCTCCTAAGACTCAGGCTCTTAGTTTTAACCATTGTTTAAGTTTTTCAAACTTTTCAACAGAAAGACATTTGGTGAACATGTCAGCTACATTGTTCTCTGATTCACTATGTTGTAGGATTACAAGCCCTCTGTTTACTGCTTCTCTCACATTTTGATATCTGATATTAATGTGCTTGCTACGAGTTTTGACCCCTTGATTGTCAGCCAACTGCTGAGCTGCTGTGTTATCGCAAAACACCTTAATAGGTAATGTACAGGTTATTTTTAAATCAGACATCAGTTGGTGCATCCATTCTAATTGAATCACACAGTCACTGATGGCAGAATATTCAGCTTCACACGTACTAGTGGAGACATGGGTTTGTTTCAGAGATTTCCACATGACCAAGGCATCACAAACATAAATGGCATAGCCAGTAGTAGACCTTCCATCTATTCTGTCTCCCCAGCTGGCATCACTGTAAGCTAACAATTGTTGATCATTGACAGTATCCAGGACAAGTTTGTGTGTTGCAGTACCTTTTAAATACCTCAACAACCTTTTTGCAGCTACCCAGTCCCTTTTGTAAGGACATGCACATCTTTGACACAGTAAATGTACTGCCATGCATATATCAGGTCTAGACCAGCAAGCAATATATAACAATGACCCCACAAGTGACTGATACATTGTTTTGTTCTCAAACACAGTATCCTCTGCCTCTTTTACATAGCCAGTGGTCATTGGTGTGCTCACACTTTTGGCATCAGCCATAGTGTACCTTTCCAGTAGCTGCTTTATTTTTTCCTCTTGGCATAACTCAAAACAACCATTTTTATTCTGAGTAATTTCCACACCAAGATAGTTTTGAATACTGCCCAGATGTTTAACTTTAAACAGACCTTCTGTGGTATGCATGAACCAATTTAACTCAGCATCTTTGTGGAACAAGAAACAGATATCATCTACATAAATCAACACAAAACAATCATTGTTTTCAATACATTTGTGAAACAAACACGGATCTGCAATACTCTGTGTAAAACCAATTGCAGTTAGTGCTTTACTTAGGCATTCATTCCATGCTCTTGCGCTTTGTCTTAATCCATACAAGGCTTTGTTGATTTTTAGAACTAAGTGTTTGTTAGTGCACTCAAAACCTGGAATCTGTTCCATGTACAGGTCCTCATCAATGCTGGCATTCAGATACGCAGTTGTAAAGTCAAAGTGATGGACTTTCATGTTATCTACCCCTGCTTTACACAGTGCTGTTTTTAAAGTGTCTGCCCTGACTGTCGGAGCAAAGCATTCGTCATAATCCACTCCTTCAATTTGCGAGTACCCTTTAGCTACCAATCGTGCTTTCCTTTGTACCCCACCATCTGGCAAGCGTTTTAGTTTGTATAACCATCGGCAACCAATAGCATCCTTGTTAGTTGGCAGCGTTGCCAGTGTAAATACTTTGTTATCTGCAAGAGAGTTATACTCTGTCTGCATGGCTTCTAGCCAAGCTTTTTTCTCTTTTTCATCCAGAGACAACGCCTCCTGAAAATTCCTTGGCTCTTTAACATAAACATAATTTATGGCAGTATCATAACCATAGCGAACTGGAGGTACTCCTTTTGTACTTCTACTAGATACTCTAGGCTGTTGCCTTTCACTCTGCACACCCTCAGAGGAATGTTGTCTAGGAGAAGTTACCTCCTGTTTTATTTCTTTTGTTTCCTCTGGGCTTTCTGAAAGTGGAAACATAACCTGAGAAGGCAACTCATTTGCATGTATTCTGAGCCAGTTTTGGTCCTCACAAAAATTAGCAGACCTGCTAAAGCTTAACGTGTGTTGGTCATTTGCAAACCTGTAAGCTTTCATTCCTGTTTGATACCCAAGGAAGAGGAGCTTCTTAACCTTTGCTCCTCCCTTCCTTCTTTGGCTAACAGGGATATTTACCCACGCCTTTGCACCAAAAATCCTCAAGTATCCCAAACTGGGATCTTTCTTATACAGTACCCTGTACGGGATATCATTTATGGATTGTGTCCAAAGCCTATTTGCTACGTAACAAGCGGCTTTCAAGGCTTCTGCCCAGTAGGAGATAGGTAAACCTGCATCAGCTAGCATTAAACCCATCATTGTTTGCAGTACACCTCCTCTACGTTCTGCTACACCATTTTCTTGTGGAGTGGAGACATTTGATACCCTGTGCCTTATACCTTGAACCTTTAGCCACTGGGCAAACTCAGAGGACATGAATTCACCTCCCATGTCTGTTTGCAAGGCACATATTTCACAACCCAATTGCTTTTGCACTCTCCGTGCCCAATATTTAATGGTTGTGAACACATCTGCCTTTTTCTTCAGTGCAAACACCCAACCAAACCGGGAATAATCATCAACCAATATGAGAGCATATTTGTTGTTTGAGTGACTGTTAGCATAAGGCCCAATTACATCAGCATGTATCAGAGCCAGCGGTTTGTCAGACACTCTATCACTCTTTTTAGACACAGGAAACGCTTTTGACTTGGTGCATTTACAGATATCACAATCTAAATAATTACTGCACTCCTCCACACTCTCATTCCCAAGAAATGCCAGTGTCTTTTTGATTGTGTTATAACTCACATGCCCAAGACGCCTGTGTAGTAAGTGTATACATTTATGATGTGGGCTCTTATTTGTCACTGATTTCACCCCCACTGACTCATTATCAAGCACGTATACATTGTTATGCAATCTCCCCACAGCCAGTATTTGGCTGCCTCTTGCTATCTTGCATGATTTGCCAGCAAAAGTAACAGTAAAGCCAGCCTTATCTAAAGCAAAGACACTGAGGAGATTATTTTCCAGTGCAGGCACACACAACACACCTGTGAAAGTGTGCTGCAAGGCAGGAAATGTCACACTGCCCTCACACTGTACCTTGGAGTTTCATCCATCTGCCAAACTCACATGCTGCAAACTTGAAGGGTGGACGTTCTGTAGGAGGCTCTCACTCTGGCAAAAATTCTGAGACGCGCCAGAGTCCAGGATCCAAACCCTACGTTCAGCAGCCACATCAGTGACTACCAGTGTAGCTTTCTGCCTTTGCACAGATTTCTGAGGCTGCCTCCCACCTCCATCTCTCCTCCTGGCATCTGGACAATCTCTTTTCAGATGGTTCATTGATCCACAACAGAAACACCTCCGGACCTTGAGAGCCACCTGCTCCAGATCTGCACGCTGTCTTCTGCTGCTTTCTCTTCCTCCACCGTTGCTGCAGCCGGCTCCTTTGGTTCCCTCTGGTCCAGGATGGTAACAAGCGTGGGAAGAGATCAACTTGCTCTCCCCCTTCCTGGCTTCTTCCTCTAGCAGCCTGCCGGTGACATAAGCCAAGGTCAGCTTGTTCGTCTCCAGGGTCTCCAGGGATGTTATCAGCATGTTAAACTGCTCAGAAAGGGAGCTCAGGATAATAAAAACTTTGTCCTCTTCTGACACATTTTTGCCTCTCTGCTCCAGCAACTGGAAATAAGTTGATAAGGCATTTAAGTGAGCCTGCACAGACTCCCCCAGCCACATAATAGTCCTATACATGCGACGGGTTATGGCAATCAAAGACCCAGCCGTTTGCTGCACATAAATTGCCTTCAAACTGTCCCACGCATCCTTAGCTTTTGCCTTACCAGATACGTGCACCAGCTGGTCCTCTGCCACACTCAGGATGATGATAGCCAAGGCCTTCTGATCTTTGGCATCGTCCTCTGCCGTCGGCTGATTTGGGGGAGAAGCAACGTAAAGCCACAATGCTTCTCTTTTTAGATAGTGTTCCATTCGGAGTGCCCAGACATTATAGTTAGTGAAGGTGAGCTTATCTACCAGCAACGCCGCTGCTGCCTGTGCCATAATGCCTTCTGTGTCTGGCACTTGTATATCAGCTCCACTCACGTCTTCCTCCGACTCACTATCTTCAGACTGGCTTGGACTGTCTTCCTCTGTTTCTCCAGCTGCTGTAGACATCCACTCAGCCACTGGATACACAGCTCACCACACCTCTTTCCGGCAGACCAGCCTCATTTAGAACCTCCAGGGCGCAGTGCAGCGTGCTGGGCCCATAACCCTGTCAGTGTATGTGCATCCCAACACCGAAGCCGCAGGTGAGCCAAGCAGAGTCACACACCAGTACAGGCTAGTGTAAAAACTATTTACATTTATTTACAGAACATATAGTTCACAGTCATTCAATCAGACAAAGTGCTGTGCCAGCCAGTCTGTTTTACAGCAGAGAGAGACTAAGCAAAGCATATACACTTATATACATATCAGCACTGACAATTATCCAATTAGCCATCATGCTGAGTCATTTAGCTCCTCCTGAGTCATGCTGAGTCATCTATCCCCTCCTGTATTGCATCATCCAGGCAGGGGAGGAACCAGACCTGACCAGCTCAAACCAAACAGCACATTCAGCTGTTAGGAAGCTGTCAGTGATCATGGCCACTAAGTGCCTGCTGTCTTACAGCAATATTGTCTAAAGCAATATAATGCTGACATCCCCAATTGAAGCATTTACACAACCTAACTTGAAAAAAGAGGGGAAAGCCCCTATCTACAAGATACTGTTGAAACTAGGTGGTCTATTAAAAAACCCAAATGAAATGACAGATTTAGACATTGAGTTGGAATGGTGGAGCCAGGCACAATTGGAATCTAGATATAAAAAAGACAAGGTAATGGGCTTCTACAAAAAGGATGGGAATATTGATATGATAATGTGTGGTGCCAATGTTAAAACAATAAAGAAATCATATAGTATGCTTTTAAATGTAAAACTACAGGGGGAGGAAGTTAAAGATACCATGATAAAATAGGCAGAGAACGTGGGACATACAATTGACTTAGAGCAATGGTCACAAATGTGGAAGGGCAATTTAAGGATGACAAAAGCAGCTTCTTTGAAAGAAAATATTTACAAAATGTTTTATAGATGGCATCTAACTCCTATTAGGATAGCCAAAATGTCTTTAAATGTGTCAAATAAATGTTGGAAATGTGAGAGTAACCCGGGTTCATATTATCATATGTGGTGGACATGTAAAAAAAACAGCAGAGTTCTGGAAGATGGTCCACAAAACGACTCAACAGATACTTAAGATTTTATTGCCTTGGAAGCCAGAACTCTTTTTATTAAACCACATGGTGGTTCTAGTTAATAAAAACCAAAAACATTTGATTTCCAATATAATCACAACAGCCAGGATACTGTATGTGAAACCTTGGAAAATGACAGCCATCCCAACGCAAGAAAATCTGATTGAAAGGATTCTTGAGACAGCTGAAATGGATAAATTGTCGAGTTTATTGAAAGAGATGGACAATACAATATATAATGACATTTGGGATCCATTTTATAGCTGGATACAGAGGAAATCTGAAGAAACCTAGCTCTTAGTTAGGATGAAGACTTTTATGGATATTGTTTAAAATGAATGGAAAAATTTGCAAATAAGTGGCTGATCTGCAGAACAGATTGATGTGACAAGAAATAGATTGAACGGTGCAATGTATTAGAGTGATATAACATGAACTTCTTTTCCCCATCCCCCTTTATTCTGTATTCCCCTTTTCTTAGTAAAAAAAATAAATAAAAAACCTATATAAAAAAAAGTGAAAGGGCCCTTTACACTTAACCCCTGGGGCCCCGAAGTTTCACGAAGCATTATGAATGTTTTGGGAAGCTTTGGTTCAGTATTTCCGAATTGGGCCCGATTCGGGTATTTTACCTTAATCAGATACCTGAAGTGCACACCTCTAGATATGTTCCTTTTCCCAGCTCATGTGTCTCTTATAACAGTATATGAAGAACTGATTTAATGATGAAAGGCTCCTGTATCCTGTTACTTAAGGCTTGTAATAAATCACAGTGTCCATATATTTAAATATCTTTTAATGTATTTTTTCCTGTTCAGGATCTTTGTATTAAGCATTTGCTTTTGTATATTAATTACATAATGGAAGGACATGCATATCTGATTCTTAATTACTGATTCTATCAAGTCATAAAGAGTGAGCCATCACCTACTAAAAGTGAAAGCCCCTATGCATATGTATAAAATATGTTTAGAGGGAGAAAAGAACTGTCGTCACTGGTCTTTGTTGCTTCATTTATCATTTTGGTTAAGTTTCAAATGAAATTACTGTAAAAAAAATGATTAAAAGATTCTGGAGTTTTTGGATGCTTTTAATACTTGCTGTCTCATTTATTGTGTATTATTATTTCAAGTGTGAGCACCTAAGGAATCATGGATTGGGGGGATACAAACAACTGGGAACTAACTCTCTACCTTGCAATACTCTAAGATTGCTGAGCTCCAGAGATAGGAGGCCAGCTTCTTGCTTATCAAGCCCTGAACCTCAACAATCTTGCATTAAAGAACAATTGCTATGTTGTGCTGCTATGTTCCTGGACTAGTTGCTCATCTATCTCTGGATTGTGGTACAATGCAAAGAAATGTTTACCACCTCCATTTGTTGCTGTACAGGAGAGTTGGATACAGGGAGAATAACATTTCTTATGCCTTCCAGGACACTATAAGCGTTTAGGACTTTAAACAAGCCAGTTTCCCATTTCCTTTTCATTTTCTTCTTTATTAAAAATGACCACTGCCCACAACTATCCTTGTCTCCTGGGGAACAACTTGTTCAGTCCTCATTGGGCTTTTTTAGAAAAAAAAATTACAAAATCACCTTTTTTTGTTTACCTGGGGAGCCTGTGCAGAAACATCTGCCTTTTCTCTGTTGGCTTCCATGTTTCACTTCCCTACTGACAGGTACTCAGGATTGCTATTTGATAAAATTACATCATTTCCTCTATGTCATTGGCTAAAGAGATTACAATTTTAAATTTGCCATAAGGGAGATAATAAACGAAAAGGAAAGAGGTAGAGGCAGGGATAAAACTGGGGAAATAATACATAATCATTCCAGTTATGCATGCTTAGGCTTATTTTTATTAGGGAAGGAGGTAAGAGATTGTGTCAAGGCGTTCACAGAAATGATGGGTTTTGAGAAGTCAGAGAGGCGGTATCATGCAAATGATCAGAGAAGCAGTTCTAGAAAGAATATGCAGCCAGAGAGGGGGGAAAAACATAATTGTTTGAGAGAGCAAGAGAACTTCAGTCTGCAGTCTGGTAAGAGAGAAACAGGCAGAGATGTATCAAGAAATGAGAGCAGAGAGAAGGCAAGGTCATCAGCTTTGAAGGTAAGGCCAAGGAGGCTGTGCTGGATCTGGGATCAGAGAGGAATCCAGTACATAAGGGATGTTACACAGCTGGAAAATCAAGAGGGGTGAAAGTTTTTGGCAGCACTCTCTCTAGATGGAGAGAGTATGTGTTTGAGGACAGTTTTGGTGTAATCTGGGATATGTGGCTATAGCAGGCAATTCCAAATAGTTTTAATTACATCAGAGGTAGGCCTGGTGGGAAAAAATATAATATGCACAGTTCTCAATAATTATGAGTTCATAGAACCATAGAAGCACAGGGTGGGAAGGACTTATAGGGTCATCTAGTCCAGCCCCCTGGACAATGAAGGAAATTTACGAATACCTCCCCCCCACACACACACACACCCTGTGACCCTTACTCCATGCCAGAAGATGGCAAAACACCATCAGGAACCCTAGCCAAACTGGTCTGGGGAAAATTGCTACCTGACCCCAAGGTGGTGATTGTCCTTACCCTGGGCATGTAAGAAGGGGCCATGAGAATTAAGAACTGTTGTAACCCTTCCTGCCCACCCATTCACGATCTGCCTAGGTTCACAGATTCAATACAAACAAACAAAGAGGCACCCTCACAGGAAAACAGACAAATGGTAGAGAACTACACGTGAGGGAATGAAAAAAAATAAACCAAGTAAACACAGTGAAGAACTCTAGAAAGCACAGTAGCAATGTTATTAACACAAGTCAACAAAGGTGTTGTTGAAAAACATTCAATGAATGAACATAATAATGAGGCAATAAACACTGTAAATACAGCCTCAAGCCGCCAAAAGTCAATGAGTAAGTGTCCCGTTCCAAAGCCGTGATGGTGAAAGTAAATTCCACTGACGTGGTCCCAAATGAAAGACTTCAATCAACTACCATCCGGTTCAAGGCTGAAAGGCTCCAGCTTACTCAGCCGAATAAAGAAATTGTCTTCAGAACGTCAAATTAGCGTTCAAAGAATCCGCCCAATAAACAGGGCCAGCAGTGCAACCTGTTGTTTCGTTCCTCCAGGGCGGTTACAATACTGTCAATAAACATAATATATTAAATACAAACATGCATAAATTTGGCATCATGTTATAATACAAAAGACACATTGAAATTATACATCATGTACTTACAATCTCCCACAGTGAAATTTTTCAAGGAAGTGTTGACACAGTCAAATGAATCAAACAATCGAGGAGTCTCGAGTGGCAGCTGGGATACTCCCCTCACTGCCCGAGACTAATTTAAAAAGGCATGTTAAATGCCCCTAATAACTGTTTAAAGCTACATATCAAAGCCTGACCAACTGCCTAAATGTAACAAATTAAATTCATTTCAAGGTTTAAACCATTGGGCTTAAGAGAATGTAATTTATGAATCCACATTGACTCCTTCTGCAGCAGAACCCTCCTCCGATTGCGTTCTGGTATGACTTGTTCCGAAAACAAAACCATAAAGTGAAAGTCATCCTCCCTGTGGCCTTTGTTTATGAAATGTTCCACTAATGGAGCATCAAGCACTTGATTCTTAATGCGTGAAATATGTTCCATCACCCAGGTCTTTATGGCCCTAGTGGTACTGACCACATATAATAAGTTGCATGGACAAACATGGACCGCTCCCTCAGTTTGACAGGTGGTAAAGTGGCGAAGTCGCACAGTTATATTCATCCCTGGGATCAAAATATTCTGTCCTGTGATTGCCTGAGAACATACATGGCAATGCCCACATTTGAAATGACCAATGGGTAAGTGCGTATCTTCTATCTTCATCCGGAAGTCTGAATGAGCAAAAAGGTCCTTTAAATTTTTTGTTCGCCTCCAGCCAACCAATGGTAACATCTCGCACCCCTTAATATCTCTAAGGATATGCCAGTGTTTAATGATGGTGTTTTTAATTTTCTGGGATTTGGGGGTAAATTCCATCGACCAGACTAACCTGTCTCGTCTGACCTTTCTATTGGAGACAAAAAGGTCCTGTCTCTGAGTATCCCTGGAGCGTTGGTATGCGTCTTCTAATACGTTGTCTGGATACCCACAGTGGCGGAAGGCCTGCACCATGCTGTCCGCTTCTTTCTCCCATTCTAGTGGGTCAGATGAGTTACATTTGATCCTCAATAATTGGCCGTATGAGATGTTGTTATGTAGATGTCTAGGATGATGAGAACTGAAGGATCAATATGAATTCCAGTCTGTGTTCTTGCGGAAAGGTCTTACTGCTAGAGTGTTGTCATGCTGCCTATATACCACAATGTCCAAAAAATTATTACACATTCTATTGGCCTCCCAGGTAAATTTGATATTCGTATGAATGGAATTAATCCAGTTGCCAAAATCAATCTGATTCCGATTTATCCAAAATAAGGAAGCAGTTGTCAATAAAACGGTAATATACAGGCATGATGTCCAAAAATGGGTTTGATGCCAAACTGTATATGAACTGCTCTTCCAAATAAGCCATCACCAGATTGGCCACACTTGGGGCTATGGCACAGCCCATAGCCACTCCCCTGATTTGGAAGTAGAACTGATCTACAAAACGAAAGTAATTTTTCTCCACTACAATATCGAATAATTGTAACGAAAATTCAGTAGATGGTTTCTGGCAATCATGTGATCTAAGGGCCAGTTACACAACTAATCTAGCCAAATCATGTGGAATGGATGTATACAAAGATGTAACATCCAAGGTGACCAAAATGGAGTCCTCACCAATCAATTTGCCCTCAATAAGCTGAATGAAGTCACTGGAATCATGTATGAAGGCTCTAGTTTTCTTGACTAAAGGTTGTAAGTGCTGATCAACAAAAATCGCTAGTGGCTCCAAGATGGAATTGCTCCCTGAAATTATGGGATGCCCAAGGGGATGAAAAACATTTTAATGTACTTTGGGTAATATGTATATTACTGGAATGCGTGGAGAAGGATTAATCAGAGCTTTATATAAGGCGTCATCAATTTCACCAAGCGCTAATGCCTCATTCAAAACTACCCGGATTAAATGTTCAATATGTAAAGTTGGATCCTGTGGTATCTTGGTGTAGCTAGATTCATCTGATAATTGATGCTCAATTTCCTCCACATACACTGTTGTATCCAGAATCACTATTCCCCCGCCTTTATCTGCAGGTTTAATAGTGATAGTGGGATCGCAGTCCAGCGAGTATAGAGCCTCCCAATCTGCTTTTGAAAAATTATGCCAATCAGCATGTCTGTGACCCTCTATTTCTCCAATATCTCTCAATACGGCCCGCTCAAAAACCTCAACCATAGGGTCAGAAGTTAATGGAATAAAGGAGGAATGGCTCTTTAAACCAGATGCACTGCGAGAGGAGTCCAGTTTGTCAGCAAAGAAATTTCTGAGTTTTATTAAATGGATCAACTTAAACAGATCTATGCGTGTCTGGAAGGAATCATAATATGGAATAGGCACAAAGCTTAAACCTAAATTTAATATTCGAATTTCAGCTGAAGTCAAAGGGCGCTTTGAAAGATTAAAGACTAGGTTTTCCTCTTTCCCCCGTGATAAGGAGGTTTGCCTAAAAAAGACCGTTGAGGTTTAGATTTAAAGGGGACCGTCCTACTTCTAAGGGATCTGGAACTACTCCCTTCGTCTCCCTGTGTGTCCATGTTGGAAGGATCCGAGGTGTCCCAATCGGAAACCTCTTCAAGTGGTTCAGCCCAAGATACACGCTTACGTTTAGTCTCTAGGTTGTCCCACCATGGATAAACTATACCTGACATGTAATCCTGATTGTCCCTTTTGAATTTTCTAACCTTAGATTCCCTAATTTTATCCTCCAACGCCATCACCTGTTTCTTTAAGTCCTCAAGCTTGCTGTCAAATTCTGTCTGGATCATAATGCCCTTCAAATTATCAGTGACCCTGCTGAAATCCTTATCTACCGCCTCCACTTCCTCCTTGCACATTTTGACCATTAAAATAATTAAATCCATGCTGCACTTGTTAAGTATAGCTTAACAAGTGCAGCTTAAGTATAGTTAAGTCTCCAGTTAGGAAAACGATGAACGACAGGAGGACTCAGCAAGGTAGCGCCTCTGAGGAAGCAGTGAATGTGAGGATGTCTAGAGAGTCGAAAACCTTCCAGCACGGGAAGGATGGAAGACAGCGCAGCTACCTGTTTATGGAGTGTGGCCGGTTTGAGGCCAGAGTCCAGGCCATACTCAAGAAAGTCCAACGGTGTTACTACAGAGGGGCACAGAGAGTTGACCATCCTCTTGGCCCAACGAGTGAAGGCCTTTCAGGTAGTGTTGTATATCCTAATCGTAGATTTCTTTCTAGACACTAGGAGAGTATGTATCACCTGGGGAGGATATTTCAAGTTGGCAAGGTATTGCCTCTCAATTTCCATGCGGTCAGACACATCCAGTCCGGGTGAGGATGCCACACCGGGCCCTGCTGAAGATCTGGCACTGCCAGAAGGTGCATTGGAGAGGAACTCGTCAGTGACTGGATCATGGAGAACCATGGTCTCCATGGCCACCACGATGCCACGAGGATTACCTCCACCCGCCATACCACTATCCATCTCAGAAGTTTGGGAAGCACCGGGATTGGTGGAAAGTGGCTCCTCTGGGCCACTGAGAGGAGAGGGCGTCGGTCCCCTCTGCCTAGGGGTGTAGAAACCTGGAGAAAAACCTCAGAACTTGACAGTTCGTAGGGGTCACGAACAAATCCATGATCGGGGTCCCAAACTCACCCGTTATCATTCAGAAAATCTCCTTCTTGAGCGCTCACTCTCCTGGATGATTGGTTTATCTGCTTAACCAGTCAGCTTGTATGTTGGCTACGCCCCTGATATGTTCGGCTTGCAGCGAGAAGAGATTGGTCTCCACCCAATACAGGATTTTCATGGCCTCCTTGTGGAGCTTGGGGGAGCGGGCACCCCCCTGGTGGTTGATATATGCCTTGGCTGAGATATTGTCAGTCCGCAACAGTACGTCCTTGATGGTGATGTCATGGCTGAAGTGTGAAATGGCGAGGAGAATGGCTCTTATCTCCGGGAGATTGATGGGTAGACTTGTCTACTCCTGTGACCAGGTACCCTGCACAGGATGGTTCTCCAGGACCGCCCCCCAGCTGGCGAGACTGGTATCGGTGAATAACTGCAGTCTTGGAGGGTTGAGACAGGATTTCCCCGGCGCAGATTGGACGCTGAGGTCCACCATCTGAGGCTGGCCTTGACCTTCTGAGGAACCTTGAGTTGTTGATCATTTTTATCACTATCAGAGATTGGAAAGGTCTGAGCAAGGACACAAGTTCCCATGTGTGTAGGCGGCCCCAGACTAAGGCCTCACAGTTTGCTACTAGAGTTCCCATCAGCTTGGACAGCATCATCAGTGAGGTGGAACTGCTTCACATCACTAAGGCAGCCATCTCCTTGGTCTTCTGAATCTTCTCCAGTGGGAGATAAAAGCAACCTTTCTTGGAGTCGATCAGCAGACCCAGATGGAGCAATCTTTGTGAAGGTTGAAGAGAGCATTTTGATAAGTTGATTTAGAAGCCGTGCACTTCTAAGAAGAGTATGGTGGTCTGAGTGTCGGATACAGCTTTCTCCCTGGAGCTTACTCCAAGGAGCAGATCATCCAAGTAGGGGTGGATATGAATCCCCCTCTCCCAAAGACGGACGATGGGATTGATTTGGATTTTGGAAAAAACCTTGGGGGCCATGGCAAGCCCGAATGGAAGAGCCTTGAATTGAAAATGATGACCATCCACGTGGAACCTCAGGAACCTGTGATGGGCTGGGTGAATCGGGATGTGAAGGTATGCCTCTGTAAGGTCTATGGAGGTGAGAAATTCTTCTAAGCGTAGAGCTTCTGAAATTGATCTTAGGGTCTCCATGCAGAAGTTCCTCAGTTTTATGAAATGGTTCACGAACTTTAAGTCGAAGATGGCTCTCCAATCACCATTTCTTTTTGGCACTGTGAAGAATAGAGAGTGAACTCCAAAGCCTTGCTCTCGCCGAGGCACGAGTTCTATTGCCCTGTGTCCGGGGTCTGAGTCCCAGCCCCCAGACTTGCCAGGAGGGAACAGTGGGAGGCAACCGGGAGGCAGCCGCCCTGCCACCCCAACCAGCAACCAGGTCCAGAACCTGCCTACTCCAGGGGGAAGGGGCGAAAGGCCAAAGCCTCAGAGGGCTGGAGGGAGCAGGGAGAGACCAGCTAGTCCCACCCTCCAGGGGGAGGAGAGGGGGCTAAGCAGGCCAGAGGAAAAGGGCCAAGGCAGGGGGAATAGGGACCCAGCAGCAGCCCAAACAAAGCCCTTACTAGCCAAGGAGGAGAAGCAGCCACTACAGCCCAGAACCACACCCCAGCTAGAGGAGAGTAGCCTGGCTCAGGAGTTGTTAGGAGCCAAGCCCCTCCAGGTGGAGCTGCCACAGGCATTCTGGGGGAGGAGATGGGTAGCCCCGCCCAGCATCAATGAGCAGGCAGCCCAGAAGCTGGCCAGGGCTATTCCTCGCAAGCAAGGCCAGCGAAGCTCAGCAGCACAGAAGCCGGCTGGGGCAGGTCCTCGCGAGCAAGGCCAGGCAAGCTCAGCAGCTCAAAGGCCTACTGGGGCAGCTCCTTGTGAACAAGGCCAAGGAGACCTCAGCTGGGGATGGCTCGCATTCAACCCCACCCTGCCAGCAAGGCAAGGAAGCCTAGAAGGGGTTAGTGATCGGAGAGAAACACCTGAGGGAAGGCACAGCTGGGCCAAGTCAGGAGAGGGAACAAGCCTGGAAGGAGGGTGGGGCGGAGAAAGGAAACCCTATAAAGGGTGGCTAGGAAGAGCTCTGAGGTGGTGGGTGTGAGTAAGGAGTGATGGCGTGGAGTGAGAGCAGAGCAGTGTGAAAGTGGAGGCTTGGAGGAGAGTTCTGGGAGGAGGAGATGATGGAGGACGCAGGGGGTGAGCAGGCCAGGTTGAGCAGGCCAGCGAGTGGACTGAGAGGGAGTCTGGGTGATGTATACCGCCCCTCCTTCCACAGAGCAGGGTCCTGCAGCATTCCTGGCACCCCTCTGACATCAGGGCTGGCCCAGCCGGCGCCCTGCCCGGCGGTGGCAGTGACAAGCCCTGACACCCTGATGTTCAAGAGATGTTGAATGGCTTTTAAGGTGACAGATCTCCTTTGCAGATTTTGGCATAGAGGGGATGATAGGAAATGATCCTGTGGGTGTGATTTGAACTCTATTGAGTATCCCTTTAAGACCACTTCCAGGGTCCAGGCATCTGCCTTCGACTCTACCCAGGATTGATGAAAGAACTGTAGTCTCCCCCCTCCCCCACCGGATACGGGAACGAGTCAGGATTTCTGATTTTTAGTGTCGTATTCCTGCCTTTCCCCTTCACTGCTGATGCTGCCTATTGGACCTAAATCCAAAGTTGGATCTCTTGAATGGCTGCTTGTTGGTGTTCCAGGAGGAACGCTTGGTGTCTTGCCGTCGTTTTGCCAAAGAATGGTGCATATGAAAGGACTGATTATTGAAGGGCCGCCTGGCAAACCGCCTAACTGACTTGGGTGGAGCTTTCTTCTTGTCCTTTGTCTCAACTAACACCTCCTCCAGAGCATCACTGAATAGATTACCTCCCTGGAAGGGATACGCCATCAGGATAAATTTGGATCTGAGGATGGCTGGCCATGCACGCAACAAAAGAAGCCTTGTAGCAACTGCCGCCAAGGAAATGGCCCTAGAAGAGAAGGTAAGAGCATTTAGGGTGGCATCTGCTGTGAAAGCGGCTGCTTTCATGACTCTGTTTGCCCCTTCCAAGAGATGTTTTTGGTTGTCAGGTAGCAGCTGGATCAACTTGCGTAGCCATACCACTGATGCTCTGGACACAATGGATGAGGTGGAAGAGGCCCTGATCGCCATGGCCGCTGCTTCATGGGCTCTCTTGAGAGCAGCTTCTGCTTTTCTGTCCATATTGTCCCGAACAGAACCTTGGCTATCTTCAGACAGTAGACCTGAGGATTGAAGTGCTGCCACCGGGGCGTCAATTCTTGGGACCTGCGAAAGCTCAAATATGTAAGAAGGTAAGGCATATAATTTTTTAACTGAGCTTGAACATTGTTTACTGGATGCAGGGGAAGCCCATTCTCCTTTCAACTGCCTTTCAAAGTATTCAGGGAAAGGGAAGACTTTCTCCTGGGTATCTGCCCTAGGGAAAAATTCCTTACACCCACGGGGTCTAGAAGAGGCCCTACTCGCTCCATTAGTGGCCTCTTCCCCTTTTTGCTTCTCTTAAAGCTCTAGTGCCGCCAGAGCCTTATTCAGTAGATACTGGTAATCCTCGGCTTTAAACAGTCTGTCGGACTGGTCAGGCATAATAACCTCCTCTTCCTCCTCCTCCTCTGAGAGGAACTCCCCTTCTTCACCTCCTCACTATCAGATGAGGTTCCCCTCCCCCCCCGACACAGGCCTTGTCCCTGGCTGGTACTGGGGTAGATTTCTGGGCTGCCTTGGTAGGCCATTGGGTGCGGCATACCTTACTGGGGAGAGGGGGGAATGGAGGAGGACTCGCTCGCAGCCTCAAGAGAGGGCTGACACAAGTTAATGATCTCTTCCATCATGGTTTGACACAGGAGGGACATAAACTCTCCTTGCAGGAGGGAACCAAAGTTGCTATTTACGTTACCCGTTCCTTGGATGCCAGTGCCGGTTGATTGCAGGGCCCAATCTGTGGTAGAAGGGCCTGCAGAACATTCTCCCACCTGGAGGTTGGCAACCATGGCACCTGGAGCCGCACGGGATTTGGAATGAGTGCCATTTTCATTTCCCGCCAAAACCGCGGCTGAATCAACTGGGCTGCTTTCGGTTTGCTCGCTGGCTGGTTCCTATGCCTTGGGGTCTTGTTGCTTGCAGCGAGCTCTTTTTGAAGAAGTACGCGGCTTAGAAGCTGGAAAGGTGCCGGGATGCCATTCAAGCCTGGACGGCAAGACAGTACTGGTTGCAGCAGCCGTTTCTGCCACTGATGTGGCTGCCGGCGGGCTTTCTTCCCCGCCTTCCATAAAACTATCTTCGGAGTCTCAGGACTCCATGGTCTCTGCTGCCTTGTAGCAAGTGAAGGCAGTGAAAAAGGAGGAAAATAAGAGGGTTAGATAAATAGCTCAGAGCAGTGGAAAGGATTAAAGAGGAATGATAGAGGAAGAAGGAAAAGGAATTAGTAGAAGTGAATAAGAAAAAACTGTGGGCTGGCAGAGAAACTGTAGCCACAACTGCTCTCCCTGGAGGCAGGAAAAGAACTGAGACAAAGGGGCGTTCCTAGACTCCAAGAGGAAGAGGAAGAAAAAAAATTGTAACTTCCTGCCTCCCTGATTGGGTGAAAAGAAACAACCCAAGATGTCCTCCACCTCAGAGGGAGAACTGAAGATTAACAAAAAAAGAAAATAAAATTTTAGTTAATGAGATCATATGTCCTATATGACAAATAAGTCTGTACAAAATTATACAGGTTATTTCTAGGCTCTAGCATCTACTATGTAAATATTATGCATAGTAAATGTTTCTCTAAGCACTGATCTGGAGATGAAACAGGGATCTCATACAAGTTATTAAAATGTTGTTCTCCTGTATGCCATTACACTTCTGAATCATCATAACTTTCAAGTATACTTCTAATATACAACCAATTTAGATGTTTACTTGATGGATTTCTCAGAAAACCGAATCTCATTTAGCTGTGAAGTGAGTCTTTCCAATTTCTCCTCAAGAACTTCATGGTAAATAACTGGAAAGGATGTAACAGTTGACTTTTAATTCAGGCATATCTTTTTTGATGCAAACCTGTATGCCAATACTTACCTCAGATTAAATGTTTTTCATAGGTAGTGTTTTCCTTCACATAAAACTTATTTTAAAAAATTATTTCATTTTTATGAGTATGCATGCAGGCAGTAAAAAAAATATTACCCTTTTAGGGAGTACAATTATGTACTGAAAGATCTGGATGAATGACATAGCTGCCCATCTCTTCCATATGGCTAGAAAAATAGGGTTGCACTTATCTGTAACTGTTGTTTATCGAGGCCTTCTGTGCAGGCACACATGGGACTGTGCATGTGCAATCCTGCTGATTTGGAGGTTTTTTAGCTTAAATCACCACCAGGAGGCGCCCTCACCTCCCATGCACATGCACGGTCAATTCTTGCCAAAAACAGTCCCTTGGGAGGCAGGGCACTCCCTGCTACCCTCAGTCCTCTTTTGCCGCCATATTCTCCAGGTAAGTAGAAGAGCCTTAGTGGAGAAGGAGGGAAGGTAAGTGTACCTGCACAGAAGACCTCGATGAACAACTGTTACAGGTAAGTGCAACCCTGTTTTTCATCAAAGTCTCCTGTGCAGTCCCACATGGGAGTTTAACAAGCGTTTACCTGGGTGATGGAGCTTGCTTGCTTTCACAGGAAGATCAACTGAAGTACTGCTGCACCCACCACCACCTCCTTTCTTTCAAGGATATCCAAGGCGTAGTGCTTGACAAAAGTTGTAAACCGATCACCATGTTGCAGCTCTACAGATGTCCTGGATTGGCACTCCTCTGAACAGAGCTGCTGATAACGCCTGTGGCCTAGTGGAATGTGCATGCACTTCCAGTGGGCGAGGTAAGTTAGCATTTTTGTAATACAGTCTTATCGCCAGCACTACCCACCTAGCAATGGTCTGTGCACTCACTTTCCTTCCCTTTTTAGGCCCAGAAAAACAAATAAAGAGTTGTGAATCTATTCTAAATGATCTGGTGCAATCCATGCAAAATAGGATCTCTCCTGACATCCAAGATGCGTAGGGCCCTCTCTGCCTCACTTGACTGGATTTGAAAAAAGATAGGCAACACTATCTCCTGAGACATGTGAAACTTTAAAGCTATCTTTGGTAAGAAGTTTAACTACGTTCTCAACACTACTTTTTCTGGATGAATCTTCAGAAAACGCAATTCAACGCTTAGAGCTGCCAATTCGCTCACCCTGATGAAATATCCACCAGCAATGCAATCTTCATTGACAGCAGTCTCAGATGGCACATTGCCAATGGCTCAAAAGGCTTTGCCAGTAATTTCAACAACACTAGTTGGAGAGACCACTGTGGCACTACCCTTTTGGCAGAGGGAAACATATTGTTCAGCCCTTTCAAAAACATCTTAGATGTATAGTGGAAGAAAACTGTCTTATTATCAATTGGGGCATGAAACATTGAGATTGCTCCCAAGTACACCTTAATTGATGAATTTGACAATCTTTTCTGTTTTAGTTCTAATAAGAATTCTAAAAATTAGTTAGAGCACAATCAGTGTCCATGCTCTGAATTTTTCCCATTTCATCCCATATGACTGCCTAGAGGAAAGATGCCTAGCATTTAGGATGACCTGTGCTACACTCTCAGTGAGTGTTCCTCTGGCGTTATCAACCATGCTGTCAGTCTGAGTTTCAATATGTCGTGATGAAGGATTCCCCTCCAAGACAGGAGATTCGGTTCCCAGGGTACGTGGAAACACTGAGTTGCCAGTCTCATTAGTCTGTGAAACCCTGGTTGACTGGGCCAGTAATGGGCTATTACGATTGCCCTCAGGCTGTCTGACTGAAGCTTGCTTATTACTCTAGCTAATAACGGTATCAGTGGGAATGCATAGTGAAAATGACCTGACCAATGTACCTGGAAAGCATCTCCAGGTACTTGTAAATCTTGCCCTTGGCCACCCCTTGAACACAACAGTTCGGCCTTTAGATTTTCTCATGTTGCGAATAAATCTATGTCCAGAAATCCCCACCTTTGAAAGACAAGGTTTGATAGACCATTCGTGGAGATTGTGTCCCAATCTGCTGAGGTGGTCTGCAATGGTATTGTCTACCCCAGGTATGTGCACTGCATTTATGTGCACTCTGTGATCCACTGCCCAATTCCAAATTGACACAGCTTCCTTGCACAGAGTCTTGAATGTGGTGCCCCCTGCTTGTTGATATAAAACACAGCAGTTGAATTGTCTGCAAGGATTAGTACAGATCTATTCCTCAGCACATCTGAGAATAACATTTAAAGCATAATGAATTGCTTTTAACTCAAATAAATTAATGTATGACTCCACCTCAAGTTCATCCCATGTCTCATGGGTGTAACAGTCTCCACAGTGTGCCCCCCAACCTGAGTTGGAAGCATCCGCAGTAGTTGGAAGCATCCATAGTGATGGATACTTCTGATACTGTGTGTCCAAAGAGTACCCCTTCTGACAGGTGTGCATCCATCAGTCACCACTGTAATGATCTTATGACTCGTCTAGGGATGTTGAATTTTTTCCCCTGTGAATCCCTTTCATTGTGAAAAACTGAAACGAACCACAGTTGTAGTTCCCTCATCCTTAGTCTAGCAAAAGAAACTACTGCAGTGGTCAATGTCATAAATCCCAAGACGGTTTGAATCTTTCTTGCCAACTGGAAGCAGAATCTTTGGAACATTCTAACTACACCTTTTATTTTTGTATCCTTTCTACAAGCAAAAACGCCTTGTTTGTGACACCATTGAAGACTGCTCCTGTAAAGTGTACTCTCCTCACAGAGATTAATTTGGACTTTTTCTGGTTAACAAAAATCCTAATTGTAAGCAGGTATGTAGAGTTAACTGGACCTGTTTACGTACATCCTCCTCCAACGGGCCCATAATCAGCCAGTCATCAAGATAGGGATAGATACAGCAATTTTGTGTCCTCAAATGAGCAATGACCACTGCCATGCACTTAGTGAAAACATGGGGTGCTGTGGATAACCCAAAGGGTAGGACACGATACTGATATACTTCCCCTCATATGTAAACCTTAAGAATTTCCTGTGACACATGAACAGATACGTGGAAGTGTGTGTCCTTCAAATGTAACACAGGGCGCCAAAAGTTCAGTGTTATTGGTGACATGATTGTATGCAATGTGGTCATACAGAATTTGTGGTTAATAATGAACTTGTTCAAGTTCCTTAAGTCCAATATTGGCCTATGGCCCCCATCTTTTTTATCTACCATGAAGAATCTGGATGGAGTAGGATGTTGGAGTTGGAGTTGGTTCAATTATTAGCACCTCTTGTCCAATCCAATCCTCTCCTGGAGATGTCTGGAAGTCTCTTTCCTAGATAGATGCTTCATCTTCTTTGTTCTCATTCTTGGTAGCTCCCCTTCCTATGTTTCCTTGCCATTTGGATCCAACTGAGCGAATTAGGCGACGAGATCATGACCAATTCCTTTGATTTTGATTATTGGATCTGAGTCATCGGGTCTGATTGCGCAGGGGATCTCAACTCTGAAGCAAATGGTCAGGTTCGTGTCGGATCCAAAAGGCTCAACACCTTGAGTGAGACTGATGGGGCTCAGCTCTGAGGTGCTTTCAACCCTGATAGGGCTAGGTCTCGGTGCTGAGGATGGTTTTGGAACCATGTGGGATTTTGGATCCGATGGACTGGCATTGCCAGCCTGGTTGAGGGGTCCACAGCCATTATGGCTTTTTCCTGCAAATATGCTTTCAGTCAACCCGCTCTTTCTGCTCAGGCTTTTGGGGTAAAGCTCAGGCAATATTTACAGGGGTGGGTATTGTGCCCTTCTCCCAGGCAGAATAGACAAAGGGAACATCCATCTGTCTTTGTCATTTTTGCATTTCACTTTGTGCAGTGTTTGAAAAAGGCCTTTTCTGACATTATAAACTCCAATCTACTTCAAGGTAAGAAGAAAATACAAACTACTCTAGAACACCATCAGCTAGAACCTCTTCCAATGGTGGCAAAAGAGGGAATGAGGGTAGCAGGGACTGCCCCACCTCCCAAGGGGCTGTTTTCGGCAGGAAACAGCTACACATGTGCCGTGGGAGGCAAGGGCATCCCCTGGTGGTAATTTAAGCTAAAAAACCCTCCAAATCGGCCGGCCTGCGCATGTGCAGTCCCATGTGGGACTGCACAGGAGACTGAACTCTGGATTTCATGTACAAAATGACTGTGTAAATGTAAACAGAATTCCAGAGGCACCTTAAACACGAAGAATATATTCCAACATAAGCTTTTGTGTGTCAGAGTTCACTTCATCAGATGCATGTAATCCATTAGGCAGATACATTTATATTAAAATCCATGCAAGCTTAAAATTGGACAAATTTAAAATCAAACCATTGCCTGGAGGCTGGGGATACTGGGTCGACAACAAGAAAATGGACCATTTTCAAACTAAGCAAATTGGCTCTTTTATAGTGCAATCCTAAACAGAGTTACTCCAGCCCACTGAAATCATATATGATTTAAGAGAATATCCTTCCTTTTCCCTGTCACAACTGTTCCTTTCACTCTAGTTCTCTTTCTTTTAATCAGAATATTTCTGATTAAGAAAAGATGCCACAGAACCTAAGTACACAATTAGCAAGATACTATGTGGTAGCAAACAGTACCCAAGTACAAACCTATAAAGCCTTAGCACAGAAATTGAAAATGGGTGATTTGTATCTATGGACTAAAAAAAATAGGGCCAATTCCTAAAATTTGTTGAACTTGCAACCACTGCCAAGTGATAAGAGAAAATGTGTATGGCCACTTGCAGGAAGACAACAAATTAAAGCACAAGGTAAATCAATCAATATGGTATTAAACCAAAGTTATTGAAAGCAACAACAAAAATGCAGACCACCGGATGGAGTGTACTAGTTGTGCTTTTGTAGACATAATGCAAAGAGAAGTGGCTCTAGAACTCTTCCTCATAGGACACTGACACCTGTAAAGCAATAAACAATGTCTCCAAAGTACAGCCAGTTGTCATCTACAATTTGATTTTTGTAAAACAAAGGTCACCCTGGGAAAAACAACCCCAGATATCTAAGTATTTTGTCTTTGGAGTAGGGTTTTGTTTTTTTATCCCACCTCATGTAATGTTTTGAAATAAAAAAAATACTAAAGTTCATTAAGAAAACTCAGATCCAGGGGAACCATTTTTAAGTGCTCTATTGAGATTCAGCCCTTCCTAACAACTCTTGCCACAGGAGAGATATATTCATGGAGTAGAAAAATACATCAAGTATCAAAAACATTTGAAATTATTAATTGTAGATTTTTCCCATTTAAAATTAATTGAAGTTTATGTAAGTTGTCTAATATCTTAGATTCCAGCTATCATTTTTGTTTTTAAAAATACATCTTGGTAAAGGAACCACGGCGATGTGAATTATTCAATATTCAAAAGGAGAGGGGCAAATCTACACAAAATAAATAATCTGTTTTATGTCACAGTCTATTTTCAAGCTCTGGATGTTTTAAGTACTGTGAATCACAGTTTTGTGGAACTTTTCCTTCCCCATAATACACTGGAATTTAGCCTGTGATGGAAACATAGCGCAAATATAATGTGTACCTTTTTATATAAAGTTGTGAGAGGGTTAAACTTCTTCGGTTCTATTCACATTCTAAAAGTATTATAAAATCATTTTTCATAGCTGAAGAATTTTCCACCAATGTATGCACAAAGAAAACTGACTAAGCAACATTGGCCAGCAGTCCTTTTACACTGTGCTCTTCAGTCTTTTAAGATAAATGAATTACTAAGAGCCAGCATCTTCCATCAGCTTATCTTATTGCTGCTCTGATAATAGCCAGCCTCAAACTTGAGTCAGAGACATTTTGTTACAACAACAAAGATTTTTAGTGCAGCCATTGGTCACTGCAGGAAAATTCAACCTTCCATTGGATAAGAAATATGACTCACACATACTACATGTGAATAAGTATCTTCATTCTGACTACAGCACCAATATGTGTGTACAAAACGATTATTTGGTCAATTTGCACAGCATTAATAAAGAATTAAAAATGTGAATACCCATACAATCTGAACAACATTCAATATCTGCCTGATCAAAAGATTTCCAGGGATCTGTACTACCTATCTCATAGGTAGGATAAAAGGGGGAAGGAAAACCATGTACACCACACTGGACTCCCTGAAGGAAGGGAAGGGTTTTTTTTTTAAAGGCACTATATGGATGGATAAATAATTGGATTAAGCGGAGCTAAAGATAATTCATTCTATAAAGAATGAACCTACCCAGAGAAGGGCACTGCCATAGGTCCCACTTCTCCCAATGCAATTCCTCCTAAGGCCTCAATAGGCAAGTAGGAGTCACTCCCAGTTATGCACAATGGCATTAATTACCAGGAATGACGCTGAGCAGAAGATTCAACAGATGATGTTTAAGCATAACTTCAGAATACCAGTTTCAACTGAATTTTAAAAAGGTCGGCCTGGATTGCAGTAATATATGTTCCAGGACTCTGCAAAGTTCCTTATCAATATGTATAAATGCAGTGAATCTAATCACATTAAACTACCATATCTATTTATGAGTAGCAGGATACAGGCGCATGAGCTGACAACATATCACTCTCAAACAGGCACCTTACTGCTTCCCAAAGGACAACCTATCATGAAAGAAACCTATCAAAGATTGTCTGGAGACTCTAAAGACCTTCAATATTATCAAGATAGAGATAGTTTTACTCCACACCCAGTAGCTTCTTTAGTAAAAAGACATAAAACAAGCTCAGACTGATTATTACATGGCCATTAAAGAACTATTTGCAAACTAAAGGGCACATACACATCACACATACACAGACACATATGGAAGTAAGTTTACAGCTTACAAATTAATGTAATTAAACAGCTTATTTTAAAGCGGGAAAAGTACCTTTTGTATTGCTATTGTTGTTGTTGTTGTTATTTTGCTAACACAGCTGTCTCAAGGGAGATACTAGCAATTTCATTCATTAATCAATTAAAGCTGCTAAGAATGTCTTGTGAACAGGTGACAACATTTTGAGAGCCCCAAATCTACATCATGGTATTAACATATATAATCTGGAAGGAGAAATATGTTTATATATGCTGGGAATAGCAGCAATTCAGATTCTAAAAAATGATTTGCAAAACATAATTCTGAAATATTTCTTCCAACTGTTATTTTCATCTACTTTTTTAAAGCTCTAATTTAATATTCATTCACAAATATCAAAAAAGTGATTCTCAAATTTTAATAAATCAGGGACACCATTTTAAATCATTTTATCCTTTGAAAAGAGTCACAGATAGGGTTGCCAATCTGAGTCAAGAAATTCCTGGAGATATTGAAGGTGGAGTCTGGGGAGGGCAGGGCTTGGGGAGGAGAGGGACCTCCATTGGGTTGGAAGCCACAGAGTCCACTCTCCAAAGCAGCCATTTTCTCCAGGAGAACGGATCTCTGTCATCATCAGTTATAATTTTGGGACATCTCAAAGTTCCACCTGGAGGTTGGCAGCCTTAGTCACAGAAGACACCAAGACATTCATATAATAACTAATTTACAAAGAATAGATATGAATCATTAATAGGAAAACAGCTGAAAATGAGGAAAGACTATTCAACAGCATGCACAGTATCAAGCAGATTGGATTTTAAATTAGTCATAGTTGTTGGTTTAGTAAAAAGAAGCAACAAAAATGAAAACGAATCTGACTGGGCACAATAAAAATGGTTGCAATAGAAACGGTTACTTTAATTAACTGCTAACTGCCCAGTTACACACAACTTTAAAAGGAGAGAAGTATGTGGGTTTTTTTGGCTCCACTTTATTTTTCTGTCACTAAATGGTTTATAATAATAACCGCTCTTATATACCACTCTTCTAGGCAGATTAGTGCCTCATCCAGAGTGGTGAACAAGTTAGTATTATTATTATCCCCACAATATTTATCCCCACAATACAGCTGGGGAGCTGGGGCTGAGAGGAGTGGCTTACCCAAGGCCACTTCCTGAGCTCTTGGCAGTAGTGAGCTTCAAACCAGTAGAGTGCTAATTCGCAGCCAAACCACTTAACCACTGTGCTACAGCACAGTGTATATTTAAAGTATATTTAAAAATGTAAAGCATAAGTACAAAAAGCACATTTGCAAACACGAACAGGTATCAAAATTCACAAATGAGCCAGGATCATTTGTGTCGCACTGTGCTCAGTGGCAAACCCAGAATATGCTACCCTTTAGCATGCAAAATATTTGGTAAATGAAAGGAACACATTTATTTGATCCTCTTTTCCAGATAAAGGAAGAGTAGACACATACATGGCTTAGCAGCAAGCATCAAGAACAAAGGTCTTGTGACTAGAGATGGGCACGAACCGAAATACAAACCAAAATTAAGCACAAGCCAGGCCGGTTTGTGGTTCGCAAACCACGGTTCGTCAGATCCCATTTCTGATGAACTGCCACGAATGTTTAGGCTGGTTCGTTTGGTTCGTTTTTTGGGTCGTCACTGCAGACAGCCTGGTGCCAATCAATCAGTTTTCTAGGCAACAGGGGATGGACTTCCTGCAGACCTTCTGCTGACCCGGAAGTGAACTTCTGCTAGCCCAGATGTGACCTTCTGCTGACCCGGAAGTGATGATTTTCTGACCTAGATGTGACATTTTCACGAACCAAACAAACTGGTTCGCGATCCAGGGGCAGGTTCATGAAAGTTCATGGTTTGTGAAATTTGATGAACCACAAACCACATAGTTCATTTTTTTTCCGGTTTGTGCCCATCTCTACTTGTGACCCACACATTTCAGAAATCCAAAGCTGACTCCATTGTGGTTCGCTTTTTTAAATACAGATATGTCCCAATCACATGAAGAGGGGTGACTAACAAGATTTAATAGGAAAACAGGTATGTAGCGGGTTCTAAACCCTCCACTGTGGATTATCTCCCCCAGTAAAAGATATGGGGAGTGTTCTACTCTCCTCAGCCACTTCATTGGTATTAGTCTCTCTCCCTATAACTGGGAAAGATTCTGAGTTAAGCACATGAAATTCATGCTGTCTTACCTTGCATTTACAGATACGTTTCTCTTAACTACTTTTTCTAGTCAATTGAGAAACACATTTAGTGAAGTTTTAATGGTCTCATCTTTCCTTTAAAAATGGTCTTCAAATAATTATGGTTTTTCAGAACCCTCCATTATTAAATACCCATTACAGTGTATAGTAAAAACAGTGCTTTCCAAATGGCAGCCAAAATGGCTGCATGTGGTAATTTCTCATTTTATCTTCTGAAAGACTAAAGAAACAAAGACATGTTTTAGAGGGAAAAGTCCTCCTGGAGAGACTACAAAAGACAATGAAAGTCCAGGGGGTGTTTTGAGTTTGTTCACTGACAGACGGAAGAGCAAGGATCAAAAGGAGCAAGTACTGTATTTACACAAAAGGAAGACAATCCTGAATGTAAGATGACTGTTCCCTAAAGTTATACACACAAAAATATTTTTATTTCTGCACCTAACTGCAGCTGGTACACAAATGTAAGATGATGCCACTCTCTTTTTTGATGGCATACCTGAAAAAACCCTAGTCTTGCATTTCAGTAAATGCTGTAGAAGTAAAGAGTCATGGAGCAAAAGACGTACACATGTTATGGATCACAAGGATTAAGGTGTACTGGGGATCACATAAACTTGCAATAAAAAGTTGAGCACTATGACACTCCCCTTTTGACTTAATCAACATTTTTTTTAACATAGAGGGGAAAGGTCAGGTGAAATCAGGGTTGAAAATTTCTGAGGTAATCCAATATAGATAAATCCAAGGTAAAACCAGTACATGCATAGACTTAAGGTCTAATGTTTCAGACTATTGAGAGTTTCTTAAGCTCTTCACAGTTACTTAAATCTTTCTGTTGAGAGGCTTTTATTCTAACACACTAATAAACTTTGAGTATTCTCTTACTATTTTTGGTTTCCAGAAGGTTCGCGTCCTCTTTCCAGTACCCAAACCCCTTCTCTTGAAACACTAGTACTAATCTTGAGTTTTTAACTGATTATTAAGGTCTCCAAAGGCAGTTTATAACTACACCAAACCATGGATCTCTTCACTCTTCAGAGCTAATTCCTTGTTTGACTGGGTAGGGAAATTCTCCTCTCACTAGAAGATTTATGCCCATTCTTTGGCCTGAATGGGAGTCTTTGCCTACTTCCCCAAATTTCCTTGCCAACTTTCCCCCGGTTCTTTGGTCTGTATTAAACTGTTCTTAGTCAGGGCTGAATCTTGAAACCA
Organism: Eublepharis macularius; assembly: GCF_028583425.1. Lineage (NCBI taxonomy): Eukaryota > Metazoa > Chordata > Lepidosauria > Squamata > Eublepharidae > Eublepharis > Eublepharis macularius. Next base: position 108,017,941 of record NC_072795.1, read on the forward strand.
TCAGTACTCGACTCCTCTTAGCTAGGGCTGAAATCAGACTCCCTTCTCCCCAGCATCCAGTTCAGAATTCTTTCTCTTTTCAGCTCATGCTACCCAATCAGATTCCTTGGCCTGTCACTCACAGCTAATAAATAGTAATAATAATAACATTTGATTTATATACCGCCCTTCAGGACAACTTAACGCCCGCTCAAAGCGGTTTACAAAGTATGTCATTATTATCCCCATTATTATTTTGTGAAGCATTAACCCATCACAGTCCTTCAGCTGTTTGTACAGCACTTGCAAGCTTTTTAAAAGTGCCGCCCATCACAAGCACAAATAGCAGAAGAAAAGAGATGCTGGACTTAGATATGCAGCAAGATTGCATATGCAGCAAGATCAAATGTCAAGAAAAACAATTTCCCTTTTATGAAGTATTTCTTCCACCCATGGCACCATTTAATAACTAAGAACACTGTCATGTTAAAAGGGTAAATGTCACTCTATTTAACAGAATGCATGCCCTCTATAGATGGAAATAAAATATAGCAAAATAACTTCTCACTAAATGAATTACTTGGAGGAAAGGTGGGATAACACCAATGAGATTCACTTGACAAAAAAAATAAAATGGCCAGTCATACATGATTGCTATTTTAAAACATTTCCCCATATTTGTGTTCTAACACATGGGGAATTAAAAATTTATACCTGTTGTGCTTCCACAAGTAGCCAAGAGGACCCTCAGCTCAGTGCATTGATGGGAGTTACTCATAGCTACACTGCATATGGTAAGCTTTAAATCATTCATAACATTAGGCATTGTTTTCACCCTAAGGGGAGTGAGTGTGAATCACAGCATTTTGTGAATTACTAACAGCTGATGTTGCTGGTAAAGACAACCCTACCCTGCTGTCCTTACCAGGACAGTGCTGGTAAGTACAGCTACCCATTGGAGCTCTGGGTGACAATTTCTGAGCACTAAAAAGGAACAAATTTTCCATTTTATTTGCATGTTCTGTTTTTACTGGGGGAGTCTACCACAGGCATGAAAGTATCTTAGCCTCAACCACTGATTCTAAATACAATTAAAACCACAATTCCAACACACTATAAAGCACGTGCATTATCATATATCATCTTTTCAAGTACTTTAAGTTCCCTTGGCCAATGGCTATGTGCAAATACAGTACAAGAAGGGCAAGAAAGTAGCACTTCCTGTATTTTTTATATTGGATGGTTAACATAACATACATAATGTTATTACATCTTACTTACTAATTATCCCCTATATATATAGTATATGCTCCCCACCCCCTCCCCTCCCCCTTTCCTCTATTGATTTCCAACAGCACTTCAACCCCCCATTTCTTGTTACAAATACTATCTCTTAGTTGTCATTTTAAACTTAATGGTAAAGATTTATATTATATCTTATCTTACTTAATAACACTCAAAAGACCATAATTGTCCTTTCACATCCCATCTTTTTTCTAAGTATTTTTTCAATTTCCCCCAGTCCTCAAAAAATTCCTTTGGATCTTGCTCTCTCAATTTCCTTGTTAATTTGTCCATTTCCGCCATATATAACACTTTTTGTATCCACTCTTCAGTTTTCGGTATTTCTTCTTTCTTCCAATATTGTGCATACACAGTTCTTGCTGCCATTATCATATAGTACAGTATTACTCTATCCCTTCTATCAATGTCCTCTAAATGCAAGGATAACAATAACATTTCTGGATTCTTAACTACATTATTTTGGAGTATTAAAGACATTTCAGTACATATTTTAGACCAGAAGTCTCTAGCCTTATCACAAGTCCACCACATATGAAATAGAGAGCCTTCATGCTCTTTACATTTCAACACTTGTTGGATAGCTGCTTATTAGCAATGGCTAACTTTTTCAGTGTTAAATACCATCTATATATCATTTTATAGCCATTCTCTTTGATACTGGTACAAGTTGAAATTTTTAGAGTATTTTTCCACAACTGTTCCCATGCATCCATCATAATCTCATTATTACAATTTATTGCCCATTTTACTATTTGAACCTTAATCGTCTCATCTTCAGTATACCATTTTAACAATAATTTATACATTTTAGAAATTATTTTATTATTATCCCCCAATAAAAGTTCTTCTAATTCTGAGTTTTTATTTCTAAAACCTGCCTTCCTTTGATCTGATTCAAATAAGTCTTTAATTTGTCGATATTGCAGCCAACCATATTTAAATGGTAATTCTTCATTCGATTTAAGTTTCAACTCATTGTTTTCGGTTTTTAATAATTCTTTATAAGTAAGCCATTCATTTCCTTTATATTCCAAATTCGGGTTAATTACTTCTGCCGGGACAATCCACATTGGTTTCTCTTGCTCTATACATTTTTTGTATTTTAACCAAGTTGACAGTAGATTTCTTCTCAAGTAATGGTGCTGGAACATTGTGTTCCAATGTTCCAACACTTCCTGTATTTCTGTGCAACTTCAGCAATGAGTGGTGGCTGGGCAACTTCAGGAATTTCTGAATGAAGCAGATTGTTTGGATCCGTTCCAATCTGTTTTCAGGCCTAATCATGGGACTGAAACAGCTTTGGTTGCCCTGGTGGATGACATGTGCCTGGAGATAGACAGGGAGAGTGCAACCCTGTTAATTCTCCTAAACTTCTCAATGGCTTTTGATACTATCGATCCTATATCCTTCTGGACAGTCTCTTGGGCCTGTGACTGGTAGGCACTGTTCAGCAATGGTTTCAGTCCTACCTCAAAGATAGGTTTTAAAGTGTGGTGCTGGGGGATTGCAGCTCTGTCCCTTGGCCTCTGGCCCACAGGGTTCCACAAGGTTCCATCCTGTCCCCCACGTTTTTCAGAATCTATGAAATGCCTCTAGAGACACTCCACTTTATTGGTGTCAGACTGTGGCTTGCTAAAAGTTGCAACTCAGCCTGCCCTTTGCAATAAGACAATAGTCCTTTGGTTTCAAAAAGCTTTACTGGAAATAAACAACTATTAGAGTACACATCCCAAGATACACGGATCTTGACTGAACTTGAAAATTGTTACGAATGACAGGCAAAAGCAGTGGTACAGAATAGCAGTTCCCTGCAGGCCTCATCCTCCCCCTCAGTTCTCAAAACAATCAGCCCGAGGGTGAGAAAGTGGAAGTTTCCCAAGGGTGTCTGAAAAGCAGATATATGTAGACATAACATTCTTCTCCTCTCTGTAAGCTTCCAGCGGAAGGCTTGCCACCTGCAAAGAAAACACTTAACATATACCTAGGATTAAAATGGAGTCTCTTTGGCTTAAACACAGTCAGAACCTGACATTTGGGAACGTTCAGCAGATCCCAGGGAGGCTGCGGAAACCATGCCTGGAGGCAGTTTGGAGACAGATGAAAGCTAACAAACTGAAACTTAATCCTGACAAAATGAAGGTGCTACTAGTTGGAGGAAGGTTTGACCCAAAAATTGGGATATCTGCTATTCTGGATGGGGTTGCACTCTGCCTAAAGGAGCATATTTGTAGCTTGGGGTGCTGCTAGACTTGGCCTATTGTTGGATAAAGATGTGGCAGCAGTGACCAGGGACTCCTTTCACCAGCTTTGGCTGGTGAGCCAGCTGCAGCCCTTCCTGGGTGAGAAAGATTTTGCCACAGTAGTATATGCTCTGGTAACAAAAAAAATAACATTTATTACTAACATACCTGTATGAGTTTACAATGAGTATATGCAAGGATATAGCACTTACATTGAACCACACTGTTGATGTTTTTAATCATACTTTTGCAATTTCATTTATTGAATTAAATTATATACCAGTGTTTGATTCTTTTGAATCACATTTGGAGTTATATTCAATTCCCTTTCCCCCCAACCTCTTTCATTATCCTTCCTATGGTACTATACAGATTAGATTACTGCAATACGCTCTATGTGGGGCTGCCCTTGAAGACTGTCCAGCAGCTGCAGTTGATACAGAATACTGTGGCCAGAGTATTTAATGGAAAGGGTCATAAGGACCATATCACTCCAGTCTTGTTCCATCTGCACTGGCTCCCAATTTGCTTCCAGGTCCAATTCAAGGTTCCTCTCAAGCCCAATACAGCTTGAGACGAGCATACCTTAAGGACTGCCTTCTCCCATCAACTCTACTCATCTTTGGAGGCCTTGCTTCAGGTGCCTCTGCCATCTAAGGGCAGATGGGTAGCAGCAACCTAAGAAAAGGCCTTCTCATTCCTGGCATCAACTCCCTCCCCCCAAGGAGATTCACCTGTCTCCTTCTGTCATTATCTTCCATAAGTGGATGAAGACCTTCTTTGCTTCATTTCGTACCCTTAGAAAGCTTGACTCTCCTCCCTTGTGTGCGTGTTTGCTTATATGTCAATATGTTTTAGTGTATTTATATATGTATTTTAAATGTAACTTTAATGTTTTATTATCTACCTCCTTAGGGACCCTATTTTTGGGGGGAAAGGAGGCATATAAATATTTTAAATAACTAAATTTGTGCACAGAAGTAACATTCAAACAAAGATCATGCCCACCCTCCTGGTATTTGGATAATATGCATCATTCACCTGCCTCAGGAGTACACAGATTTATTCATATATACATGTACAACACGCATCACTCCCCACTTCTGGCATCAGGGGTGAATGTATATACAAGAATCACAAATTGCTTCCCCTTCTTGTAGTCATACCATCACTTATACCTAACATGAATGTCCTCTTCTTACCGGCAAAACAATAAATAACATAAGGAGGAAAAATTAATTGTAGAAAGTTGTAGGTATAAAAAGACCCTTCCCATACAGTGATCTTGGTACATTATTAAAAGAAATCAATTGGGTATTCAGTCATTAGACACACAGGGGAGGACTGTCTTAAGCAAGAACAGTAGACATTGGTTTAAAGAAACACACATAGCAAGAAAAATATTGAACTACCCATAAGCACTCCAAAGAGACTGAATAGAAACATTGTAGGTTCTATTCTCAAGAAACAACAGGCTGTCATAATAAAACCATGGGGGCATTGGGCAACAAGAAAAGAAGGAAAATCATTTCACTGTTTGTATTCAATATTTGAAGCCTAGGAAAACCGCCATAGAGGCACACGGTTACGAAATTCTATTGCCTGGGTTGTTCACAGCAGGGCATTTTATTAACACAAATAAGAACCATGGGTTTTCAGAGAAAACAAAGAAGGTAAAGAGAGTCATCATGCTATAGTTCAGAAGCTAAGATAACAACACTTCAAGGGACAGTTTCATATTATCCAACTTATTACTGTAGTGGTACCAAATCAGAACTGTAAGAAAAACACTCTTGATGCTGAGCACTCTGGAGTGAAGAGGTGCACAACTATACATAGCTATAGATGGTAAGCGTTAGAAACATATGAAGCGTGTCTAGTACAGCCTGACAATGAAATCTGGGTGCTGAAGCATGGATGCCAATCAATCCAAGTTTGATGTCAGAGCCAAACATGACATATACAGCAGTTACCAATGTGAAGGTGATTTTTTTAGGAGAAAAAGAAAGCCAGCCAGCAGCCAATTCAGGCATCATTTATTTATTTCAAGATTTTTTTACAACCTTACTCAGCACCAAATGATCCAAGGTGGCTTAGAGCATAAACAATACACTAAGAAACAAAAGAGACCACAAAGCTAAAAAATACATTAAAATATATAAAATGTTTTACTCAAGTTTCAAATTGCAACATTCTCAGTCTAACAGAAGGAAAACTGGTTTCTCCCTAATCTCAGTGACACAGCTCCTTCTCATGCAAGTGTCACTCTCCCAGTAGCTAGGGCAACATAGAGCTAAGCTACAAGAGACGAATTACACAAGGAGGACCATGTGAAGGGAGTTGCACTGTCAGCCGGGAAGCTGAGTTTTAAATTGGAAGGCTTTGTCAATTTCCCCTCTCTACAGAACCTGGGAGATCTGCTCAGGTGGTTTATTTCCTCTTCAACTCTTAGAAGGGGAGGTGAAACTGACAGAGGCTTCAGGAGGCAAAGAGGAAATTAACAAACCCTCTGAGCAGGGATTTCCTTGGCTCTGTAGAGAGGGGAAATCAACAAAGCCTTCTGATCTCTTTTAAAACTCAGCTTCCCAGCTAACACTGCGACTCCCTTCATGTGCTCCTCCTTGTGTAATTCGTCTCTTGTAGCTTCGCTCATAGGTACTACAGAAACAGGAAACCACATGAAACACAGAATTTGCTCCAAGTACTGGAAGCCATCTAATTTTATCAAAAAATCCTGCCAGTGCTGCAGAGTTACTTCATCCCTGGGAGTGGAGAGAACCCTGCAAAAGGGGACAGAAGGAAGCTACTAGAGAGGATCCAGTGGAGAGGACCCAGTTTAATAACGGCACAACAAACAGGAATTCAACACTCAAATTTCTGTCTGTCATGGAGCTGCTGAACAGTAAGAGAGTAGCCCTTGTCATTTTAATTGCCCCTTGGTTTCTCAAGGTGACATATATGCGTGGGGTTGTCACGTCTTTTTTCTTAGGAGTACTTGGAGAATATAATTTAGTGCAATCCTTGGCTTAGACTGGGGTAATTCTTCATGGAATTGTACAGTAAAGTTAAGACGGTATTTTTAAAAATTAATTTAATATACTTGTAACCTACCTATTTATCTCAACATCTGTGAAGGAGCCTAAAAGCTGGAACAAAATAATCAACAATAAAAACCCAACCTACAAATGAGAGAAAAGCAGCAGCAAAAAAGAAAACCAGCAGCGGTAGTAAAATTCACTTAAAAAAAAAAGCTTGTAAGTGTACATCAAACCAGTAGCCCTGGAGAGAGTATTTCACAACTGAGTCACCAGCATGACCTACTTAACTGCAAGAGTTCATAATCTATAATTAATGCAGAGTAACAAAAATAATGCAAATATTTATTTTTGTATTGCTCATTTTGAATGTCAAGTAAATAAAAATTTATTCATGACATTATACAATCTATTGGATTAGGAACCTGCATTGTCAGATGAGGATCTGGGAGAACGGGGTTTGAATCCCCACTCTGCCATGCAAGCTTGCTGGGTGACCTTGGGCCAGCCACTCCCTCTCAGCTTGACCTACCACACAGGGTTGTAGAGGACAACATGGAGGAGAGGAGAACTGTGTCCCCCACTGAGGAGAAAGGCAGGATATAAATGAAGTAAAATAAAAAATAAGTATAAAGTCATAGCTTTATAAATAATGTAAAGTCTAGAATACCAAAAAAAAACTTTGGCTGTCCCTGTGCAAGAGACTACCTGCGCAAATATTAGACCAGGGGTGGGCAATTGTTTTGGCTCGGGGGCCACTTTGTGGGAGCGGAGGTTAGCGGAGGGCCGCACCTTTTAAAATGATTGCATTCATTAGTTAACTTTGCATTTCAGAAAAGGTATAAATTGTATCATAAAAATCAATAAATATAAATTAAATAAAATAGTGGTAGTTTTATTCAATTTATTTATTGTGCTAATTTCATGTCATCTATAGCTGCAAGCACATTTAATTTTAGAAGGAAATCTCGGTTCAAGGCGGATTTTTCTGACTGTCTTGGCAGGCCACAAAAAACTCTGTAGCGGGCCGCATGTGGCCCGCAGGCCGCAATTTGCCCACCCCTGCATTAGACAACTCTTTCAGCCTCTCTCAATTTGAGTTTCATGCTGAAGACAGCTGGGGGAGCAATGTGCAGATGAGCATCAGTGTCTAGCTTCCAAATTCAATTAAAACAGAGGCATGACTGTGAAGCAATGCACACATTTACAGCATTAGAAACAGAGATCCAAGGGCAAGTCAGATTAAAGGGGTTACCTACTTCTCTTGGTCTAGCAAGGCTCCTATGCTTTCCAAAGCTGCACCGACAGCCCAAAGAATCATTGGAAGAGTTGTTCCTATCAATGTGTTCACATGATAGATACAACTGTGCTAGTCAATCTGCTGTGTAGCTCCCAATAGTGCAGAACAAAATTGGTGGCAAGTCCACAGCAGAGTAGTTTGATGCACATTGGTGCTGGTCATGCTGTAAACTCAGCAAGTAGTTAGCAATGTACTGAGAATGGGCTGCATCTCTCACCTGTTTCCTTGTGTTAGGGCTGCCTAAAGAGCAAAAAGAGACACGAGGACAGCAATGACTTCTGCTCAGTAGAATTAACAAACAGCAAGTAGGCTCATGCACTGTGATGAGTTGCACTGGAGCTATGTCTGCAGTTTCTGTTTGGGCTACTCCATGAGACTCTGTTCTTCTAAGGCAAGAGGGTTTAGCTATCAGTCACAATGGTTGGAATGGCATGGCTGAGTCACCCAGAAACATGGCTGTGCTCCCTGTGTATGCAGGAGCCTTACAGCAGCACAGCAACACACAAACATCAGGCTGACACTGTGGTTACAGTATGCTAGCCCTCCATGGGGAAAGGGGCTTTCTGCACTATGAATTCTTAATCTATGCTTCCTGCACAGAAGGCACTGCTAACAACTATTGAGAATAAAAGAGCTATTAAACAAAGTAGGTGCATGTTGCCAAGGTTGAGGAAAACATTACCAGCACTCAGTCTGAGGCTGGACTTCCCTCTCCCCTGTTTTCCTGTGTGGTATGCACTGAATACCCAGTTGCAGGGAAGGAGGCTCTCATTTGTTGCTAGTGCCCTGAGTGGAATAAGGGTCTGATTAGATGATATGGTAAACATGAGTCTCCTGGGCAGACATGCAGAACCAGCAGCAAGACAAACAGCCTACCCTTCAAGGGAATGATGAAGACTCTCCCTGCCACCTCACTGCACTTTGAAACCTATTTGGCCCCTGACACACTATGTTTAAGGTAGATGCTGGGTCACCCATTAAATGTGAGTTGGGCTGGGGTTTCCAAACCCACATTTAATTGTCTAATCAGGCTGTAAATGTTCTACAGAGACTAACATTTACAATGTGTTGAAACAGTGCTTATTCGCAAAGTGGTCCTTTGGGGGTGGTACCCTTTCTCTGAGTTTCCATAACCTCAGTTCTAAATGTGTGTGTTCTAAGTGTGTCCACTATGAGACCAGAGGTATGTAGTCCCATGTTTCATGCACACCATGAAATTTGAGTTTCCTTCCCGAAGTTTATTTAATGCTGGAAAGACTTTATGTGATAATATGTGGCATGAGCGTGTAGGCATAGTGGTTGACAAGGGTTGTGTTGTTTTTTCATTCAAAGAATTTAATGGAAGTGTTAATACTCATAATTTTATGCTAGCAGTGGGCAGGACAAAGGCTTAAGAGACTCAGGATAACTACTAAGGACCCCTCGTCTCCCAATGGCACATGCCCAACATCACCCTTTCTATGCTGGCATCAGAGTTATAGAGGCATGGCGCTAGGCATGGTAAAAGTGATGCACATCTCAGCCTTACCCCAGCATAAGGGCTTGGATGCCATCTGAAGCACTTTACAGCCTAGCTTTAAGACTGCTTCTTTTTAAGGTGTCATAATAATTCTCTTGTCAAGCTGATAAAATAACCCTGCTTTTACTACTGGGAAATGCTGCTTACAGTGTGCTTTATCACTGAAGGTTTTTTTTTAAAACCAAGTTTTAATATAGCACCCACTGTAAATTCATAGGAAAAGTTTAAAATTCACACAAGCCATGTTATTGTTTGCAAAAATAACCATGCAGCTAACCAAGAGATGCTATCTGCACATATATCCATATACATTGATCCTGATTCAAGCTTGAATTTTGATTCAATACATTTATTTATTTATTATGTAATTTATAGTCCGCCTTTATCACTGAGACTCAAGGCGGATTACATAGTGTGAGATCAGTACAATCAGTAGCAAGGACAAGGGTAGGCATTTCCATACAGTGTCAAGGACATTTTCATAAACAATGTCATAGGGTAGATGAATACAAGTTTACAGAGACATAGCATTAGCAAGGATCCAATAGAGGGTTAAAGGATTGCTGAAACAAAACATAATCAATTCTAGGATTGACATTAGACAACATGAAGCACAAGCAGTATATATGAGTACATATTCAAAGCAACAGATAATATGTAAAGCAACATAATGATGGAGCCCATCATTCCCAACTCATTGGCGAAACATCCGAGACCTCCTCCCTACAATACCACCCTCCTATCTGAGTAAAAAAGCCTGTATGAAATAATTATGTTCAAATGGAAAACTATAGTATTTGCAACTACAATTCATGACTAGAAAGGGGCCATATTCTGTCTTCTTGCTAACGAGATTTTCTTCAATTCACATTTCACATTCTGGTCCAGTGGCTCCAATATGCATTACTCCATACTGCAAGCCAAGGGTCTTCAATGTGGCAGCCATGGGCACCATAGCGCCCTCCAGTACTTACGCTGGCACCTGCTGAGGTTTTCAGAAAGTGGACAGAGCAATTGTAAGGCAGGGTTTGTCATTGCCTACTCTCATTCAAACAAAAGTGTTTACCTTGACCACTCTAGCAGCTGCAGCCATTGGAGAATCAGGAGGACAGGTAAGCACCTGGGCTTGTGGTTCCACTGGAGGAGGGTGCTCAACATCCTGTCTCCAAATTCCAAAGATGCCCACTATCTCAAAAATGTTGGGGATCCCAGTGTTGGTATTCCTCACAATTGTATCTCTGTCATGTTTTGCATAATAACCAGTCCTTAGATTTTCTTTGCAAGTTAAAGAGATGATTAAGCAGAACATAGCACTGTCAGAAAAACAGCAAAATACAGCTAAGTTGGCAGAGCTGTATCTCTTTAACATAAGGCAGGCTCATTCCCTGTACAAATTAAAATGGATTGTGTGAGCTTTCCATGCCTCTCCCTCTATCCAATAATTATTTTACACAGGCAGTCAAATTATTTATTGAAAAACTCCCTTAATGCCTTAATCAAGTACAAATCAAAAAGATATAGCTTTGCAATATAAACTGACAAATAAATAATATGCATTAACTATTTAATTAGAAATACTATCAATATTCTTATCATTTGTTGGTTGTGTTAATTTTACACTGAACATGCAAACTTCTTTTTACAATACAAGCAGTACTAGCTTGTATGATGCTATTTTGATATTTCCCGGGTACGTGTATGGCCTCATAGTAAATATATTCATGGAAGAATGACACTTTGATTGTATTTTCTCCAAGTGCCTCTCCTTTACTTGAGAGTCATTGGTGACATTTTATCACCTGCACCCATGGGGAGAACAGGAAAGATTTCATCAGGATTTTAACAACTTCCACTTCACCATCAATTTTGTCCTTGTCTTGTTCTTGAAGTGCCAACTTCTTAGGCATAACTTTACACCTACAGAATGCACACATTAATACTACTTTATGCAGTAAAGTGGTATCGATAGCCTACATATGTCTAGTCAATTTTTCAAACAAAAATAAACACTTTCAAGCTTTACATCAAGTATTTTAAAAACTGTAATACTTTCTTAGAGAAGTTAAGAGACTGACTGGCAGTGCCATACAAGTAACTTTTATATGACAGGCCCATAAGAGAAAACAACAAAATGCCTCTACAGTTCACAGCTAAGAAATCTCCAGAACCTCACCAGGGATCTACCACCTTTCTTGGAATATGATTCTTCCCTCTCACAGACAGTGTGGGATAAGCCCAGTCCTGACTTATGAACAATTCCTTCAACTAGAAAAACTACTCTACAGCAATAGTGGAACATCAAATGAAAATACCTCAAGTATTAGCCTCTGAAACCAGCCTTGGTGCCAACTTTGTGTCCTGGGACAGAGTCACATATAAGGATACAATCACATTAGCTATACCAAGGGCTCAATTTCCTGCTTATACTCTCATGTAAAATATGCCCTTCTACCATTTACCAGTTTTTAAAAAGGGATCCAGAGATGAACGAGGAAATTAAAGGCTAGTAAGCCTAACATCTGCTCCTAGCAAATTAGTAGATACAAAGAGAAACTCTAACTGCTATACCACACTGGCCACACCATGCTGATTTCCCCTTAGCAGGCTTTGTTTCTCTTTGTATCTAGTAATTTTGTTGGACTAGAATCAGGGCAATCCAGGTTCAAATCCCCATTCTGCCATGGAAGCATGTGGGACCCAGGGTGACTCTCAGCCTAACCTACCTTGCAGGGTTGTCATGGGGATAAAATTCAAAAAGAGGAGATATGTAAGCCATATTGGGTTCCCACTGGGAGAAAGGTGAAAATATAAATCTGCATGACTTCTTCAAAGGAAAGTCTTCTTTAACTAAACTTTCAGAGTTCTTTGAGAAAGTGAACGAACATGTCGACATTATGTATTTAGACTTTCAAAATGTTTCTGACAAGGTACCTCACCAAAGATTCCTGAGTAAGTTTAGCAGTCCTTTCATGGATTAAAAATTGGCTAAACGAAAGGAAGCAGGGAATTGGAGTAAATGGACAGTTCTCTCAATGTATAGTAAGCAGTGGAGTCCCACAAGGATTGATATCAGGGCTGGTGCTATTTAATAGATCTGGAACAAGGAGCAAGCAGCAGTATTGTGGCCAATTTTGCAGATGACAAAAAAATTATTCAGGATGGTGAAAACTAGAGTTCAAGGACAATCTCCACAAATTAAGTAAATGAGCAACAATGTGGCAAATGAAGTTCAAAGTAGGTAAAGGTAAGGTGATGCACACCACAACCAAAAAAAGTCCCAAGTTCAAATACATGCTAATGGGATCCGAAATTGCTGAGGAAAAGAGACCTTGTGGATATCGCAATGGAAGTGTCCACCTAGTGTGCTGCAGCAGTAAAAGAAGCAAACTATATGCTGGGGATTATTAGGAAAGTGATTGAAAATAAAGCAGTCAGTATTATAATTTCACTGTACACATCTACGGTGTGGCCTAATTTGGAATACTGTGTATACTTCCGGTGTGTATTTCTGGTCACCATATCTCAAAAAGGACACTGTAGAAGATCTGAATTCTGGAAACTTATTGAAACCCTAATTATCAGGAAGTCCGACGATGGTTCAAAACCCTGTATGAAGATGTCATTCAAAATTTACATCCTTTTCTTTTCCACTGTTCTTCAGATAAGCATGTTAAACTTTTTAACTCATCCAAACCATGGTTCAGTCAAAGGTGCGTTGTGGCTAAAAATGCTCTACATAGGGCCTACCATCAATATCGGAATGCCGATGAGGAATACCCTCTCCCAACTGCTGCTTCAAAAAAAAGGAGTATAAATTGCTAATACAACTCAGAAAGAAAGAGTACACCACGGAATCGTGGGGTGAGCTTATTAATACATCCCTCTTCGTGAAGCTGGCAAGTCTCAAATAACTGCTTGTATCTTCATGGATAGATGGGTCTCCTTTTTCAGAGAAATGTATGATGATGATGTTCGTTCTTCACAGGTGGTATTATTAGGTGGGCCTCCTTTATAACCCTCCTTTTCACACATATGGATAATACGGGTCATATCTCCAAGTCTTGGGGTATAGTCATAATAGTTCTTTTTATAAGAAGGGGGACCCATCCAATTATAGACGAATCAGTCTGTTAAATATCATAAGTAAGCTCTATGCAGGTCACTTATTAGATAAATTTTTAGACTGGATAGATCAAGAAAATCGCTGAACAGGAGGGCCTTAGACTGGTAGTTCTACAGTTGACCTCTGCCTGACACTACAGCACCTTATTGAAAACTATTCAACCAGAGGAGCAACCTCATTATATGCTGCATCTGTTGATCTTAGGACTGCATTTGACTGAGAGCCAAGCTACAAGTGACGCCTGACACAGGTTGGACACTTGTCAGCTTTCCTCAAGTTTTGATGGGAAATGTAGGCATCCTGGTCTTGCAGCTGTAATGGAGAGCCAAGCTGTAAAACCAGGACGCCTACATTTCCCATCAAAACTTGAGGTAAGCTGACAAGTGTCCAACCTGTGTAAGACATCACTTGTAGCTTGGCTCTCAGTAGCCAGACCTCGGCTCTGGAACAAGCTCTTAAATTCCAATATAGACAAAAGACTCTTGTTTTTATTATGGGCTCTGCATGACCCCATTACCAACCTCATTAAAACCTCTAGAGGTATCAGGAAAGGATGTCTGCTAGTTCCAGTTCTGTTTATTTTTTACATCAACAACCTAGTAAACTGGATTGACTCCACCAATCTTCATCCCCCCAAACTTGCAAACCGGCATGTATCTCTACTTTTGTATGCAAATAATGCTGTGCTTCTATCCAGAACCCCCATTGGCTTCAGGAGAGCCCGTAGGAAGTTTGCCATGTTTTGTGAAACCAAGCTACTGACAATTAACTATCAGAAAACTGAAACTGTAGCTTTTAGGAGCAGAGTGAAATCTAGGAATTGGGCAATTAATGGCCATCAGCTCAGATAGTTTTAAATACCTGGGCGTAGTTATACAGGCCAACGACTAGAGTTAAACACAGCCATTATGCTACTGATCAAGGGGAAAGATCAGCAAATGTCATATTGAATTTCTTTTTTAACTCAAGGTGGACATTTCATTCCTGCAGCTCAAGGCCAAATCGCTGCTGCAGCTGCTATATGAACATTTTTAGGACCGTCCTCCTCATATTTTGCCCCGCAAGAAAGAGTTCAGTCTAAATTTCTCAGAGCTGCTCTGCAAGTCCCAAACTCTGTAACTGTGGATACGATTGGAGTCTGGTAGTTTTAAGCTTGAAGCCAAGGTATGTATTCAATCAATTTACATGTGGATAAAAGGCCATTTTAACCCACAAGTTTTGTTCCCCCTGATCCTTCAAGATGACTTCCAATCCAGCTGACTCAAGGCTGTTTATAGCCATATTAACAGAATAGGCTTTTCCCCTCAGGTTCTCTTAACATATGGAGCTGAACAAAGAATAACAAAGAATAGAGGATATTGAGCATCAATCAGACATCTCCAATGCAGCAAAAGTTGGGGTGCTGCTAAATGTCAAAGGTACTTTTGAGCCGGCAGCATACTTGACCTCTGTTGAAGCAAATGGTTTTAGAAAGGCGTTTGTTCTAGCTAGATGCTCCACTCTTCCATCTACGGTTATCAAAGGCAGGTTCAACAAAATCCCCTTCCTAGAAAGGTTGTGCTCATGCCCCCTAGGTGAGGTCGAGTCTGTTGAGCACATGTTCTTTAGTTGTCCATTTTATAGGGAGGTTCATCTAAGATTCATTACCCCATTACTTGATTTGATCCCCAGTCATATAACCATCAATAATGCAAGGCTCCACAGGTTTTTATTGGTTAAAAATTTCAGGATTACACGTCAAGTTGGTAAATTTTGTGCATTAATAATGGGAATTGTATCTTAAAAGTTCTTAAAGTTGATCTTGAAGTTATTTGTATCCCTGCTTGATTAATTTGTATGCTGGTCTTAGGACCGTAATAAATGACTGAATGAATGAAAAGGACATTGCAGAGCAGGAAAAAGTAAAAAAAAAGGCAATCAAAGTGATTAGGGGGTTGGAACACCTTTTCTATAAGGAAAGGCTGAAGAGCCTGGGGCTTTTCAGTTTGGAAAAGAGACAACTAAGGGATTCTCATGTTAGAGGCTTATAAAATTATGGACAGGGTAAAGAAAGTGGATAGAGAGAACTTTTTCCATCTCCCAAAATACTAGAACTTAGGTGCATACAGTGATGCTGATGGGGAGCAGATTCAAGACAGACAAAACAAAATACTTCTTTAGCCAATGAGTGACTAAAATGTAGAATTTGTTACTCGAAGATGTAGTAATGGCCACAGGCACAGAGAGCTTTAAAAGGGAATTATAAATATGGAGGATAGACCTATCAGTGGTTACAAGAAATGGTGACTAAAGGGAATCTCCACATTCAGAGTGCAAATATCTGAATTCCAATGCTAGGCGGCAACATTATGGGCAGGCCTCTATGCCCTGGTTGCTGGTCCTCTGAAGCAACTGGTTGAACAGAAGATGATGAGTTAGATGGACACTGGTCTGATTTAGAAGGGCTCTTCTTTTCTTAACTGGCATTTATATACAGACTAGCTTGATGTCCGTGCTTCGCTACAGTATTTAACTACTTTAAATCCAGTTATAATACTTATGGGTATGTAAAATTTTTTTGGTTTGGGGGTTGGGGGTTGAGTTGGTTTTGTAGTATAATAGCATAGTACCTGAGCTTCACAAATGTGTTTGAATAAAACGAAGTGCATTGATGCTGAAAACCGATGAAGTGAATTTCGAAATGTAACATGTATTGAAGAGATTTTAAAAGGAAAAGATTGTAGTGCAATAAATAAAGTAAAAAATACGTAAAACCAGGGTTTTTCTTCTACTGAAGGACCTTTTTGTAGACCACACTGGTAGTTTTTACCTCAGGTGCTAGGATCACCAGGTTGCTGGGTGAGCTCACTCTGGAGCAGGCCACATAGAACTGCCCATGTGAGAAGCAGTCCTCCTTCAAGTCAATTCCTGTCACCTTCAGGGTATGACCCTGGGACTTGATGATCGTCATAGAAAAGCAGACCTTAAGGGGGAACTGCAGTGTCTTGAACTCAAAGAAGTTCTCTCATGGTATGAGTGGTATGTGTGGTATGAACACCGACTCCCCCCGAGCACTACCGGTGAACATTGTGACCTTGATGATGTTCCTGTGGAGAGCTTTCACTCATGGTCTGGTGCCACTGCAGAGTTTGGGTGGGTTGAGGTTTCGGAGCAGCATCACTGGAGCCCCCACTTTGAGGAGAAGCTTGTGGGCTGGGAAGCCAGGAGGGTTGAGTGTGTTGAGGAACTCCATGGGTTAGTGAACCGCATCATCCATTTGCACCACTGAGTCCACAGATCTGTACTCCATTTCTGCCCCTCAAGGGAGTTAAATTGTATTTAATTAATGATGGCAGCCTTGTCGTTCTTGGGGGTCAGAATGGCACACTTGCACAGCCAGTCCATGGACTTCTCCATGATAGTGGTGATATCAGGATATACTGTGACTGTTAGGTCTGCTGGGGTTGTCACTACTGTGCCCAGGCCTGCAGGGATGGTCACCTTTCCCTTGGATTCGGGATACTCTCCATCAGCTATTTTTAATAGGAGTTCAGAGAATATCCCAGCAGACCCCTTGCCTCTCAAGGGGACCCTCATGTTCTTAATGAAAGCTTCCTGATCAGGGGCCACAGATATGATGCCTTGACACACACAGTAACCTCATCAGCTCACGTTCCTATTGGGACTACTAGCAGAGTCTGCTGGAAATCTCCAGCCAGCAGCACAGTGACTCACTCCATCACTCTCTTGTTGCCCCAACATCTTTTAGGGTTATGCTCAGTGCCTCAAAATACCCCTTGGGTGCCATGGTGCTCTCATCCCCAAAAATAAGCTTACAGTTCCGCAGCACTTGGGCCACGTTGCATTGTTTTGAGATGCTGAACAGGGATGTTTCTGCATGGATGAGGTTAAGAGGCAGCTTGAAGGTAGTAAAGGATCATAGGCCATGTTTGACGAAGCATGGAAGTGAGCACCTCTCTACTCTGCCACTGTGTGCACCTTGGGGTGATCTTGCTGGTACTTGGCCACTGCTGCTTGGTGCACCACAGGAGTAAGATGTGCATATTTCTTTGCTGCATCTCTAAGTTACTTCCTCCTTTTAGCGTCAGTGTATCTTACATGAGGTCTGCCAGGAGGCTTCTTGGGAGCAGTAAGAAGTGATGGCTGTGAGAGGTACGAGGTGGAGTTGGACTGGGGGAGGGGTGGTGGTGTGGGCACTTCGACAGATTCATGTGAGAGGTTCGCATAGAAAGACCGTACACCATCTCCCCATGAACATTTAAAAACTCAGTTGCCATACTGACTTTTATATAAAATCCCTGTTCAGGAGTCTTGTACTGTCTTTCTTTAACTGTCTTCAGTTTCCTTGACCTGATTTTTACCTCAGAACACAGAATTCTACAGCTGATCCATCAGAGAGACGGGGGTACAAGCAGGCAGGCCTCACGGTAGGGTTGCCTGGTCCAGGTTAGGAAATTTCTAGAGTTTTTGGGGGGTGGATGTTGGACAGAGTGGGGTTTAGAGAGGGGAGGGGCCTCAGAATGGTATAATACCATAGAGCCCACTCTCCAAAGCAGCCATTTTCTCCAGGGGAACCGACCTCTGTCACCTGGAGATCAGTTGTAATTCTGGGAGATTTCCAGCCACCACCTGGAGGCTGGCAACTCTACACCACAGGGAGACTGGCAACGCTGGTGAACTTTTAGGGGAAGAATGGGAGGTGTATTTTACTTCCGGACACATTCCATGACTCTCTTAGCAACTGCATACTGTTTAGAATGTTGGGCTGAGCCCCAATCAGGCCACATATGCAAACGACCTTGAAAGCTAGCCCAATCAGGGAAGAGTGGCCAAGTTGGCTGTTGCGGGGGTGGGGAGAGCAGGCAACTGCGTGCCAGCCCCACAGGGAAGCCGTATCCCTATGGGAAAACACATTTTACCCCTTTTTACCCCCTTAGGGGGTGGATTTCTTAAAACCCCTTCTTAGTGAGCCTCTACATCATGAAAGGAACATTCTCCCCAAATTTCACGTTTCTAGGTTCAGGGGTTTGGGCTGGCCATTGATGAGTCAGTCAGGACACTTGTCTTTATGTATGTAGATTTGTATGTAGATTTGGTATGATCTGGATTTGGCTCAAGAGGGACTCACAGTAGCTTGGTCACTACTTGTCCTTTCCTTACACCTACACAATTCAGATTCACCCTACTTTGTCAATTTACGAATAGTTCACAAAAACTGATTGGATAATTTTCTTTTTGACAGGATCTTACGATCGTCTATACTCTGTAGCATAATACCTATGCCCTGGGAAACTGGATCTTCTGATCTGTCTTTGTAGTAGCTCTGGTAAATGAAATGGAACACTTTATGCACCTGGTAAAGTGAGCTCTGGGTCATTCAAGCCATTCAAGCCACAAAACAAACGTCAAGGTGTCACAAAAAATTATATCATTTGCTGCTGTGTGTGGAGCCATCCAGGGCAAACTATGACACCCGCTTTATTGTCATGCTTCCCTAATTTGGATTCAGGTCAGTATTTATTAATCCTGTTTTTCTGAGAGTTCTTTTGCAGCTTATAGAATTGCCTTATCCATTTCAGTGGCCCTCAAAGTTTCATACTTTTTTGTCCGAATCATGTTTATTAATCATAGATCCAACACAACAGTGCAAAAGCCTCCTCCCAAAAAGAGACTTTTAAGGCTCAGTCTCAAGCACAGAAACACAGTTGATTAATCTTAATGAGTAGTTAACCAACTTAACCAGCTCCCTCTCATAGCAAGGCTCAAAGACTACAAATCACTTTCTGGGATGTAATGTTTTTTTCCTGAATATTGGATATGTCCACAAGCAAAAAAAGGTTGGGGGCAGGCTTCATGCAAAGTAGGGATGTGCAATTTGGGTTCAAAATTCAGCAAAAATACTGAATTTTACCTGATTTGGGAATAAGAGATTGAAGGTGGCTGGGGCATCTTCTTTGGAGGGGGGCATAAAATGACTGGGGGGCCGTTAGAAGAAAGTTAGAAGTAAGTCCTCTGCAAATCTAGTGAAATTTGGTTACACCAGCAACCAGAAATTTCCAAATTGATTTTCTCACAGGAAACAATGGCCGAATTTCCCCAAATATGCTCTGTATTCCCAAACCAAACTGGAGAATGAATTCAGTATTTCTAAAATTCTGATTTTTTTTTTCAGTTCAGTATTACTGAACCAAATCAACCAATTTTTTTTCCTGTGCACACCCTTACTTCAAAGCCTAGCATGCCACACACTGAAATGCTACATAAAGTCAAGGGAAAGGGGTAACCAAGGGAGTAGATCAATGGCAACAAGATAAAGATTAAAAAGGAAACCTTCCCACTAAAAAACTCTCAAAGAACATGGCGAATCCAAACACTGGGGGAAAGCTTTTGAGAAAGAGTCTTTAGCTCAGAATACATCTGGCAGCAGTCCCCTACCAACACACAAGATTAATGAAGGCCTGCATGAGTCCACAACAGGTGAGGTGAAAGGTGGACAGTAGGGAGCAAGTGGGGAGATTGTTGTAATGGCTGCCTTATCTTTTGCTGCATCAAGAAGCCTAAAAATAGCAAGCTTTTATGGAAGAGAGCACCATTCAGATTAAACTGCTTCTGACCCACAGGAAAGACGAACCCTCACAACCAAATTATCAACCTTGACATTAGATATCATCTTCTGGCAGCTGAGACTGAAAGGCAAGTTTCATCTTCAGATAAACTTTGTAGATTTATAACACTACAAAGGGTAAAAAAGCAATTTCTAACAAAGAAAATGCACGTCTCTATTTGCCTTCTCACACTAGACAGATAAACATTTACTCATTTTCTAGAAAATGAGCCATAAGTTCTATTTCTCTGTTGTTGCTAAAATTACTGGAGCATTTACCACCCATACCAGACCTATTTACATCACACACAAAAACCCACCTTATTTTATTGCTATGCAGGTTCTAACTACACTTGAAATCCTCCTTCACCGTTCATTTTTGCCATCTAAGAGTCTTTTTTTATTGACTCACCAGCCTTTTGAAAATCTCTTCCCTCTATTTTCCAATAAAGACTTCTCAGGTACTTCACCTGAATAGGTGACCCACTGACAGTCTAAAGGCTCATAAACAGAATAGGAACTAAGAATAGAAATTCAGAGCTCTTAAAGAAGCCAACTGCTGTACTCTGGGTCCCCTAAACGTTAGCCTAAAAGGTTCCAGCTATACCAAGTATATGTGGGTGGACCAGGGGCTCCTGCCGAGAAGACTCTCAAGTGTACTTTCCCTTGCTGTTTGGTTTTGCGTTTGAGGAGGCAGCCAGATATCCTACTTCAATATCTTTGACCCTCTTTAAAAGATATTTAAAGACAACAAATGGTTATTACAGGTATATCAGGCATTGCAGTGAAAATACAGCTGAACTACTAGTTCCCCTTTAAGGAAAAATAGCTTTTTTACTATCAGATTAAAAAGAAAGTAGTTGTATTCAGCAGGTGGAAAGAAATGTCACATAATTCTTTTTTTATAGTTTGAAAAGGCTCAGGGGCTGACACATTGGAACTCCAGATTCAATATAAGTACAATAACTGAAGAATAAAAAAGCAAGATGTGTCCATTTTTATCAAGCTAGTGTGAACAGCAGCATAATTCTAATCTAATCAGAAATTTAAGAAGCTTCTGGATTTCTCTCTCTGAAGTAAGCAAAATCTGCACCACAGACTTTCCAATCTTGTAAGAATCTTGTAAATTCTATCTTCTGGTCTCTGATTCCAGGCTTCTAAGGTAAAAAATAATCAGAAGCAATAGAAGATTCAATTGATTGCATGGTCATCAGAACGTTTGTTACCAGTTGCTCTCCCCCACCCACTTCTCCCCTCATTTTACGGCTAATGCAAGTTGTACTGATGGTCAATGAACTCTGGTCCTATCTGATCACCAGGAAGCTCTGGAAAAGCTACAGAACAATCTTAGTGACCCAAAGCCACAGGTTACCAAGAACATAGCCAGTTTCAAAAATTGGTCAATACTGAAGATAAGTTTAACAACATTTAGATCTCTCTTCTAAGCCTCTGTGATGTTAGTTATACCACAAAAGAAAAAACTACTCATAGGACTAAGTAATAGAGGGCTAGCGCCAATGCAAGTGAACAGTGTCTTCATGGACACCATCTTAGGGTCAAGCTATATGCGCTGGTTTTTAAAGAGCTGGGTCTGGGGAGGGCATGGGAGGGAAGTTTTTTCCCCATTTTCTCTGCTCCATGTGCACATGGAGCAGTAAAAACAAGGAGGGAAACCCCCACTGTGCTACTGTGACACAGGGAAATGGCTTGAGAGGGGAAGGAGGAGCTCCTCTTCCCCCTACAGAGGCATTATGAGGTTGTTTGGGCTCTCCTTTATTTTTTAACAGTCATTCCCCACAGCTCCTGTATGACTGCAATGAACCTGAGTTGGGTCTCTTTAAAAATCTGCACATGTAGCTTGACCCTTACTTCCACAGCTGGAGCAACAGCTGCCGCTGCCGCTGATACAGCTACTAGGCTGCTGACTCCTCTGTTTGCATACTTTAGAAGCCCATTCTACTTTACACTGGAAATGTAGAAGCCACTGTAGTGCAACTCCTTCAAAAAGGGTAATGTGAGAAGACCCAAGCTATGTAAGACCACATTCAGAGTCTTCACTCTGTATTTTCCATCCCTCTTTTCAAACTAGGATAACAGTAGCACAAGGATTTATTCACAGATTTATTTCACAATTAAATACGTTTTTGTAATGAATAAATTGAAACAATGGCTCCCTACCACCAGCATAACGTAAGAAGGGGGACTGGTAAGTAGACCTGTGCTGCACAAAGGCCTTAAGCAGCTTGCATTCAAAACACAAATCTCTTCTTCTCCTTGTTTGCTGGAAATTGAATTAAACCTACTGGCTTATTACTCCCCATATGACCTATGTAGCTTTACAAAAGAAAACAGAGTTCTAATGGCAGAATTGTAGGCAAACAAGAAAAACTTTGATTTGTTATCTTCCATTGATTCCAGCTTCCCTGGCTATGACATGCAGAAATATGGAGGACTCTCATCTCTGCCATGCAGTGACAACGTCATAACCATAGGCTAAGGCCATTTTATCCCACCCAACTACTACCAGGGCTGACCCTGCTTAGCTTTTGAGATCAAATGAGATCAGGTTCACCTGGGCTATCCAGGTCAGGGCATGCTCCATGAAAATATCTGCGTAGTATCCGTGTTGTTAAAGCAATTAAAACTGGACTGTTTTGAATAAAATTATGTGCAACTGACATAACCTGGAGGCCATAGTTATTGGCCACAGAAAAAATTAGACAATGATGCAACTTCGGCTTTAAGAATTCCAACATATTGTCAAGGGTAAAGATAATATTAGCAAGGTGACTGACCCATGTATGGTTATTTAATATTTATTTCATCTTTCTGTGAACTAAAACCAACATTTTTAGGTTTTACATGGGCAATTTATTTATAAGTTTCTGCCGAGTATTTAGTATATTTTTTTTATAATTTTTTTTTTATTTTTCATAACTACAAAACACTACACAGCACTACACAAGACTATCACAAGGAAAGGGGAGAGGGAAGGGACAAAGGGGGGTGGAAAAAGAAAAAGGGGGGGAATGAACTACAAACACTAAACACTACACTTCAATGTTTCCCTTCATACTGTCATAATACAAAAATAACTCCATAGGATAATGATGGAGTGGTTAATCATACAGAGAATAAACATTTCAAATTCTGATTAAACTTTCCTCCCCCTTCTAGGTCCCGGACGCAATTCTCTCTGTACAACCGCTGTTGCGGTGCTCTCCTCCTCCCCCCCCCCCTCCAGCTCCTCCTTTTCTTCGTTCTCGGTGCAGCAGAGTTCTGGGTTTTTATTCTCAAAATCCATTAGTTGATCTTCTGATAATATCTTATAGGCCTGATCTTTATATCTAAACCATATTCCTTCCGGGAATAACCATTTGTACTTTATTCCATGGTCCCTCAGAAGAGCTGCAAACTTTTTATATTTAAAACGCCTTTTCCGGACTAGAAATGGAACGTCCTTCAAAATCTTGACTTTCAAACCCATAAAGTCCAAATCCGCATTGTATGAGTTATATAGGATGGTGTCCCGAATCTTTTTAAATGAAAAGTCAATAATCATCTCACGAGGCAACTGTCGCTTTCCGAGTATTTAGTATATTTGCAGTTTATGCAAGCTCGCAAAATGGAACAGTCCAACCACATAAGATACACAGGAAAATATATATCCTATGTACTCAACTTACATTGTAGCGCTACAGTAGTGTAGTGTGCACATTTTAGTGACAAAGGTTAAAGGGTATCCTACTATATAAAAGGAAAGCATATACAAGACAATTCATTTGCTACCCTGATGCGCCTCCAGAGGGCGCTGCTCTGGAAGGAAGCCTAGATGAAGCAGCAAGACTTCCAGAGAGCACGCCACAGTGAGAAGCCCAGGATGGGATCAGACATGGAGAAGACGGCATTTCCTGCCCCCTTGCCTTCACCCAGTTGGGATCAAGAGCAGAGCAGGTGGCAATGCCCACCCACCCACCCCGCTTGCACCCAGCTAAGATCAGGAGCAGAGAAGGGAAAATGCCCACCACCTGCCTTCACCCACCTGGGATCAGGAGCAAAGTAGGTAGCAATGCTCAACCCACGTCTTAAGCCAGCTGGGATCAGGAGCAAAGCAGGTGGAAATGCCTCCCCGCAGCCGTCAACCAGCTGAGATCAAAAGTGGAACAGGTGGCAATGCTCGCCTCCTCCTCGCCTTCACCCACCTGAGATCAGAAGCAGAGAGGGGGAAATGCCCATCCCCCACCTTTACCTAGCTGGGATCAGAAGTGGAGCAGGTGGCAATGCCTGGTCATACTTGACACAGCTGGGATCAGGAGCGGAGCAAGTGGCAATGCCCGCCCACTCCCTTCACTCAGTTAGGATCAGGGGAGGAGCAGGTGGTGATGCCCAGCCACACTTGACCCAGCTGGGATCAGGAGTGGAAAAGGTGGCAATGCCCGCCGCCTGCTTTCACCCAGCTGAGATCAGGAGCAGAGAGGGGGAAATGCCTGCACCGGCCTTCACAAAGCTGGGGTCAAAAGTGGAGCAGGTGGCAATGTCCAGCCCCCATCTTAACCCCACTGGGATCAGGAGCAAAGCAGGTGGCAAAGCCCACCCCCCACACACTTTCACCAAGCTGAGATCAGCAGCAGAAAGGGGGAAATACCCACCCCTGCCTTCACCCAGCTGGGATCAGGCAAAGAGCCGGGGGCAATGCCTGCCCCCACCATCACTCAGTTGGGATCAGGAGTAGAGTGGGTGGCAATGCCAGCCCTTCCCCCTGCCTTCACCCAGCTAAGATCAGGAAAGTAGCAGGTGGCAATGCCCAGCCGCCACCCTCACCCAGATGAGATCAGGCGCGGAGCAGATGGCAATTCCCACCCATCCAGGATCAGGCATGGAGCAGGTGACAGTGCCCGTCATCCCCTTATGTGGCCGGGATCAATTGCGGAGCAAGTGGCAATGCCCTCTCCTTGCCTTCAGCCAGCCAAGATCAGGAGCGGAGCAGGAGGCAACGCCTGACCACCCTTCACCCAGTTGGGAACAGGCACAGAACAGGCAGCAGTGCCTGCCCCACTTCACACAATTGGGAATAGGCATGGAGCAGGTGGCAATGCCTAATCCCAGCCAGGTTAAAGGGGCGGGCACTACCTCCTGCTCTGTGCCTGATCCAAGCCAGGTGAAGGGGGGGCGGGCATTGCCATCTGCTCCTATCAGGTGAAATAAGTAGTGGGCAGTAGTTTTAAAACCTTGAGGCTTGCTTCAGCTGGCAGATGGGAAAGTCCCCGCCTGACAGCTGATGCCAGGGTATAAAGCATTTTGGGGCTTCCTTGCACTTCAGCTGGGAGGAGGGGGAATCTCCTTCCTCCCAGCTGAAGTTTAAAATGTCCCTTTCAGGGCTTACCAAGACTTCAACTGGGAGGGGGGAATCTGCCCTGGTTGAAGTTTAAGCTCTCGTTTCAGGGCTTCTCTGGTCTTCAGCTGGGAGAGGGGAATCCCCCCCTCCTAGCTGAAGTTTAAGCACCTGTTTTGGTGCTTCCCCGGGCTTCAGCTGGGAGGGGGGGAAATCCCCTGCCTCTGAGCTGAAATTTAAAGTGCCCATTTCGGGGCTTCCCTGCATTTCAGCTGGGAGGTAGGGGAAATCCCCCACCTGACAGCTGAAGTTTAAAGTCCCTTTCCAAGGCTTTAGTTTGTAAACTGCTCTGAGTGGGCATTAAGTTGTCCTGAAGGGCAGTATATAAATCTAATACTGTTGTTGTTGTTAAGTTCAATCCCTGAGGCTGGCTCCAGCTGCCTGGCATAGAAGGGAGCTCCCCTGCCAATCAGCTGAAGCCAGCTGTGTGGTTTGAAAGCTCCATGAAGGTTTCTGAAGTGACCCAAATTGCTTTAGGAAGCTTTGATTCAGCATTTTTGAATTGGGGCCAGAATGCTTGGTCCAATTGGGAAATCACAAATCTTTACGAATCAGATCCAATTTGGGTATTTATCTTTCTGAACAGAAAGAATTTCCAAAGGAATTATATTATAGTAACGTTTAGTATATGTCGTTACACACTGTATAGTTCATTGATACATTCTCAGTTTATATCTATCATTCCTACGTTTCTAATTTTAAGAAGATCTGTATAAATCTATTGGTGTTTTAAGAGATATTGATACATTTTTATGCATTGTTGTTTCTTTTATGCTCTGTATTTAAATAAACAAAAAATTAAAAAACTCAAATCGCACATCTCTAGTGATTATTGTAGGAATAATAACATACTTTGTAAACAGCTCTGAGTGGGTGTTAAGTTGCCCTGAAGGGCGGTATATAAATTGAATATCGTTGTTATTATAAAGAAAAACAAAAGCATGTCAACTTTACCTCATAATGTCAAGAATTAAAAGTGTGTTTTTTAAATGGAAGCTTTTGACCATGGATGTCATTTTAATAGCGGCTCTCTTTCTTTCCATCTTTCCAAATGTATACACATGCACACAGATATAGATATATAGAATATATATATATATATATATATATATATATATATATATATATATATATATATATATATTCTTTCAGACTTTTATTCTTCAATGATATTTGAAAGTGGACTATACCTATTTGTAATGATTTAACAAATTATAAAGTTACTAGCAACAAAGCCCATTGTGCGGAAAAATACAATGGGCTCTAGAAAGGGGCAGGCAGGCGGGCAGTGCCACATGCTTGGAGAAAGGGGGGAGGGCATTGCCGCCTGCTCGGAACCTGATCTCAGCTGGGTGAAGGAGTCATGGGCATTATCACCTGCTCCACTCCTGATCCCTGTCGAGTGTAGTCAGGGGGTGCAAGCATTGCCACTTCCTCCGTGCCTACTCATGGCCAGGATAAGGGGGCAGGCACTACCTCCTGCTCTAAACACGATTCAGGCCAGGTGAAGGGGGATGGGCATTGCTACCTGCTCCACGGCTAATTCCAGCTTTGTGAAGTGGGGTGGGCACTGCTGCCTGTTCTGTGCCTGTTCCCAGCCGGGTGAAGTGTGGGCAGGCATTGCCTCCTGCTCCGCTTCTGATCCCGGCCGGCTGAAATCAGCGAGAGGGCATTGCCACTTGCCCCACACTTGATCCTGGCCACATAAAGGGGGGGCAGGCATTGCCACCTGCTCCATGCCTGACCTCATCTGTGAAAAGGGTGGTCATGCATTGCCAAATGCTCTGCACCTGATCTCATCTGATTGAAGGTGGCGGGTGGGCATTGCCACCCACTCTACTCCTGATCTCAGCTGGGTGAAGGCGGGGGGTGGGCATATCCACCTGCTCTGCACCTGATCCCAGCTGGGTGATGGTGAGGGATGGACATTGCCCCCTGCTCTGTGCTTGATCCCAGCTGGGTAAAGGGTGGGAGGACATTGCCACCTGCTCCGCACCTGATCTCAGCTGGGTGAAGGTGGCAGGCGGGCATTGCCACCTGCTCGGCTCCTGATATCAGTTTGGTGAAGGCGGGGTGGGCATTTCCCTCTTTCTGCTCCTGATCTCAGCTTGGTGAAGGTGGAGGGCAGGCATTGCCGCCTACTTTGCTTCTGATCCCAGTTGGGTTAAGATGGGGGTTGGACATTGTCACCCGCTCCACTTCTGATCCCAGCTGGATGAAGGAGAGGGGCAGGCATTTCCCCCTCTCTGCTCCTGATATCAGCTGCATGAAAGCAGGGGGCAGGCATTGCCACTTGCTCCGCTCCTGATCCCAGCTGTGTCAAGTATGGCCAGGCATTGCCTCCTGCTCCACTCTTGATCCCAACTGGGTGAAGGCAGGGGGGCAGGCAATGTCACTGCTCCACGTTTGATCTTTTCCTGGGCTTCTTGCCATAGCGCACTCTCTGGAGGTCTTGCTGCCTCATCTGGGCTTCCTTCCACAGCAGCGCCCTCTGGAGGTGCATCAGGGTAGGAAGTGAGACATCTTGAATACGGGGTTGGAAAAGCTCTAGTGTGGTCTTATATATTTATATACTTATTCAATATCCCAAGAAACTAGTCCATTATAGGTGGTTGATTCCTTTTCCAGGCCACTTTTAAGCTTCTTAATTTCTGATTTCTCAGCTGTAACATTTTAAGATCTTCAAAATCTACTTCTTTTATATATTCCTCGTAAACTAGAAGCAGTTCTATTGGATTAGAATAACTAACCATTTTTTTACCCAAAATATTTGTGTTTGTACCACATGGTCTTAAGCTCAAGTGCATGTCGAGTAATAAAGCATGAATTCTCCTTTTGCGATCAGCTCTGGCAGGAACTTGACAAACAGGTATCTTAATATTTGAGAATGGTTTTTAAAAGTGAGTGAAGTCAATGTTTATTGCAGTTCATAACCAGCATAAAACAGACAGAAATACAACCATAGTAATAAAAATATCTAGATTTCAATCTAAAAGCAGAATCTAGGTCGTTCCCAAACAAATAAAACATGATAAACTTAACTTAAAAGTCATTCATATCATGTCGTTACAAATTCTCTACAGATCATATAAGCTGGTGCCAAAAATCTGGCACACGTGAGCGTAACCTGGGGATTAGAATCAAGTAGAAACATCTTACTAGTATTAGAATCCAAGAGACCTGACAGTCTTTCCTGTATGGGGTGAATAAATCTAGCTCGTATTTGATAATAAAACCCACAGTCAAATATATATATATTTACAATATTACAATATTAATAATAATATTGTATTGGTGGGTATCACATCTTATACAGTTTCACATTATTTTACAATATCATTAATTATCCAATACATACTTATTTTCTCATTATCCCCAATTCTGTCTATTTCCTATACCCACCTCCCCTAATCTCCCTTTCCATAATTGACTTCCAACATCTTTGTATCCCCCGCAGCTACTCTTTGTTTACATATATCCCCTACCACTTTTATCTTTATAGTCCCCTTTGTCCACCGGTAAATATATTTTTAACTTCTCATTTTAATAGTTCTCCAATGACCATAGCTTTCCCCTTAGGTCCCATTTTTTCTCTAAGTAATTTTTAACTTTCCCCCAAGTCTTCACAAACTCTTCAGTGTCTTCTCCTTTCAGTTTGCGTGTCATTTTGTCCATTTCTGCCACATTCATAATCTTCTGAATCCACTCTTCTACTTCTGGTATTTCTTCTTTTTTCCAATACTGCGCATATAATATTCTTGCTGCTGTCGTCATATAAAAGATCACAGAATAGCACTGGAAACACTTTTTGGGAATTGAAATATGGCTCTCAGAAATTTAGACTGGATTCTTTCAAGAGAGGAAAAACTTGATGGAACTGGCCCCAATATCGTCCCCTACAGGAAATGTGGAACAGTCTTGGCGAGAAACAATTTGAGGGCCACTGGTATATATTGCCCCCCTTTTGTGTGGAAGGAACTAATAATACTGTTGGTAGATTTACGGCCAGAGTTCGCAGCGTACTCATGGTGGGCCTTTTTTGCCCCCGAGAATTGAACTATGACCCCAAGATATTTATAAGTTATTACTTGTTGTAGGCCATGACCATTTAAGCTCCATTTCCTAACCTTAGGTTTTGGGCCAAAGGCCATTACTTTTTGGGGGGTGATAGTTAATCTCCAGATGGTTTAAATCACAAAATGAGCCAAATTGCTTTAGTGCCCTTTTCAGACCAATCGGTAACCTTGGACAACAGAACCGTGTCATCTGCATAAAGTAAGGCTGTCAAGTGACGGTCCACCAAGGAGGGAGGGTGAGTATCCACTAACCCCCGGTGGCCAATCAGATCATTAATATAAATGGCAAAAGCCTTGCTTAACTCATTTGTTTGTTGGAATAGCATTGCTAAGAAGGATATTCTTGTTACATCTAACCCTAATCACAGTATTTGTGTGTTATACCTGGCTCAGGAAGTCTCCTATCAGCTGAAGTCTCCTCTACCTTATTCCAAAGATCCTCTCTAGAAATTGAATTGAAGGCAGATTTAAGGTTGATAAATGCTGCATAAAGAGAAGTGATCTTATTGGATGCATATTTCTCGATCAGATGGGATAAGATCAAATTATGCCCCATTGTAGATCGCCCTTCCCTAAAACCTGCCTGCTTGTCAATCCAAACATTTTTGGGGATCAGCCATCTTTGTAATTTCTCTAACAAATGGTTAGCATACAATTTACCTAGAATACATAAAAGGCCGATAGGCCTATAGTTAGCTGGTTCATCCCTCCGCCCAGCTTTAAAAAAGGGAACTATAATGGCCTGTCTCTGGTAATGTCTCCCATAGAATCTATATAGGTAAACAGTGGGGCTAAAAGGGAGGCCCACCAATTTACATTATCCTTTAATAGATCCAGAGGTATGTAATCCAGACCTGGTGCTTTTAAATGATTTTTAAAAGTGGTGTTTTTAAATGATTTAAAAAAGTGAGTAGAAAACATCCCATCTACTACTTCCATCTTTCTCCCAAACTTTCCTGTGGTAGGGCAAGGGCAACAATAGCAGTAACATTTTCTCTTCCCCCATTTGCACTTTCCTGCTTGCCATATGATGTAGCTCATGGCAGAGTAGAACTGGAAGCACTCATAAATTCTTCCAATTAAAGTTTTGCTCCTTTCACTAATAATGAGTACAGAATACAGTTGCTTGCTCCTAAAGAACCACGATGGAACAGAATATACTTTTAATAATTCAAGCATACTGTAACAGTGGATATAGGAAATTTTGACAGTCTTACTGTTTCCTGTCAAACAATAGTGATTATCTTGCAGAAACATAGTATTTCAAGGGTTCAAAGTGCATCTGAAATGTTTTTTTTTAAAAAAAAACTCCATTCTATGAAAATCTGGCCCAGAATCCTTATTTATTTTACCTGGCACTGACTAGAGTTGTTATTAGCCAGCAGGGGGAGATAAAACCTCAAATTCATGAAATCTAAAATCATCATTACTATTTAAATTAGAGAATACAATACATTTGCAAAATTGAAGTAACTTTTCATTTTGTATGCTGCTAAATCTTAAGACTATAAATTATTACTTTTGGAATTATTACTAGATAGCTGATCATTTTCAGTTATTCCTAAAAATGGATCGTCGATTACTACAACAGATGGTGAATCTGACGGTAAATCTATAAGTAACCAAGTTATTGCATATGTGCAAAGAGAAGCATGAGCAAGTGAGGCTGTCATGAGCAAGTGAGTCAAAACTTCTAGTTTAGTACTGTTCTATTCTGTCTGCCATATGCTTTCCAAGTTCTTAGTCAAATGTCTTTCCTTATTCTGCTATCCATGACCATTTTACTTGGAAACAGGAGTTGGATCCAAGACAGTCTACAAAATAAACATGTGTTCCAACTCTGAGCTATGCAGCTTGCCCAAGTATTAGACCGATATACAAAGCATCTTCCAAAATTCAAGCAATGAGGTATGAAGAGAGCAAAAGGTAATTAAATAGGTTGTGGACCCATCTCAAATTATAAAAGAATAAAGTTGCCACTGAATTTTTTTAAGATACAGCTGGAGATTCCTTCTGACTACAACAGTTTCAAGGAAAAGTATGTCAATAAAATGTGTTTAAATATTTTATGCTACTTTACTACTAGAAAGCAAGACTTAAAACAGCTTACAAAACTAAAAAGCAAAGTAGCTAAAATCCCAGGACAGGAAATTTCTACTACTCATAGACTGCCTTATAGGTTTCATCTGGTCCTGGCTTTAGTTCTCAACTACAAGATTGGCTTCATCAAGAACTCTGCTCAAGTTCAAAGCTAACATTCAAGTTATTTGATTTTGCTCTGCTTCAGCTCAATCTCCTTGTTTTTCCCATGCCACAATTGCTGACAAATTCAGATTTTCCTTTGAGCTTGGATCAGTTCTTACTTGCAACTATCTTTCAGTCCCAGATAGACTTATCAAGTGCTAACCGAGAGAGCGTGGCACTTCCTAGCTGTGGCAACAGTCGCTTGGCTGGGGGACCAGGATTGTCTCCCCGGAGGAGGGAGAGGCAGTCAGGACTTTCCTGAGCATCCAGGATCGCTGGGGGAAGGGACGGGATTATTGCCTTATAAGGCTGCTCCACCCTCTCAGCAGCCAGCTGCACCTTGTGATTGGCCCACCCACCTCACCCTATTTCAGTGCAGGTTAGCCAGTCACCATTTATAGCGGGTAGGTAGGAATTTTCTGCCTTCCCATGACTGGACTTTGGGGAAGGAGTGTTTCACTTACCTTGCACTGTTGATATGGGGAGGGGGTTGTTAGGTTACTCCCCAGGCAGGTTCGAAGTTGAGGGGAAAGCAGCAAGTCAGTGAGCACCTTAGGCATATCCTCATTGGTGGGAAATTGGGGTCTGTCAAAATAGGCTAACTGTTTTGCAGCTCAGTGGCAACAACAGGCACCCTGGTGGGAAACCTGGACAAGCCAGTCAGTCCCCAGCTTTGCAGCCAGGGGGTGGAGCTTTAAGGGGGGAACCACGCCACCTGGCCAGGCTGGGGCACAGCCATACAATGGATGACTCACGCCAGGGTCAGAGGATGGCTCACCCAAACAGGTCAGGGCAGAGGTCCAAGAATGACCCCAGGGCCTGACCTGGACCAGGCAGGTTCGAAGTTGAGGGGAAAGCAGCAAGTCAGTGAGCACCTTAGGCATATCCTCATTGGTGGGAAATTGGGGTCTGTCAAAATAGGCTAACTGTTTTGCAGCCCAGTGGCAACAACAGGCACCCTGGTGGGAAACCTGGACAAGCCAGTCAGTCCCCAGCTTTGCAGCCAGGGGGTGGAGCTTTAAGGGGGGAACCACGCCACCTGGCCAGGCTGGGGCACAGCCATACAATGGATGACTCACGCCAGGGTCAGAGGATGGCTCACCCAAACAGGTCAGGGCAGAGGTCCAAGAATGACCCCAGGGCCTGACCTGGACCAGGCAGGTTCGAAGTTGAGGGGAAAGCAGCAAGTCAGTGAGCACCTTAGGCATATCCTCATTGGTGGGAAATTGGGGTCTGTCAAAATAGGCTAACTGTTTTGCAGCCCAGTGGCAACAACAGGCACCCTGGTGGGAAACCTGGACAAGCCAGTCAGTCCCCAGCTTTGCAGCCAGGGGGTGGAGCTTTAAGGGGGGAACCACGCCACCTGGCCAGGCTGGGGCACAGCCATACAATGGATGACTCACGCCAGGGTCAGAGGATGGCTCACCCAAACAGGTCAGGGCAGAGGTCCAAGAATGACCCCAGGGCCTGACCTGGACCGCTAGTTAGGCCCTTGCCTTGTCTGCAAGTTACATTGGGACTGGATGCAGCTACTGTGCATGTCATCTAATTCTTCCTCCAGGCCCACCAGTTTTGTGGAGCAAAATTAGAAGTCCCTTCCATTCCTTTCAAAAGAACTAAGTCTACGAGTTTATAAACGATGAATATAGCAAGGAGCTGCACTATTTAAGGTAGCAAGGTAGCCCTTGTTTCACTGCTATGTTTATTCTCTTTGATGACTGCAGACTTGGGCTGCCACTCATTTTCTGCTTGTGGCACTACCCTGATGTAATGGAGGAGAAAAAAAGAGGGGGGAGAGATTAGAGGGAAGCTAGCTGTTGAAGGCAACTATCTCTTTGAACTGACTGCAGTTCTATTACTCCACCTCACACTCACTCAAGCATACACACACTAGCCTCTACTTTCCTTCTGCTTAATTTCCCAGCTGCACAATATCCCTAAAAAAGAGAGACACAAGTGTTTGTTCACTTTATGATAGTGTCTAGCTTTGTGTTCTCTAAAGGGATTGCTTGGTAACCCTAAAATTGTGGTAGGCAGGGCTTTTTTTCTGGGAAAAGAGGTGGTGGAACTCAGTGGGTTGCCACTGGAGAAAATGATTGCATGGCTGGTGGCCCCACCCCCTGATCTCCAGACAGAGGCGAGTTTAGATTGTTCCACACACTGTGGCACGGAAGGCAATCTAAACTCCCCTCTGTCTGGAGATCAGGGGGCGGGGCCACCAACCATGTGACCATTTTCAAGAGGTTCTGGAGCTCCGTTCCACCGTGTTCCATCTGAAAAAAAGCCCTGGTGGTAGGAGGTAATGTGATTAGAACACTTACCCCCAGCTATTTCAAATAGATATCACACAGACAAGACAAAGCAGTAACTGAAAATTTATATACAGAAAGTAAGATATACAGATATTTAAAATGCTGTGTGTGTTAAATTAAGAACAAAGAAACAAGTGGCTCACAACCCCACACTCCAGCGGTGGTTTTCCCCAACTGGTCATTTACTGGTTGAACCCTGAGCCTACACAAATGCTCAGGAGAGAAATGTATACTTTGCCTACAGATAGAGCTCCTCACATGTAAAGTTCCTTTATTACTCTGAACCTTGCACCACAGCAGCCAGGCTTCATTCAGTATAGACTGCTCTTTTATACCTTCAGAGAACCTGACCTCAAAACAGTACGAGAACAGAAAGATTTTGGACAGGACCTTTCCAGGGTGCTTATTTTATTCCTTAAAACAGATTCCTATCCAAATTTGACCCAAAAAACTATCTAATGCCCAAATAAAAATCCTGACTAAGCTTATACTGTTACCCACAGCCACAATTCCCCTATCTGAGGGCCTCTTAAATTGAGGCCACCTCCTCCCATCCAGTGAAATTTCAGGGGCTCTGATTAGCTGACCAGTCTCTGGGACTTGCTAGAAGGCAGAATTCCCAGGATTGGTTCAGAGTCCTGGAGGATAGGTGGAACTTTGGGGTTGATTGCCACAGGTTGGGTTGCCAGATGGGGTCCGAAATAATACTGGACCCCGGCAAGGAGGGAAATTATTTTTTTCTAAACATGTACGCATGCAGAACACGTGCTCCTGGGATGGCATGACATCACTGCAGGAAGTGAGGTCATCATGCCATTCCCACTTCTGGGTGCCACTTCTGGGCCACGCCATGCAGCCGCAGAAGGGCATTCAGGCTGCTGTTTGCTTTCTTGGGCCATGCCGCACAGCTGGAGGGAAGAAGGGGGAAATGGGAGGGGCCAGGTGTCCAGTTTGGAGGAACGTTTTCCCTGGACAGTTCCCCAAAATACAAGTGTGTCCAGGTGAAAAGCAGACACCTGGCAACTCTAGCCACAGATACAGCTACAATGCATGCCATCTCATCCCTCCTCCAAGTCTACCGGTTTCGTGGAGCAAAATTATAAGTCCCATCCACTCTTTTAAAAAAATCTAAGCCTATGAATTTGTAAATGGTGAATATAGCAAGGAGCTTCGCCATTTAAATTTGCAGTAGTTCAGAAGTGAGATAAGCATTGAAATTAAATCCCTAGAGCTTCAACATTATGGCTGCCCAGAGAGGGGTACTGGGAAGAAATTTCAGGGGCCTTAGTCTTTCCAGGTGCTCATGGAGCCCAAGAAGGCATGTGATTCCTTTTAATAATGATGTCTGTTGGGAAATGGAAGGCAGAGAGAATCTTTGTCTGGAGGACCATTCAGAATGTTGCTTTTCTATATTTCTTCAGGGAACTAAAAATCAATCTTTCCTTCATATTTCTGAATAAGCACTCCCCCCACCCCCCAAAAATGATTTAAAGATACGCCACTATGAAAAATTTATTCAATATGTCATTTTTACCTTTTTGCTCTGATTTTTTTTACAAAGAACTGTTTACTAAAACACACACACACAATGAAAATAGTGGTGATGAATCTGAGCCGCTGAAGTCTGCAAGTTTCATAGCACTGGCCCCAATGGTAGAATTATTGCAGTTTTCTTCAGTTGTGCACCTGTTGTTATTCTGTTGTGATCTTTGCAAATTACAAGAATAAATGAAAGGTCCAAACGTTCACTACTTTACTGGGGAGAGTTGGTATTTCTTGTCCTTCTGTCCTAGTTAATACACAAAGAATGTATTACTCCCTCACATAATCAGCTAAGGCATTACTATGCAGAAATAACCATTTACACTTGGCTCCTATGTTGTGTAATATATATGGTAGCAATACTATAGATTAATTTCACCTCACATTGTGAAATTGTGCTTTTTGTCAAAATTGTGTAACTGTGTATATTACTGCTATACATATCCCTCTGTGTAATTATTATACTCTGTTGTGAATAAATTATTGTGTGTGTCACATAGTCTGTATGACAATTTTCCATATACTGTATATATTTTACTTTTTAAAACATACATGTGTACTTGTTTTGGGGAGGTACTTACCTTTTATTTATTATTACAAGGACCTCCCCAACTTTCAGAGGGGAAAAATACCTGAGTATCACCGGAGGCTACAAAGCAGTCCAAGGAACTCCTCCTCCAGTGTCAACAAGATGTTGCCAGGGCAAACAAGACACCATCAGTAAACCTGTGAACTACTGGCTGGGGTGGAAAAGTAAGGAGAACTTGTTTGTTTGTTTGTTTTAAATTTTTTATTGGTGAGTATACTTTTCAAATTCAATACATACATTCCCTCAATATCTAATTAACCCTATCCCCCACCCTTTTCCTCCCCCCTCTCTATCAACTTACAACAGCTTTCCAACCCTTAACCCCTCTTATTACTTAATAAATCCCTTACTCTAAGCACATTCTATTTTTTCCAGGTATTCTATCATATATATCAAATATCCTATCAATATAGTATACTTCTATCAATTATACTATCAAATATTCTATCAGTATAATATACATCTATCAGTTATACTATCAATATAGTATAGATCTTATACCCCTCAATATAGCAGACCAGTATAATATAGTATAATATATAACAGAAGTCTTAATTTAAACATATTCTATTTCTTTTAAACATATATTCTATCAAATCTACTATCGTCATTATAATATGTATTAAAACCCCTACTGTGTGCCCTGCCACCAATGTGGCACAGCATACAACACCGTACTACACATTCATTATATAATATACAATCTGATCCACTAACATTATAGTATATATAATATGCCCCATCAGTATATTTATTTAACTATTCTCTTATTCATATACTCTAAAAAAGGTATTACTTATCCTAACCTCCCTATCTTATTCTTTACAAAATCAGTTCTAAATTTCACCCCTTTTCTACTATATTATAATCCAATCTTAGATTAAAATAGATATACATTCTTAATGGTAAAATCACTTCTCTCTTCTGTTTAAAATGTCTTATTTTAAAAATTCTCCTTTCACATCCCATTTTTTTTCCAAAAATTGTTTCAATTTCGCCCAGTCCGCCAAATACTGTCCCGGATCCAGGTCTTTGAGTTTTCTTGTCATTTTATCCATCTCTGCCATGTACAACAATTTGTAAATCCAGTCCTCTACAGTAGGTACTTCTTGCATTTTCCATTTCTGCGCATACAGTAATCTTGCTGCAGCTGTCATATAAAATATCAATGTTCTATTTTGCACTGGAACATTCTCCATTCCCAAGTTTAGTAGCAGCAGTTCTGGGTTCTTATTTATTTGGGTTTGTAACACCTCATTAATTACTTCTATTATATCTCCCCAGTACTGCTTCGCTACTTCACAAGTCCACCACATGTGATATAATGATCCTTCGTGCTTTTTACATTTCCAGCACTTATCTGACATATTAGCGTTCCCCAGCGCAATTTTCTTCGGTGTTAGGTACCATCTGTATATCATCTTGTATACATTTTCTCTAATATTCATACACGTTGTAATCTTAATTGTATTCTTCCACAAGTGCTCCCATGCCTCCATTGCTATTTCTTTATGAAAATTTATTGCCCACTTCACCATCTGTACTTTCACTACTTCATCTTCAGTATACCATTTTAGAAGTATCTTGTAGATCTTTGAAATTTGTTTCTTATCTTCTTGTAGCATTACTTCTTCCAATTCTGAGTTTTCCATTCTTATTCCTCATCTTGAACAGTCCAATTTGTAAGGATCTCTAATCTGTCTGTATTGAAACCAGTTATAATAAGGAGACAATTCTTCTGATTTTATTTTTGGCATTAAATGTTGTATTTGTATTATCTCCTTGTAGGTTAAGCATTGCTGTTCGTTATCGACAGTTCTCGGGTCTATTACTTCATATGGGACCACCCAAGAGGGGACTTGATCTTCCAGATACATCTTATATTTCTTCCAAATTGTGAAGAGGCTTCTTCTAATATAATGATGCAGAAACAGAGAGTCCGCTTTTATTTTATCGTACCATAGGTATGCATGCCATCTGAATATTTTCTTATAACCTTCCAATGCCAGAAGTTTGCGATTTTTCAACGTTATCCAATCCTTTATCCATGTCAAACAAATTGCTTCATAATACAGTCTTAAGTTGGGCAGTTGCAAGCCACCTCTTTCTTTCGCATCCTGTAACACTTTCATTTTAACACGTGGTTTCTTGCCTGCCCACACAAAATTCGAAATTTTTCTTTGCCATTTTTCAAATTGTTTAGAGTCTCAGATAATCGGGATCGTTTGTAACAGAAACATCACACGAGGTAGAACATTCATTTTTATTGTCGCGATTCTGCCCAGCCATGATAAATTCAACTTGTTCCACTTTATCAAATCTCTCTCTATTTGTATCCACAACTTCTCATAGTTGTTCTTAAATAAGTCTATATTTTTTACAGTTAGTTCAATTCCCAAATATTTTACTTTGTTTGTTACCTCGCAGTCCGTTAATTCCATCAGTTCTTGTTGTTTCTGTTTAGTCATATTTTTGCATAGTATCTTCGACTTCTTTTTATTTACAAAAAAACCAGCCAGATCTCCAAATTCCTTTATCTTCTTTATTACCTTTGGCATATTGTCAATTGGATCCTCTACAATCAACATTATATCATCCGCAAATGCTCTGACCTTGTAGGTAAACTCTCTTATCTTTATACCTCGGATTGTGTCATCCTCTCGTATCTGGATCATCAATATCTCCAAAATCAATATGAACAGCAATGGAGACAATGGGCAGCCTTGCCTTGTGCCTTTGCTTATTTTCAGTTTTTTTGTCAGATCGTCATTCACTACAATCGCTGCACTTTGGTCTTTATAAATTCCTTTAACTGCTTGTATGAACTTTTCTCCCATTCGCAGCTTTTCCATGGTGGCGAACATAAAGTCCCAGTTCAGATTGTCAAATGCTTTTTCTGCGTCTACAAAAAAGAAACCAACCTCACTATCACAATGCTTATCATAGTATTCAATAGCATTTATTACTGTTCTCAGATTGTCTTTAATTTGTCTATTAGGTAAAAATCCCGCTTGTTCATCTGCAATGAATTCCGACATCCATCCTTTAATTCTTTCAGCCAACACCTTTGCAAATATTTTATAATCATTGTTCAACAAAGACATTGGTCTATAATTTTTAACATTAGTCAAATCTTGTCCTTCTTTTGGAATCAATGATATGTTAGCCTCCTTCCAAGAATCAGGGATCCCTTGATCCTGCATAGCACCATTCATCACCTCTTTCAGGAGAGGTGCCAATTCTTGGCCCATTATTTTATAAAATTTTGCCATTAGTCCATCCGGGCCTGGCGCCTTCCCCAATTTCGTTGATTGAATAGCTTCTTTTATTTCTTCTTCTGTCACTTCCTTATTCAATTTCTCTTTCCATTCTTCAGAGAGTGTCGGAAGTTTCATCTTATCTAAATATTCCGCTATTGAATCTTTGTTCACCTCTTTTTTTGGTATAATTTTGCATAAAATTTAAAAAAGGCTCTACTAATGGCGACTAGGAGAACTTTGTTTTAATAGGAAAAATGACTATTAGAGCCTCATATTTGTAACTGTCCTTTACTGAGGAATAGTGGCATATATTTTTGATTTTATTAACTGATTTGAATTGTTTGTAGGGAAATGTAGGGCTGCAGGAGCTTTGCTGGCTAGTTTGCATGAGAGAGAGAAAATAATAAACTTACAGGCTTGGATTCGGTTTAGAAAAGACACTA
The DNA here is from genome assembly GCF_028583425.1 of Eublepharis macularius. NCBI lineage: Eukaryota > Metazoa > Chordata > Lepidosauria > Squamata > Eublepharidae > Eublepharis > Eublepharis macularius. The sequence goes on from NC_072795.1 coordinate 108,057,904, forward strand.
AACAGTAAACAGCTCCTTGACCTCTCTATAATTGTAATTTTCTGGTTCGTTCCCCTCTGAAACTTGAGGAAGGGACAGCAAAAGTTTTCCTCTTCCAAAAGATTTGTTGTTTAAATTATTTTACAATTTAAGAACGAATAACTTAAGTAGACAAATAAAATGGTGAGGTGGAGAGGTGGTGGCAGCAGCAATGGAGGGGTGGCAAGTTATGGCTGCCACTGCCTCAGGAAACATAAGTGCATTGAACTAACACCAAGAAGTTCTAATAGGCAGCTGAAATTAATTGCAAAAATGGACAGTGAAAATGGCTGCATGGAAGGGATGGGTTTGGTACCACTCCAAGAGAGAGGAAGCTGATGTCAATGCAAGATGCCCCCTTTCTTCTCTACAGGCTCCCCCTTCCTTTCTGTCAGTCTGAGCTAACATCAGCCTGGAGCTGCAATCTTTTTTCTACCTGTTTTGAAAATGTCACTTATGTTCAGAAAAACAAACAAGCTGTTTACAGCAGAAGATGCAACCTGAACTAAAGGAATACGGGGAACAGGTGACTGACATGGGAAGCTTTCTCAGACCTGTTATAATATCTTAAAAATGTACACAGATCATCCTGGAAAATAAGAGACCAGTTAAAATAAGGCACCACTTAAAATAAGGAATCAGTTACAATAAGGAGATAATTATCCACTGGAGAACAATTTAAAAAAATATGGAGCAAAGTGGGGCTCATGGTTTTAAGTCATGGACCAGTTTGCCTCAGCCCACGTAATTCAAATTTGGCACAAGATTTTATTTGTTGGGCTTAGGCTCAGCCACTCAAAAGGGGGTGGGGAAAGAGAGAGGGAGGACAGAAAGAGAGAAGAAGAAAACCAGCAGCTCTGGTCTCAATGTATGGGTCCAGTCAGGTCTTTGTCTGGGACAGTGGCCATCTAATTTCAAAAGAGCCAGTTGAAGGACCAGCAGTAGTGGGCTGCAGGTTGACCAGCAGCTGAGGTTGCTGCATGTTCCAGGTGGGAGCATCCTTTCATTACACATGCCATGACAGGCATGTACGCCCAAGGCATTGCAGAGTCAGGGAGACTGGTGAGGCAAAAGAGTTGCATCGAGGCAGACATGGGGAAGGTTCTTCAAAGGGCTCCCAGTCCAATCAAACTTAGGTTTCTTGAGGCAAGGAAAAATAGGTACCTATGTAAGCAGGATGCACAGTATTTATAGGAAGGTTTTAGGAAACCTTACAGGCCTACGAGGCAGAGAACTTGAAGTATGTCCAGGGAATAGAGCAGGTAGTCAAGGACAAATTAGCCAAGGAAAAGAGGGAGGGGTGGATAACAGGCCCTTTTGTGGCCCTGCCGTTCCCAAATCTTAAGAGTCTCTGTTATAAGGGTATTGCCTAAGAAGGCAGCAAGTGAATTTCAGTTGATTCATCATCTATTCTACCCAAAAGGAGATTCTGTCAAAAATGAGATACTAGAGGAGCTTTGCTCTGTTTAGTATGCATCATTTGATTAAGCACTGACTATGGTACAGTCTAAAGGGCAGGGTGCTCGGCTGGGCAAGTGCAATATTAAATTCGCTTTTAGGCTTCTGCCAGTGCATCCAGGCAATTTCAATTTATCGGGTTTCCAATTTGAGGGGCAGTATTATTTTGATAATGCTTTGCCCATGGAATGTTATATCTCATGTTTGGCATTTCAGACTTTCAGTACCATACTATAATGGGCTTTTATGGAAAAGATGGCTTCTTGCACAGTTACTCATTATTTAGATGATGTTTTGTTTGCCAGCCCTAGTAACTCTAGGGAACGTGTGCAGCTTTTGACAGCATTTCAGGAGTTTATAGAGGAACTGGGATTTTTTTTGGCGGTGGAAAAGATATAGGGGCCAGCTAGGCATTTAGTATATTTGAGCATAGAAACAGAGAAGTGGAAGCCTACCGGCTTCCACAAGATAAATTGATAAGGTGGCACTTTTGAGAAATCTGGCTGTACACAGGAAGATTACAATGAAGGAAACGCAGATCATACTGGATCATTTAAATTTTGCCTGTATAGTTGCGGCTTCAGGTAGGGCTTTCCTTTGGCACAAGACTGATGCCACCAGGAACACGAGGGAGGCACTCCATAATATTAGAATGATGAGTAATATGGTGGATGGCTTTGGCTTCATTTTAAAAAAAGTTTTAACAGGGTCTCATTTTGGAGACATAGGCATTTGTTGCAGCAGGATTTTCTGGTTCATTCTAATGCCGCCAGTGGTCATGGTTTTGAAGTGAATTTTCAAGGTCACTGGTGAATGTATTGGTAGCTTCAGGAGTGGGAGGCAAGAGGTATCCTGAAGGATATGATGTATTTAGAGTTTTTCCCTATATTAGTGGCGGTGGCTATCTCAGGTATGCAGTTAAGGTATTCTTTGGTCATTTTTTGGTGTGATAATGCAGCTGTAGTGCACATGGTTAAAAGTCAGTCCTTGCATAACCAGCAGGTGTTGCAGTTAGTGAGGAAACTTGTTTTGCGCTGCCTGCAGCTTAATATTCTTTTTAGAATGCGCTATGTTCCAAGGGTGGATAAAAATATTGCAGTTGCCCTGTTTCGTTTTCAGGAGATGGCACCAGAGGTAGACTCAGCAGCCACTCATTGGAGAGCCTAGGGCACCTTGGGATATCGGGGCCCAGAGAGCAGTTTTGGCATCCTGGCATTAGATTAGCTTATTTCAGGTAAGTGCATGTGTTTGAGGCTTTTAGGAGGGGAGTCGTTTGGGGGAATGTTTGGCCTTTGCCTGTCAAGTACATCCAGCAGTTCTTGGTCCAGCTTTAGACAAAGGGCTTAATAATCAGAATTTTGAAATCTCACCTGGCAGCTTTGGCCTTTAAGGCCAATGGTCTAGAGAATTCCTCAGAGGATTTTAGGGTGTGCAGGATGTTCGACGATTGGACTAGGGAGATACCAGTGATTCTGGACAAGAGATGGCCAATTACTCCTGAATTGTTGAAGCATTTATGTTTAGGATATGGGTCCTACTGAACGAATAGGTATGAGAAATTGTTCTTTAGGGCAGCTGCCCCGCTGGCATTTTATATAAGTGAGCTGATGCTGTGCTCTCGGTAGGACGTATCTCAACAGGAATTACAAGTGGATGACACTGTCATACAAATGGATGAAGTAAGGCTATTAATACAGAGGTCCAAGATTGACCAGAAGGGCAAAGGGCAGCAAGTGGTATTGAAAACTGCCAGGAATCTTTGGCTCTGCCTTTCAATAACTCTGCATAGGTATTTAAGCGTGAGGCATGATACCCCAGATTATTTGTTTCTGCATGCCAGTGGTGAGGCACTGACACAGTAGTGATTCTGGGCCATCACACAGAGGATTTAGGTGGATGTGGGGTTGACAGCCCATAAGTTTGGGATGCACTCCTTCTGGGTCAAAGCTGCTTCAACAGCAGAAGGCTTGGGCTTCTTTAGCCAGATCATACATCAGATCATCTGGTGGCAATCTAAGATTTTCAAGCATTACATTAGGGAACATTGTTGCTTATCCTTTGATCAAGTTTAATAAACCTACCTATATAGAAGTTATGGAGTTCTCTGAGGAGGGTTATGCATTCTATTGGGCTGATCTTCCTCATGACTTGACCTGCAAGACATAACTGTCAGTAGGTAGGGTAACTAAGACATAACTGCAAGACCTGCAAGACATAACTGTCAGTAGGTAGGTTAACTAAGCTAACCTCCTTGTGCAGCAGGAATAGGGTGGGATGGTCAGGATAGGAAGGGTTAAACAGCAAACATCCTGAGGCATCATGCTGATGGGTGGTGTATCCAGAACAGGCCATCACATGCAGTGTGACTGAGTGGCATTTTGAAGGAGCTCTCCAGATGCTAAGTGGCATCTTTTGAACCTGGTAGGTGCCTTGCTGCCCCTCGGGGAGGTGGATGAAGTTGGGCATCTCTTGGCACCAGAAGGCTATGCAGGTTAGGATAAATGAGATGGGTGAAACTGCCAGTAGAGTTTGGACTCAGGGTGGATTTGCCCAGTGGGCACCCAAGGAGGATGCCCAGTGCAGCCTGCCTTCAAATAGTCAGCTTACGTTATAAGTGTTGACAGAGATCAGTTGTTTGGTTAAATGTTAAATAAAGAAGAAAGTTAGTCAACACACATAACTTGTGTCTTGTGTATTTATTTCTCATGTCATATTTGGGTTCTGGTGCAAATATGTATTGGAAAACAATACACAAAGTTACTGGAGAAAAAAATATGCACTGGAGAATGATACACACATTTTCTGGATAAAAACAATGCCTCATTTCAGTATTTTTTCTAACGATAGCTAATAAAATCTCATCATAATTCCTAAAGACAAAAAAGAAGGCTAAGCACTAAGCAGTCAGTATACAAAGTTACTATACTTGATTTTTATCAATATTGGTTGCTTAAAAATATTTTGGCATAAATTGACATTTTTCACTAGGGCAGCAGTTGGGAGTTCTACTCAGGAAGCTATTGTAATTTAAATATTTATTAGTTGACTTGTGCAAATACTCAGCATGCTATACTAGGGCCCGGCAGGATTTGTTATCTTTCTGCAGGGCCTGCAAGACGGAGATGTTCCACCAGGCATTTAGTGGGGGCTAGGCTGTCCTGTTGCCGGCCATACCACTGAAGACCTTCCACCACCCATGCAGGAAAATGCTGTATTTTAATATTTTATACCCACCAATTTTAATTGTTTTGATATAATGTTTTAATGTTTTTATAATGTTTTTACTGTTTTAAACTGTTGTTAAAATGCCCTGAGCCCATCTGATGGGGAGGGCGGTCTAGAAATGTAATAAAATAAATAAATAAATAAAACATATGAAAATGTTGCCTAAAAGCAGGCAAATCTATGCAATTTTAAGGGATTCTAGCTTTGAAGATTTGGTTAAAATCCTGGAAAACATGTCTCTGTACCCCCAAATGCTGCCCTGACATTCAATTCTGTGCTGAATGGTTGTGTTCATCACTGCTCATGTCGTATGCCACATTCACTCTTAGATAGATAGATAGATAGATAGATAGATAGATAGATAGATAGATAGATAGATAGATAGATAGATAGATAGATAGATAGATAGATAGATAGATAGATAGATAGATAGATAGATAGATAGATAGATAGATAGATAGATAGATAGATAGATAGATAAACAGCACAGTCCCTTGTCTCTGCATATGGTTATTTTATATAGCTGTGGGTTGCACGTCTGTTTGGGAAGAAAGAGAATGGTAAATGCATAACCCTACAGTGTATCAGACACCTTGGAGTATATGTCAAATTGGTTTTTCTGCTCTATGGCACAGCATGTTTGAGTGACTGAAAACAGAAGAACCGAAAAACTGAGTAAATAAAAAAAAACACCACAGTTTACCAACATGGGCCCCAAAGTTAACTGAAAATTGTAAAACAGACCCCTAGAAGAAGTGGCACAACAACACTGATTGTTTAAAGATTTATGTATGAAAAATAAGGAATATTCCGCTGAAACAAATAGTGGATCTCAGAAGACAACAGGGAAAGGAAACATTTTATAACTTTTTTACCAGAAAGACTACAATTATAACTTTGATAAAGTTATGGCCTCATTTAAAGTTTCTGTATCTCGACTTTTATTCTCCTTGTTTTTACATTGTACATGTTGTTAATTCAAGAGCCTCCCTTTTCATCTTATTTTTAACATGCCAGCACTAGAGTCAGTAGAAAAGAAGGTAGAGCTTCCCATTTCTGTGACACTTGATGAATGTATGTTGCTATGAATATGCATAGTGTCACACAGTTCTGCTGCCAAAGAAACCAGCAGAGCTAAAGGAACAACATAAATCAGTGACTGCAAAAGAACAAAAAGTGGAATTAACATCAATGTCTGTAAACCAACTAGGCATAACAGAAGCAAGACAGAGTACTAGGAAACAGCACCTTGATTTCATGCACTACTGATATCATCTGGGTGGGTTTCTTCAAAGCAAATTGCATGACATTTGATGCCTGAAGGTAGGGGCGAGGGGAAAGCGATGGGAAAATGTGCACTATAATTCACACATCATGCACATTTATTCTTGTGAACCACGAAGAGATGAGAATGAACATACATCCTGATTCAGATGGGAGGCATACTACTTAGGTATAACAGCAAAGATGAAATGGGGCTGAAACATGCATTGTGTTTGGGAAGGGAGTTCAGCAGGGGAAACATACCCTCTGAAATTGCCATTTTCTTCAGGTAACTGATCTTTCTAGTTTGGAAAGCAGATATAATTCTGGGAGAACTCCAGATTCCACCTGGAGGTTGGCAACACTACTTGAAAATCATGTGCATGCAAACAAAATTCCTAATTACCTAATCATGCTGAAATTTTATTCAATTAGTCAAGGAATGCTCTTTTAAATCACATTTTAAATTTATTGTACAAACATGCAAATATTGAGTAACATGTTTATGACTATTTATTTATTTACTTTATTCAATTTATATTTCGCCCTTCCTGCATCAGCAGGCTCAGGACAGATTACAATTAATACACTAATATAAAATACAAATACCTTTAAAACCAATAAAACTCCTTAAATATTTAAAAACATGCAACAAACAATACAGCAGATTTTAAAAAGATATATAGCAGCAGATTCTTCCAGGAACCACCGCCCAACCACCTCCAGAAATATATGGCAAAGGCTAGGTGGTAGATACCCTTTGTAGGGACACAGTTACCTCTAGGTGGCCGGCACTATAAGCTTGATAGGTCCCTTTCTACTGTTACATTACATATACTTGTAATGTACATTTATTCTCAAAAATTAATAGCAATTTCAACACAGTATTTTAAAAAATCCATATTAAGCGCAAACACAATTATGTAAAACATTTTTCCAGATCCACTATCGATACACAAACTAGTCTCAAGAGATGGAAAACAAAATCAGAGAGTACAATCTTATAAGCATTTAGAGAACCTACCCTGATAACTCTGCATTCCTCTTTAAAAAGGTATTTTAAAAATGTACTTTTTAAATAATTCTCATTGGTCTGTTGTGGCTCTTGGCCAAAGCATGAAGGCGTTTACTGGAATATATAAGACCATCTTGAATCCCTTTCTCTAATTAATGCTCATTTTAATAATACATATATTTAAACCACTTTACAATTCATCATCAATATTCCCTTTGCAGTCTTGTGAATGATAACCAGATTCAGTCAAGGCCAGAGCTCACCCTTTAGCTATGGAGTAAATATCCCCAGTGGATATCATTCCTTCTCACAAAATCCTTGGAAGAAGAAATGTTTTTCACGTTTTTTTAAATTTAAACAGGGAAAGAAAACTGGGGGAGAGGAAGGGAAGGAAGATCAACAGTTCTTGAATTTGCTGGGGCATGGACCTTGAATTCTGAAAATTCACTCAACACAAATTGATAAAATGACTAATGAAGGTATAGTATTCCTTGGTGTATTACTTGCACAAGCATCCACTAAAGCAGGTCCCCTGAAAGAAAGTTTACATTGAGAAGCCATATCCTGCAGTTTGTAACACTGTACAATTTACAGTTGCCAACTCGGGGCGGGGCATTCCTATGGATTTTGCGGTAGAGGTTGGGGACAGAGAGATTTGGGAAGGGGGGAAACCTCAACAAGGTATAATATTATGGAGCTGCCCTTCAATGCAGCCATTTCCTTCAGGGGAACTGTTCTCTGTCATCTGGAGATCAGATGTAATTCCAGGAAATCTCTCGGCCTCATCTGAATATTGGCACCCCTGGTACAATTAGTCTTTGAAAGTTAAAGTTCATTTTCAGACTTTACAAAAGTGAACATGAGATGGATCCCACAAGCTTAAGTCACAATCAATTCTGATTTACTGTGGTTTGAATTTTGGAGAATTTCAGCATGTAGCCTTCTCCCAGTGCAGCCCCTAGCAACATGATGACTCAATTGCCTCGATGGGAACCAGTGCTGGATCAGATTCCAAGCAATGCAATTCTATATCCCACAATGAGAACAGAAAGCTGGGCCTACAGGGCCAGACTATGACTGGATCATCATGACTCCCAAGCTGCCTCAGCTTTGCCAGATATATTTTCTGGATGCACTTTAATGAAAGAACATTTGAAGCCAAAGCTAACAGTGCTGCTTGGAAACTTCAATCACTTTTACAAGCTTTAGACTAGTTTTCATGCTAGAAACAAAAACACTCCCTTGTTAAAGAACATCAAAATGAAGTTAAGTGGTCTATTACAGGGATCTCCAACAGGTACCCCATCAGCTATCAGTAGCTTAGCAAGCTGCTCGTGCTTTTCTTTTTTTTAGAAAAAGTTTCAATATTTCTCCATTTTGTCAAATTCTCAGAAAAGGCTGACCCTTACGTAAATTAAAAAAAATCTTCACCTGAGGATTAATTTGTTAGCTTATATTTTCTGCCATTTTTATATCCTTCTAATATAAAAAAAATCAATTAACAATCAATAATTTCAACAACCTTACATTATTAATTTTTCAAATTTCCTCAGATCTTTTAATATATTCCACTATCCTACATCTGCTAATTAAAAACTCTCAACCAATATGCTGAAAAAGTAGGGAATACTAAAAAAAAAATCAAAAATATCATACGGTACTATTTTATTATTATCAAGGAATATCATTCACACTTGTTTTTCCACAAACTTTTAAAATGTTTGATTCTATGCCAGGTTTAAGCTCTTTGTTCCTAACCACTGAAGACAACAGGGATACAGCTGGCACAAGTTTGTAACTGTTAAACTACCAACTCATCAAAGCATCAATGATATAATTATCTCCTAAATAGTTTTAATTCTTTTAAAGCCAAAGTCATACATTTAAAGTAAGTTTAACAAAACTCTTCTTTATTCAAATCAGATAGATATTCTCATCTAAAAATAAATATTTTGATAACTAAGATAGAAGTGCTGCATGGTAATAAATACACTGTCATATATGCCTGTCTGCATATTTGCCATGAATGTATTCTGTGTTATGTACTGGTCCTCTGAGGGCATGAGAAGTTTCTTATTGATGTTAAGGCAGTAGGTTATCTCACAAGTATTTACTTTCTCTTTCTCCGCTGTCTCCAGCAAGTGTCCTTGAAGGCTGGCTGCAGCCAGCTTGAAAGGTATCCTTCTTGGGAACTGAGATGATTTCATTCTTTGTTCTGTCTAGCCTAAACCTAGCTTTCCCTTTCACACACCCCGGCTCCTTCACACCCAAAACTTTAACGGTCCCTATCCTGATGGCAGGAACCTTCCCTATAACTAACACCATTGATGTCACTTCTGCCAATTCAGTTGTCTGAGCACCTTGAACTTGATGGATCTCTAATGAAGTTACTTCAACCAATACACCTACTTTTTTGATGTGGAGAACTTGGGGATTCTACCTGCTAAGGACTGACATACACAAACTAGGAAGACCACAGCTCTTTTAGACCATTAAACCTGAGATGTCATTAAACTTATCTTTATTTTTGTTTTATTTTTCTGCATATAACATTTAATTAACAATTTTGCAAATATTTCGTGTTATTTTCCTGGATTAGTAATGGAACATTAACCAAATGATAAACTTTAGCAAAATAGACATTTTCACTGCATTTATAATTCAGTGTTCAAATATAATCTAAATAATATTCCTGAAGAATTTAAATACCATATAAAGAACAGATTTGCATTACTGAGTTTAACTGATCATGAATCAGAAGAATTATGGGTTGAAACCAGAGATATTATCAAGGAAGAATGTGCAAAGTCTGTTCCTGTAGCCAAAAGAAGCCTAGAAACCCTTAAAATCACTGAAGACAGACGAGAAGCAAAAGCAAAATGTGAAATAGTATCAGAATTCTATATGCAGCTTTTCAGCAACTTGCACACAGAGAGTTATTATAAAGAAATAGAAAGAAAACAAAGAAATAGAAGAGAACAACAAAGGAAGTACAATATATCTGTTCCCCAAGATCTGGGAAATCAAAGGGAAATTCAAACCATAGATAGGAATGCTTAAAGATCAACATGGAAATACAGTATACAGTCAGGACAAAATAAAGGAAAGATGGAAATACACTGAAGAACTATATAGAAGAGATGGGTGACAGATTCTTACAAAGAATAGTCTTTTGACACAGAATCTGAAATCTTAGAAAGTGAAGTGAAAGATATACTCAAATCAATTGGGAGACACAAATCAGTAGCAGTAGATTACACATCAATAGAGCAATTTAAAGCTACAGAAGCCGAGTCCATCAAAGTTGTAACAAGAATATGTCAACAAATATGGAAAACCAAAGAATGGCCCACAGACTGGAAACACTTAATATACATTCCAGTTCTGAAAAAAAGGGGTGCAAGAGTGCAGCAACTATCAGACAATTGGCATTCTGGTAAAAACGGCAGAGTAATCAGAAGCAACTCTGTGCCACTCCTGTTTCTTCTGTGTGTTATGCATTGATTTGGACCTATCTTCTCTGATGCAGCAGTAATTTGCTTTTATTTACTATTTTGTATTTTCTCTTGCTATCAACTTGAGATAAGCGGGCTTATAATTTTCAACTATGTGCTCATGTAAGGGGAATGATTTAAAGACGGCCCCTCCTTCCTCTTCTGGAGCTGGTGCTGAAGCCCAAGAAGCAGTAATTTCTCTGTTGAAAAATATGGAGGCTCAGCTGGAAAAACAATCTGAACAACTAAAATTGCTACCTTGGAAGACCGAACCATCGGTCATTAGACAGTTGTCTCATAACAACTGTCTCATGTCACAGAATGTTCTCTTACCAAATCTTCCACTAGAAAGTTTTACTCATTGTTTAAATGTCTTTGTTCTTGGATTCTCAGAACAGTTTGACAAGATGGGATAGAAGAGGCTGGCTGAATTTATGGAGATGCTACTTCATGAGGTTCTGCAGTTTCCTGCTGATTATCTGTTGCAGATTGAACAAGCTTACAGGATTCCTTGCAGTGCTACAAACCAGGCAGCACAAAGAAACCAGTTCTAGTAATTGTTCAGTTTCTACAAGCAAGGGATTGCCTTTTACGTTTGACAAGAGAGAAACTGGACTTGTATTGGGGTCCTAATAAGAAGCGGCTCATGCTTTACCTGAATTATACTAAATAAGTGTTAATATTATGTCATCAGTTCACAAAAACAAGAGTTCTTGTAAGAGATTTGAATTTGCAATACTACATCAAGTATCCTGCAATCTTTTGTGTCTGGTACCAAGGTCAAATTAAGAAGTTTCACAGCCCAGAGTCAGCAGAAGCTTACCTTGTCAGTTTAAAAAAATAAATTGTTGGTGCTGTCTGTCTGAAGAAATATTAGAACATTTTATACATATACAAATAAATCTGGAAACAAGCAGTCTTTCCTCTTCCTTCCTTTTTCTCTGTTTTCCCTTCTTCTTGTTTCAACTTCGAGATCTGAGCATAATGCAAACTAGAGATAACAGCTTGGATTTCTGCTAGTGTATGTGTATCTGTATGTGTGTACATGTATATCTTTTTTCCTCTGTATCTGTAAGTTTTAAACAGATATTTGATCCATGGATATTAATATCTATCTATATAATTACAAGAGGGGAATGACTGGTATTGTGGAGTTCTCTGGCATCTTACCTGGGAGCAAAGAGTCCCCTCCCTTTTCAAATACTTTTTATTTTTATTTATTTATTATTATTTATTTTTCCCTTCACTTTTGGTATCGTGTGGGAACTGTTGTGGTGGGTTAATCAGTTGCTGGCTGATTAACAGGGTTTGTAACATGCCCCGATTTGTGATTCAACAAGACAAAACAAAGTACCCAATATGGGAAGCTGCAATAGATGGTTCAGTTTTCAGTAGGCATTTCCTGTAACACATTTTTTCTGTAAAGATGATGAGAGACTTTCTCCTTTTACAGGTGTCATTGGCCAGCCTTGACCAGGCTCCTTACCACCCACCAAGAAGTCCTCCTCAGAAGACGAGGGGATGGAGGAGCCAGCAGAACTGGCAGCCGAGCCGGCCACAGTGCCAGAGGAGCCTTTGATGGAACAGCAGGCAGCGCAGCCAGGGCCCTCTAGAGAAGCTATAAGGGATGAGGGCGCATGCAGAGAGGAGGAGGAACCGGCGTCCAGGAGATCCAAGCCTCTTGAGCTGGCCACAAGGCAAAGGAAATGGGCAAGAGAGGCTATGTGGGAAAGGCGGAGGAGCGCACACTTACAGGCTCAGCATCGAACAGAGCTGATCTCAGAGAGTGAGGCGCCGCAATCAGGCGAAGCGGAAGCACCTACTCCTCGCTCTCTTACCCAGATCTGAGCATAAAACAAAGACGTTGAGCAGAGCTCAGCATGAGAACAGCTTTGTTCGCTACTCCCTGCGACTAGCAGCTCTGCACCTGCACCTGAAGCTTGTGATCCTCCCTTGTACCTTGCCCTTCCCTGGATTGAACACTTGGATTCTGGCCTTGGCTTCATCTCTGACTCTCGATTGTCTGCCCCTCTGTTGGACTGACTTCTCAGCTCCTGACCAGCTTGGCATTTGGACTCACTTTCCTGCTCCTCTGTTGGGCTGAGCTTTTGGCTCTTGGCCACCACTTGGCTTTCAGACTATCATTTACCTGCCATCTGTGTGACTATCTGACCAACTGGTAAGCCACCTTGGCATCCTAGCACCCAGACTGGCATCCCCAGCCCTGTGTGTGACAACAAGGTTTATTTAATCTACTTACATTCCAAGATAGTATTTTTAAATCTGATATGTTATTCAACAACTAACAAAAATCTTACATCAACATTTACTTGCTTTTCCTTTGCTTTTTCTCTATGAAAACTTCACTAAAATATTTCAGATTCTTCACGGGTCTTAAGTGTAATATTTCGCTTTCAACTTCAAAGTCAGCTTAAAAGGGGTGTCCCACTTATAATCAATATTTTCTTTTTTGTAAAAAATTTCTTAATTTCTCTAACATAAAAGTGCACATATCTGAAAATATCTGAATTAATCATTTATATTTGAAGGATTATTTCAGGCAGTATAGAAAATTAGGTCCTCAACACATGCATTTTCAAAGGTTATTTTCCTACTATGAGCCATTTCTGAATTAATGCTAAGGGCTCTATGATTACCAACTCATACTGATCTGAACCAAGGCTCACTCTCCATGTGGTTAAATGTAGCTATTCCAGGTGTGGATGCGGAACTTCGCATCGCTGGAACATATACAGAGATATTGGAGAAGTCAGGGGTGGAAGTGTTGACAGTTGTTGAAGAGTAGAGAGCCCTGGGAACTAGGGCAAGTAGGGTGCTACCACTATGATTTCTTCTTTTTTGTTTGTTTGTTTTTGTTATCTTATCTTCCTGATTACGTTCAGGAGAATCAGAGTGGTTGGAAGGCAAACAGCAGAATGCGTGGCCACTGTGATGTCAATGTGTCGGTTACTTTGGCCTTGGGATGGAAGCATCTGGTGAAATATCTGTCCACTTAATTAGTTGACATGCTGTCTGTTCCGATTAGAAGGTGTTCGTCTAGTATTCACGGTCTAAAGTGTAGTAGGGCTAGAAAAATTGCCCAAAGCTCTAGTAGGTTGACAGAGGGTCTCATCTCACTGCTGGACTATCGACTTTGCACTGGTGGATCTTCTAGTGCTGCTTTAGATATCTGAAAAGGTTAACTGAACCCACAAAAACACATAGCAAATAAATGTTAGTTCTTAGGGAGCCACTGGGCATTTATCTTTTCCTACAAGGATGCGATCTGCTATTAGAGATGATCAATGGCCTCAATACATAGCACTTTGGCCTGTACACTTTATGCTCTAGGATAGGATTAAACACGTTTCATGCTCCCATCAAGGTGATGGCAAAGAGGTCATAATGACCTGTTCATCAGTAGCTTGAAGGAAAAATTGCAACACAGAATTCTGGTTTTCACACAGACTAACAGTTTATAGCATTTGCTGTCTACAGAGAGTGAAACAGAGATGAGGTGCTATTTAATCTGTAGATCCTCAACAACAATAATGATGACCACTGGACCAAAGAATGTATTTGTTAAGGGTTACAGCAGAGGCCTTACCAGTAGCCAATTCAATGAAAGTTTGTACAACAGGGACTTCTTGCCCCTCACCCAATTGGTCGAGGACATGGACGTACCACGAGGAGCTGTACTTTTAACCATGGACGCCCAAGCCCTATATACCTCTATTCCGCATTCGGATGCTAGGACAGTAATTCAAGGGGTACTAGACCAACGTAACTGTAAATTTCCACCTACCAGTTTCCTACTTGATCTATTAGATCTCATCATGGAGAGAAACTATTTTAGATTTGATTCTTCCTTTTTTTATCAGGTAAGGGGGGTTGCCATGGGATGTCCGGCAGCCCCGTCTATTGCAGTATTGTATATGGCTAACCTAGAGGAGCAATTTATTTATAATACAGCAGTCAACCCCTTCTATTCCGAAATAGTTTGTTTTCGGAGGTACATTGACGACATCTTCTGTGTGCTGCGCACATCTAATAGGATCTCAGACTTTATGGAGTGGATTAATGGGCTGGACTCCAATATTCAATTTACACACCAGAGCAGCACCGACAGCATTTCCTTTCTTGATGTCATCATTTTCAAACGGCCCTCCGGTGAGTTGGGGGTGAGACCCTATCGGAAACCTACAGATAGGTCTACTTACCTTGAATACACCTCCCACCATCGACCCACCTTAAAGAAAAATATCCCAGTAGGTCAGTTCTTGCGAGCTAAGAGAAATGCAACGTCTTGGCAGGATTACTGCCAGGAGGTGGCTCGCATGAGCGGGGCTTTTGCAACACGGGGTTACCCTTCTTGGGTTATTATTAGAGCAAGAAAGAAAGCTGATTCCACTCCTCGGTCGAAACTTTTGAGTTATCGTAGTCGGGATACACCTTCAGATAGAATCACTTGGGCATTAGACTATTCACTCTTGTTGGGTGCCATTTCAAATATCATCCGTAGAAATTGGCATATATTGTCTGATCTGCCGGGATGTAACAACTTACCGCAGATTGGCTACCGGCGTACTAAAAATCTCAAGGATCTTTTGGTCCACTCAGACTTTAGATCTAGAACCGATGGGTCACAATTATCACAATTACCACAGGGGCATTTCCCCTGTGGTCACTGTAACGTTTGTCCCTTGAGTATAGAATTGACAAAAATTACACACCCGACAACAGGTAAACATCTGTATTCAAAATCCTTTTCTACCTGCAGCACACCCAATGTTGTTTACCTCCTTACCTGTGATTGTAAACAGCTTTATGTTGGCTGCACAACTCGCCCCCTGCGATTACGCATTCAAGAACATGTCTCTAGATGTAGAACCCAAAATTTGGATCTTCCCCTTTATGAACATCTTAGGGTTCGACACCAAACTGATAGACCCTTCCATTTCACCGTTTTGGAAGTGGTCTCGAGACCGGGGCCTCGTAACCGGTTCCTCTTACAGGCTGAGACCAGGTGGATTTTCAGACTTCAATCCATGATCCCACATGGTCTCAAAAATCACTTGGATTTTTCTTCTTTTTTATGAATTTCTAGTTAGTTTTTGAGCCTCCAGCGATCCGTTTAGGTCTCCTTATTCCTCCTTCTCTCTTTTTAAATATCTTTTTGATATCAATCTAGTAGTTGGTTACTTTATGGCACACAAATTGGTTAGAGTATTATCGGGTAGGCAGTCATAAATTTTTCATATTAATATTGCCCGTCCCTTGGTTTACTTTTCCATGGGTGTATTTCTGTACTGTACCTTTAAATCATTTGTGTTAATTGACCCACCACTATGTATAAAGCGCTTGTTATGTCACACCCCTCTCACTTGGCATTTATGGATATATTCTTTGGAGAAAAAAGTTGTTCAGTTTAATTTGTCATGTAAGTATCAACTAATTGCCTTGTGGTGTGGGGGAGGACCTTATATGTTTTGTCGGGATACTATTGTCTGATATTTATTTTCAGATTATGTGGCCTGAAGAAAGACCTTTCCAAGTCTGAAACGAGATAAAAAGAAATATCTGGCCGGCTTATGCTCGTTGCCTTATTCTTACTCGCCTTGTAGTGGCTTCTACAAGCGCTTGCCTTGCTTCCCGCGCCTTATTCTTCGTCCGCCTTGCAGAGGCTTCCACAAGCGCCTGCCTTGTTTTCCGCCCCCCAAGCAGCGGTTTCTACAAGTGCTACTAACTTTTCTCGTCACACAATTGAGAACTTCACCGGTTACAGCTGGCTAATGGTTATACCAGGGACATTGTTGTGTTTCTCAAAGGACTTTGGAATAATTGGTCTGAAATGTAATGGTTGATTTCGCATGTAATTTTGCTACGTGTTATTTCTTTTGCAATATTGTACTCCCATTCTCATTACAACCATTTGGTACTTCTATTATAACTACTGGGTAAATTGGTTCCGTCTTGGGCATGCTTTTTTTGTTGTGTTTTTGGTAATTCCTGTGAAGCTAATTACCCTCTGGTCGGTTACTCCCATCAAGGTGATGGCAAAGAGGTCATAATGACCTGTTCATCAGTAGCTTGAAGGAAAAATTGCAACACAGAATTCTGGTTTTCACACAGACTAACAGTTTATAGCATTTGCTGTCTACAGAGAGTGAAACAGAGATGAGGTGCTATTTAATCTGTAGATCCTCAACAACAATAATGATGACCACTGGACTGAAGAATGTATTTGTTAAGGGTTACAGCAGAGGCTTTACCAGTAGCCAATTCAATGAAAGTTTGTACAACAGGGACTTCTTGCCCCGGGGAATCCTTTCTCAGTAGAAAGATTGTGTTTATCTAAACCCCAACTTTCGGCCCCAGTGGGGGCTCCAAGGCGTATACAACATTTCATACCTTTTCATTCTAGGCACACAACAAACCCACAAGGCAGGCCAGGCCTAGAGAATGCAACAGGCCCCAGGCCCCAGGCAGGCCTCCCAGGGAGAATGGCATGAGAATCTGAATCT
This sequence comes from Eublepharis macularius, assembly GCF_028583425.1. Classification (NCBI taxonomy): domain Eukaryota; kingdom Metazoa; phylum Chordata; class Lepidosauria; order Squamata; family Eublepharidae; genus Eublepharis; species Eublepharis macularius. Next base: position 108,074,901 of record NC_072795.1, read on the forward strand.
CTCAGATCCCAGCCCAACACTCCAACCTCTGCACCAAACTGTCTCTTGTTTAAAATGGTGTCATACAGGAAAGATTCTAGGGACAGGATGAACACCATTGCAGCGAGAACTCTCTCTCATCATAGACAATTGTAATGCTGTGGAGTCTGTTTCATGTTGGTCCCAGGATACTAAAAACTGGAGCAGTTCCACTCCAGTCCAGGGTTTACTCAAGGCTGCATGAGCTGGCTGAAGGCCTGCTAGGCCTGCTGAAGACCTGCTAGGCCTTGTGCTCTTTTCTTTGTTTCTACTCAATAAAGTTACTCTGTGGTTATTAACAGAGATTGAGACCCCTGGGGAGAGCTGGCCCCATTCCCTGGGAAAAAAGAGGGGGCATGTAGGCATATAGGGAACCAATAGGGAGAAAAAAACACCTTCACTATCTGCATAAGTTTCAATTTTTCTTTTTCTGGAATAGGTTTCTTTTCTAGCTGCCTGGGAAGGCCAGCTAGAATTCCCTTTGTAAGAAAGTGCCTCTTCCACAGTACCCAGGGAGGGGGGGGGCTGGAGGAAGAATCAGAGGGAGTCGTCTTTTCCCTCAGCACTCTGACCAAAATTGGCAGTCTCAGTTTATGTAATCAAGTTTAGGAAATCTAGGGACAGCATTGCATATCAGCAGCAGCACTGGACCCTGGGGCCATTGCTATTTGGTGCTCTTGCTGAGTCCTGTGCCCATTGATTTGCTTTGGATGTGGGAAACCACTCCACAGCCACCTCCTGGTCTGTTGGCAAGGTTGCCAGCTTTGGCGAGGCCAGAAATGGCTGCTATAGCTTTCTGAGGTAAGATGAGCTAGCTTTTTTTAAAATAGTCTGATTAATGAATTTAGGAATTTCTGGGGCACTACCACGAGTCCCCGATCCCATTGCATTACTCATGAGTAGTCCTCCTTCATTCACCATGGGCTCTGGAGGCACAAATGACTGTTGAATTTCAGACCAGCTTGGCTGCCCTGCACTGGGTCTTACACCACTAGACTGGCTTAAGGATGTGGGGAAATCCACTCCATAGCCACCTCCCAGCTAGTTGGCAATGTTGCCCTCATTAGTGAGGCCAGAAATGGCTGCTGTGTTTCTTTTGCTCAGGAAGGAATAGCGGCTTGTGCACTTCCAGTCTCTTTGCAATTTGAGTGGCCGCAGCTGTGGCTTCATCGCGGTTCTCTGGGGTTCTTGCCAGGAAGTGATGGTGAGGGGGGGGGCTTCCAACTCTCCCTCAGAGAGGAATCCATCACATCCCTCATGATTTTCCATCCTATTGGGATGGAAGAGCATGTTCTGCGGGTCCCTGATTCTGTCTTGTCATGAAATGGCTGCCACAGCCGAAGGAAGGAAGGAGAAAGCTTCCCCTGCAAGCCTTCTAGCAGGTGTGCAGAGAGAAAGAGAATAGCAAAGAGGCAGAGTAGAAAGGAGTAAACAAGGCAAGAGACGGGTTCTGGAAAGTAGAAGTGAAGGAAAGGAAGAAAAGCAGTTGAAAGGCAAGGCAGTGCTCGGATGCTGCTCTCCCAGTTGAGGCAGGAATGAAACTGAAAGAAAGGGTGACTCCCACTAGGAAGACAGGAAGTAGAAAACTTATTCCTGCCTCCCTGAATGGAGGGTGGGAATCACCCACCAACATGTCCTCCACCTCAGAGGGAGAACATGAATGCACTGACTACACTTTACTATATTGTTTGAATATGTGGAAAGTAACCCACTGTTCATGAATGTTCAAACTGTCCATCAAAAAACTCTGCTGCCTGCTCATTGTCTGTGAGCAGAAGATGAGCTGAAGTTGCAGGTGCATAAACATCCCTAATGAAGACAAAACATTTATGGATAATAAGGTAGGTGAAATGATTCAGAACAAGTTATGAACTACATGCACAAACAAAGATGGTGAGATTAATTCAGATGATAGCAGGAATTTCAATTTTGTTTTATTCTTTAATTACCTGTATAGTTTATAGTATCCCACTAGCTTCTAAGCCACAGCCACCTGAGTTACAAGACTGTCTGTATGAATGACCTAGAATGACTCTTTAAAAATCATATTTTGTACTTGTATACAAAATATAGAACATACCAATTATGATGCTTTTTAGAGATACTGGGAAAAATAAGAGCATAGCTGCCAATAAATTGCACAAAAGTATAAACTTATTTTCTTCTGTCTTTCCAAACTTCATGGTTCTGTATACAGATTATCAGTTAAGTATATGCCAATCTCAAATTCCAACCAAAAGCCATTTTATCATTCATTATGTGCATCAAAGCATCATTCACACTGTCTCAGTCACAGGCATCTGGCAGAATGAATATCGAGTTCCATGTGCATTGGCAGCAAAAATGCTTTGCTGCTGTTTGTGCTGGCAACAGTTCCTAGAGGCAAAAGAAGATGCTTTGAGTATAACTACAGGTTGTTAGGCAGCCACCCCACCTCATCTCATTATTCCTAGCCACACGGCTCACACTTTACAGCGCTGAGGTGAACAGGGAAAATGGACAGCATTGCTTCTAGCATCAGGGTCAGCGAAAGTAGTTAGATGCAAGAAGAACAAATGTTTGGTAATGCAGAAGGCGGGGGTGGGAGGGTTCAAAACAAACATAAACTTAATGTTTCCCCTGTTGCTTTGATCCCACTTCTACATCAATGATCTTTTTAATAAGCCTGCACCTTCAAACTACATGGATTCTTATTAAGCTTCCCATAATAGTCTAATTCAGTGTTGTACATGCACTTGCAGTATAACATGGCCATGATGATGGGTGGGGTTAATAAGGGTTTGTATGTTGCAATGACCCATGGAGGTAAAGTGTACACTACCTTAAAGCATATACTTGTATTACTCTGTAGGATTCCCATCAGAAAACATAAAGCTAACCGTATTAGGGTTTCTGTTTTCATGCTCGCTGTGTCAAAATATGAAGTACATTTCTGCATCCCAATTATCCTATGAGGAAAAGTCAAGGGTACATTCAAGAATCCATTGAGACAAACCTGCTTCCTACTTCTAGCAGTGCTAGCCATTGAGAAGAATCATGCCTACACCCTATTGAATAGCTCCCACATCTTCTGCACAGCCTTATCATAGATAACAGCCAGTTCCCTATGTATTTATCATATAATAAATGTAAGCATGAGTTTTGTCTCTTTATTTTATTAAGTTCATTTGTATCAAACACTTTCCAAGCCCAGGGCAGTTCACATAACCCGTTAAAATGGGCAATTTCAACTGTTAAAACCACAAATAATTTGATTAAAACAGCATAAAACACCTCACCATTCCAACTATAAGTTCAAAGGGTGTTTATAAAAAAGATGTTGCAATCTGTATGAAAACCAGTCAAAGAAGTTGCACTTTTTGCCCTGTACAAGAGGGCACAGCTACTATTTGGTATGCACAACTACTGAAAACATTCTGTTTCATAGATGTAATTCAATGGTGAGCGGAAAGGGACATGAATACCTTTTTGTTGAATCTGAATAGGTAGGTGGATCTGAATAGGCAGGTGAGTTCCTATGGACAGAGCGAGCCTTTCAGGAAGTGGATCCCAAGTCACCAAAGCCTTTCAAATGCTTTAATACCAGCACTTTGAATTGACCTCCGTAAGTAAATACTGCTGGAACAGGACAATTTTCTGTCTTATTAATATAAACCTGTGCTAAAATGATTCACTTGTAGTATTAAATTTCGTACATTTAAGGACAGAATACATGTTTGTCAGCATGCGTGCATGCCCCCTTACTGGAAAAAAAGTTCTAGTCATATAGAACATCCATCTTTAAATACATTAATATATACTATCCAGGAAATATGTTAAGAGGAAAGTATTAAGGAACAAGATGCTATGTATCATTAATTTTAAAATCTGAATACGAATTTGGTACTTAGATATATACTAATTCCAGCACAGTAATACCAATATGACTGGCAAGTTGGCAACACTTCAGGGAGTTATTTGCTGTCTCCTAACATTATATGCACATTGCCTTATAATGTGCATTCTGAAATGAAATTTTCCCCTCATGACTTAATACAGTATGACTGATGTTCCAGAATAGGACAGAAAAGCAAGCTATACTACCATAACCATAACTTGGGAATATCAAGATTCTTTAACTCTTATTAACAATTGCAGATGAATGAAAAAAGTAGAACCTATACATGACAAACAAGTTTTTTATCAGACAAATGCCTGAAACATAAAAAAAGCAGTTGTTGTTATAAGAAGATGATTATAAGCAGGACTGAAAATTGACCTTATTTACATACAAATGTGACCCTGGCTTATATTCTCTCTCCTCCAGTCCTGTTCTGTACTGTTAAACACACTTTCTCTGTACTGGTTCGGGGGCCCCTGGAGACACAATAACTACTAAACTAGAAAACCAGTTTGTTTAAGCCAGTGGTCTTCAACCCACAGGTCAGCTCACCACTCTTGAAAGGGTCACTGAGCCCTTCCTGGTGAATTGGGAGCCTTATAAAACTGCTATTTTATGCTGTATTTTGGAAGGGCCGTCTGCAAAGAGAGAAACAACGCCATGTTTCCCGCCTGTCTTTGTCAAATACTGAGAAGAAAAGCAAGACAAAAGGGTGAGCTCACACAACAGTGGTAAAGATACCTCCATGGCTCTGACCTTGGTTTGTTCCTCAGTGTGGTACAGCTCCTGGTTCTTGGCTTCTGTCTCCAGCTATTCTGATCTGCACTTCATGTTCCTGGCCTCTGAAATCATAATTCAGACTCCCACTTTTCTTGTCTCATGACTATGTCACATGACTTCCCCTCATATGTCGAGGACAACAAAAAGGGAGGAAAAACAAGAACCCTGCAAACCAAGAGTAACCAAGGTGGTTGGTGTTGGTCTTGTGTACAGAGAGGGCAGAAGATACAGAATACCTGGAGGGGGGCAGAAAATCTGACAGATAGATAGCAAAATAAGATCCTTCTTTCCTCCTCTCTTCTGTCCTTCTTTCATGTCTCCAGATTGGTATTCTTGGGCTACTTCCTGCTTCTTCCCGGAAATCCCTCTCTCCTAGTTTAGTAAGGTAGTTTGTATCTCTTCTATTTCTCCAATTTCTATCAAAGATGTAGCTCCTGAATAATCAGACTCAAGATCATTCCTAAGATATACCATGCCCTAAATGGTAGCAGAGGATGGTTTGTGGGTTGATCTCTGATTAAAGGAATAAGATTCACCAGAGGCTCCCTTCACAAGCTGTGTGTGAGAGAGAACAAAGGAACAAAATGGCCACTTATAGCATTCAGCAAGTTGCAGTGATAGAAAGGCTGAATGAAAGAAACTATGTAATCTGGAAAGCCCGTGTGCAGACCCATCTCATGGAACAAGGAGTTTGAGATGCAATTAAGAATCGAAGACCGGCAAATGGGGAACCTGAAAAGCAAAGAAAATGGGATGAACACAGCAACAAAGCCAAAAGGATCTTGTTTAAAGGTTTGGAGGACTGGGATATTTTGCGGGTGATTCATATTGATAACGCTAAAAATATCTGGGAAGAAGTTCAAAGACTTTATGTACATACTTTTAAGAGTAGAATGTTTTTACAAAGGAAGTTGTTCAGTATTAGAATGGGAGAGCATCAGAGCTTGCGTGAGTACCTGGATGATTTTCTGGCTTTAGTCCTGCAGCTTCGCTCAGCTGGAAAAGATCTCCTTGATGAAGATCTGATAGTACTGTTGTTGATCAGCCTGGGACCAGAGTATGAAAGTTTAATAAATCAAGTAGAAGATTTGACTCTGAGTCAAGCCATAAACATGCTGTAAGAGTATAACAGACATAAGGAATTCCAGAACTCAGACAGAGGATGTGGACTGAGGGACTGTAAAAGTGCTGTGGGTGCTGTAAATTTAAGCAAGAAAGCTGATGTATTTTGCCATGAATGTGCTAAATGCAGGCACTTCAAATGGAACTGCACTCTCTCCAAACAAAGAGATTCCTCCCGGAGAGGAAAGGGAGGAGCAGGGCGGAATTTCCAACATGACAAACCAAAACCTGCAAGGAAATGCTTTATGCTAGCAGAAAGAGAACTTAAAGAACATTTTTGGTATATTGACTCTGCATGTACAGTTCACATGACAGGAAATAAAGCTTTCTTTGAAATCCTAAAGGAAGAAAAAAGGGAGGTGTTGTGTGTAGCAGATGGCAGATCTTTAGAAATAGCAGGCATAGAGTCTGAAACAAACTTCCAAACCAACAGACCCAGGAAATCTCGCTAACAAAATGCTTCTATGTGCCAACTGTGGAAACTAGCCTGCTTTCTGTAAGCATGCTTGCAGAGAAAAACATGAAAGTATCTTTTGGGAAACAATGTCTCATTAAGGAGGACAGAGAAATAATAATTGCAGCTAAGAAGCGGAATGGTCTGTACACTCTGGAAACGTGCCAGCAAGTAGCTGACTCTGCAAATGCAAAGGAGACCTGTAAATGTAAGAATTGCTCAATCTGGCAAAGACATTTGGGGCACCAAGATGTAAATGCAATCAGCCAACTTCAAAACAATTATCTGACAAAAGGTATGCAATTTACAAAGTATTTTTGAAGAAAAATGTATACGCTGCAGTAAAAGCAAGGCAGTCACACCCAGCTTTAGAGGGAAAGGAGCTGAGGAAAATGAGGCAAGGCAGCCATTAGATTTAATATACAGTAACCTATGTGGTCCAATGAGAACAGCGACACCAAGTGGCAACAAATATATTCCACCTTCATTGATGCATTCTCCAAGTATATTGTAACATATATGATCAAAGAGAAAAATCAAGTGCTAGAAATTTTAAGGCTTATGTAGCAATGGTCAGTAACAGATTCCAGAGAGGGCCATTTGCACTCCACACTGACAGTTGCGTGCAAGTGGATTTTCAAGACCAAACGCAATGCAGAAGGCAAAGTACAAAGATACAAGGCGAGACTGGTTGCCAAAGGCTACACTCAGGAATATGGTGAAGACTACAATGAAACCTTTGCATCAGTGGTAAGGTACACTTCCATAAGGGGTGCTCTTGAGTATAGCTGCAGCACAAAAGATGCACGTGAAGGATCTAGACATAGAAACAGCTTTTCTGCACAGTGAAATAAAAGAGGACGTTTACATGGAAAAGCCACCAGGATTTGAACAATCCCAGGAAAAGTGTATCATGTGTAAATTGCAAAATAGCTTATATGGGTTCAATCAAACTGCAAGGTGTTGGAATGAAAAAGTACACCAAATGTTGATCAAAGAAGATTTTAAGCAAGGCAAAGCTGAACAATGCCTTTACTAAAGGTACCAAGACATTACATTCTGGTTTACACTGACAATCTGATTTTGTGTTATGACGAGAAGGACTATGATGAAATAGTCCAACATCTGAGTCAAGAGGCTGAAGTGAAAGAGTTAAGAGTTATCACCTACCACCTGGGAGGCCAAGTAGAAAGAGAAGATGGGAGCTATCTTCTCAGCCAAAAATAGTCCTGGAGTTTCTGGAATATATGCAAATGAAAAACTGTAAACCAGCATATACTCCTATGGAAGTAAATTACCTAAAGCAACAAGGAAATGATGAACCCCTGCCTGACAATAAACAATACAGGGAAGCAGTTGGAAAACTGCTGCACATAAGTACACTAACACGTCCAGATACAGCAGCACAACCTTCCTGCATGTTGTGCAGGAAGGTTGAGTCACCAAGCAAAAGAGATTGGAATGCAGTCAAGAAACTGGCCAAATATGTGAATGGGACTATGCATTTGAAACTGAAGTTGCCAACAAGTGATAATCACAGATTGGTGGGATATATGGATGCAGATTGGGCAGGAGATACCAAGGACAGAATGTCTACCAGTGGACATTTGTTCTTTTATGGCAACGGAGCAGTGTGCTGGAGCAGCTGAAAACAAGGAACTCTGGCTCTGTCCTTGACTGAAGCTGAATATGTGTCAGCAGCAGAGGCATGCAGACAACCGAAGTGGATGCTCCAACTGTTGAATGACTTTGGGACAGAAGAACCCAAACCAATAAAACTTTTCGAGGACAATCAAGGGTGTATAAAACTAGCACAAACAAAAAAGATGAATTCTAGAACCAAATATATTGATGTGAAACAATATCTAGTGAGAAATATGCAAGAGGATGGGCTTATTGAGTTGGAGTATTGCTGCACAGAAGAGATGATCGCCGATACACTCACTAAACCACTCCCTAAAGACAAGTTTGAAAATCTACGCAAGAAGTTAAACCTTGTGGACTCTGTACACTAGACCTTGAGAAGGGGTGTTGGAAATACATCTTGTGCACAGAGAAGGCAGAAGACACAGAATACTTGGAGGGGGCAGAAAATCTGACAGATAGATAGCAAAATAAGATCCTTCTTTCCTCCTCTCTTCTGTCCTTCTTGCATGTTTCCAGATTGGTATTCTTGGGCTACTTCCTGCTTCTTCCTGGAAGTCCCTCTCTCCCAGTTTAGTAAGGTAGTATTTATTCTGTTTCTCTGCTTTCTATCAAAGTTGTAGTTCCTAAAAAAACTGTCTTCACCCCTTAATCAGATTCAAGTTCATTCCTAAGATATACCAGAGCCTACAGTTGAAACAACAGAAAAAAATTGTGGAAAATAACTAAAAATATTAATTAAAAACACCCGTGTAAAGTTTAATTGGAAATACATAAATTAGATTAAAAACATCATACAGTTCTCCATATATGTACTAAAACCTTGTATATAAATAAAATAAAATCACTAATATGCCTGCATAATAGTACAACTCATTGCCATATGTAATTATTTATTTATTTATTTGATGTTATTTATATTCTGCCTTTCTCACTGAGACTCAAGGCAGATTACATAGTGTGAGATTAGTACAATTAGTGGCAAGGACAAGGGCAGGCATTTCCATACAGTGTCAAGAGCATTTCCATAAACAATGTCATAGGGTAAATGAACACAGTTTCAAGAACATTTCCATAAACAATGTCATGGGGTAAAAGAATATAAGTTTACAAAGATATAGTATTAGCAAGGATCCAATATGGGGTTGAGGAATTGCTGAAACAGAACATAATCAATTCTAGGACTTACACTGAACAACATAAAGCACAGGTAGGGTATAGGAATACATATTTAAAGCAACAGATATGTAAGGCAACATAATGGTGAAATCTATGGTTTCTAACTCATTAGCGAGACAGCTGGGATCCCTTTCCTACAATACCACCCTCTTAGCTGAGAAAAAAGGCTTTTTTGAATAATTCAGTTTTGCATTGTTTGCGGAAAGCCAGGAGGGTGGGGGCTCTCCTGACCTCCTCAGGCAAGCCATTCCATGGGGTAGGAGCCACCACAGAGAAAGCCCGTGCTGTTGATTTCACCCATGTATCTCCAAAATATGTGGGGGGAAACTCTAAATCTCTCCCTCCCCCAATCTCCTCCTCAGCTCCAGTAAGTTTTCCCTTTGGGGGCAGGGGGAGTACATTTAATACCTTTTCATACCCTCTTCCCTTTGAGATCCTGTTCATGCATCTTCTTTTTGCAAACAGGGAGACTAACATTTGGAAATATAGAAGCAAACTTCCAAAAGAATGGGAGAGGGAACTAGGACTATAAAACTGGAAAATATGAGGATTCGTATGGCAATACAGTACACGAGAAACACAGACAACCTGACTGGTAAAGAAGTCCCATCCCAAAAGAAGAACTGTAGGATCTTTCCTTCTCCACTAGAGTTTCACTTTGCTATCTCTTTACAAATCTGCTAGCTCAGCCAGTTGGTCTTCTTTTCTTCCAAATTACACATTTTAATTCCTTCTCACACCCCTTCCTGCAGTTGAGGGTATAAGAGAGAGAGAGATGGGTTGAGGGACAGAGAATGTTTGCAGAGCTATTGGCAAACAATGCCCCCCCCCGACACACACAGCCTACTCTGTAATATCTTCATACACTCAGTCCCTCAAACAAGGAACCTTAAACAAAGATCTGGTACCCCCTCTGATCTTTTATGCACTCTGAAATTAGACTATACTTTCTCCAACCACCCTCAAAATCTAATTCGAATCTCAATCTTCAAAACTTGTCCTTTCACTACAACCTCCCAGTCCCAGTCATATTGTAACTTCTCTAGAACACAGCTTCTGTTGACCAATTAAGAGCACTGCTCTGATTTGTTCCTGTGCCTCTGGGTACCTCTTTGCGCTTTACATGTCACAGTCATATTTCATAAGGTTGCACAAGCTTCACATGACTGTATTAAAAAGACAAAAAAAAGATTCTGAAGGAAAAGTATTATTAGCTGCTTTTTTGCCTATGAAAGTTAAAGTTACATACAGTAATTTAAAAAAGAACACTAGAGCACAGTACAGTAAAACACACTAAATGAAGCATCATATAGTGTATATATAGTCTTAGGCTTTTATCTTTTACAATTTGTTTTATATTGGATATTTGTTTTTCATTATTCTGATCACTAGCTCCTTTGAGTGCTTTTAAAATAAAAAACTAAACTAGAAATCACTTAAAAATGAAGAACAGTGGTGATAATAAATCAGCACTACCAATCTAAATAATACAACATTTACAACATTGGTCTGCAAGTTGAATACAGGCTACCAGCCATGTATTGTTGCCTGCCAAATTCCTAACAACTCCTTCTCCCAGCCCCCATTTTTGCAGTCACAGGCAGACAACAAGAACAGAAGGTTTACTGGGCCTGTTGGATAATGTACCCAATATAAACACCACCTAATTAGAGTGAATGTGAGATCTGAGAAAGCAGGTCTCTGAATTGACAGAACATAGAGTCTTAGCTGTCCGCTATTCAAAACAACCTACAATTTCCAGATTTTTTTGTTGTCGTTGTGCTACCAATTATTAGAATTTCTGCTATCTTAAATGATCTCACAGCAAAAATCAATGTGGATTAAATTATTAAATGGGTTTATATAAACATGTTTAATGCATCAGTTAAATATTCTGCACAGATATAGCATCTTAAAAATGCTGACTTTCCAAGCTCTGTATCACTTGTTTTTAATGGTTCAGTACGTATACTAAAAAGATTTATTTTCTTTCCTGTTTCACAACACAAAGCTTATCTGAAACCCAATCTACTGAACACACTTCCAAACTTTATTCATTAACAAAAAAAAAACCCCAAAGACCAAACATTTCTTCAAAAAAAGTAAAGGAAACATTTGAAAAATACCTATAGCCAACTCCTCCTTAAGGAAGTAACCATAGCTAATGAAACACAACCATTTAATTTATTAAATAGAATGCAGATTTTCAGTGTGTGAAGAACACTGGGAGAGAAAGGTACTTGTAAGTTGCAAGGCAATACTAATACTGGAACAAGTGATCAAACTGTTTGTTATAAATAGACATATGACTTACACTAAAATTGCAATGAAGGTGTCTGGCTTTTAGGAAGCCAAGATGAATCTGAAAGGTGAGTAGGCTCAAGGAAACTGAGCCCCTAATACAGAACACAGCTGGATCAACTTTGCTTAAATAACATGCAGATATAATAATGACGCATATACTACTTTTTGCACGCACCTGCAGAAGTCCATATTTAGTTAAGGGAAAAATAGATTCTCTGTGTACCAAACCTTAGAAATAAAAGAAACAGAACAAGTTCAGTTTATATAGAAGAATCTGAAGACATAAATCAAATCCCATATAATTTTATTTATTGGTGTTATTTATAGTCCACCTTCTGCATTGAGAAAGTAAATTCAATCTTCATCTCACAGTGTCCTCTGTCCTGATATAAGGCAAATGAGGAGACATAAGTTCAAAGTAAGCCAGTTACACACACCAGGCTCAAGGGTAAATTGGCAACATTAAGGTAGCTGTCAGTCTTCCCATATAAGATATACCAGGCCCCAGGTTAAATTAGCAACATTGGGGTAACTGTTTATTCTCCCATATAAGGAGATAGTTGTGTTGTAACTTTTCTATAGGTTCTCTGTTCCCACTATTTTTATTGCAAAAAGGTACAAAAAGTTATGATGTGATTTACTCTGTGCTTCTGTGACAGGAGACTCCCAGAGCTGTTACTAGTTTCAGTCCACCAGGGATAGCCTGGCTGCCTCACAGAATAGATTCTCAGAACACCTCTCATCAGTCTCTCTCTTCTTTTATAAAAACTAGTAAGCACTAGTCTATAGTTTCTAAAGATATTCTCTAAAGAAGAATAGGAGTGAGGGGTGTACCAGAAGAATAAATAAAAAATATTGACTAATCAGTTCACATACAATATTCTACATTTAAAATTATCAAAATGTTTTTAACACTTGGCATTAATTTTAACATCGTTTAGCATTCACTTTAGTTCAGGAACCAATTTCAACCACATTACTAGATAATTACAGTGCCAATTTGCTTACATAGACTGAATTATAAATGTTGCCCAATGGTCTAAGTGACTAATGTTAATTACCTATGATGTCTACAGAAACTACAAGAAACTATAAGCTGCCATCTCTTGACATTACAGCCAATTAACAAAAAGGCAATACAGTAAGATGTAGGAGGAAAATGAATGGTAATTACGTAGCATGAGTTATTATGAACTATTAAATATGAGTTAGGAGGACAAATGCTATTTTAGGGCTATCAACAGAAACAGATGACTGCTAAAATTCATCTATAGTCTAACGTGATCAGTGGTTTGATGCCTTCAATGAAATAAGTTTCATTATTATTTAAATTCACTCAGGTACGTAGAGTGAGCTTTCTCTAAAATATATTTCATGGAATGTGACAGGACAGTTAAATAAAACCCAGGACGACATGCTTCTACAGTTTATAAGATGTTATAATTTTCATCCAAGAGACCTGGTTAAGATCAGAACTAATACTGAACAGATTCCTCATTTATATACTTAATGCTACCCTAATGGGGGGCTGGCATGTCTGATTTCTATTTCAGTGAAGTATTTTGTAGCACTGGTTTCTCCTTTCAGATCTTTTGAAAAGGCTGCTTGTCTTGACTTTAAAGAACAGATAATTTCTGTTCTTTTCTGTAATTGTATATATCCCTCCCTCATTGCTCACACTTTTATTATGAACATCGTTGACCTGATTTGGAAAATTTCATTTTATGAACTTCAGATTAAATATCTCAAGGCACAGAAATAAAAGGACACCTCAGTTCTGAAATAGAATGACTTCCAGAGAATGATCATCAACCTCTTAATAATCTGCATTTGTATTTTTGAAGCCTTGTTGGACTGTGGAACAGCAATAACTCATGTTGAAATTACAGTTGATATTAATCTGGAATGGATTTACACACTTCAAAATGAAATATAACGTGTGTTGGATAGTGAGCCATTCCTTGAACTCAGAGAAAAAATTCTCGTAGTACAGGACATTGAGGCTGTCCCTGTCATTATATGGTATGATTGTTTGATCCCTGAGGCCTTTCTTGACTGTTAGAATATCAAAGGAAATAGGGTAATTTAAGAATAACTAGTTTGAAAGTGAATGAAAAAAAAAACAACTAAGACAGGCTCTTAGGGGACTCAAATTAACTGCCTGCCAAAGTCCTTCTTTGAGTTCCATAAATAAATATAAATGCCTACTTTAAGGGAAAAAAACTTTGCCCAAGAGAATCATGGCAGGAGCTTGCCTTAACTCAGAAAGACATGACAAAGTTTTAGTGCATAATTGCAACTTCAGAGGGAGGAAGCATATCCATGGGTTAGACTCTGATATATCTTAGGATTGCTGGAAAAAATATTGTTTTTAAATTATCTAATGTTGTCTGTACCCCATTACTGTCATAGCACCAAATACTTTCTCATGTTTTCTTCACACAATCTGGCACTCCATCTGTAAATATCTGAACATAATCGTATTTAGCAAAGCTCCGCAACATGTAGCCTAAACTAATCTCCTTGCAATAGACCGGCAAAGAGGTCAGTCACCGAGCTAATTTCCTGATTCCAGAATAAACTCACCCAGACTTGCAACATTCTTACCAGTCTGTGGCAATAGTACAGGCCCTCGTTATTTTACTAAAGGATCCATTTTACTGAAGAATAGTTTGGTATTTCTGCAACAGTTGTAAATCATACCCTTATTTACAGTATGATTCATTGTATAGGATTATGTAAACTAGATATTCATAAAACATCAGTAAATCCACCTTGATAAATGCCCAGTCTCAGATCTGTCACAGAACAAAGCTCACAAGGGAAAAGAAAAATGCCAGGAAGTAATTTCTTCAGATTGTTAATGAAAATACCACTCCTTCTTTATATTGCCTTCCTTTGAAGATACTGAAACAGTATGAACAGGAAAGTAGTAAAACAGCATCTGAAAGCAAGCATTGAAGAGGAAAGCTGGCTTTTTTATAGGAATCCAGTTGATATTCATCATGTGCACAATGTTTTGAGATGAAAGTTTTTTCCAGAGTAATATTTTTTCTCTTTAACAACTTTTCTGAAATGAGAGTTTATGCCATTTATATAATGAGAATAAAATAGGCTGCTTCAATGATCATTCAAAAACCAAACATAAACAAGCAGATTAGTGATTCCTTTTTAGCCTGAATATATACTATGGAAGATAATGGCTTGAAATGATAAACTCAGTTACAGTAATTTCAGTCAAGACATATACTTTAAACCACAATGAACATATATAATGAACCAATTGCATATTTTACACTGGACATTCAAGTAGTCACACAAGTAATGGCATAAGTGTGCTATCCATCTTTATATGCAATACGTGAACACTTTGATAAGACTTGTATCATACTGTCTTATGAAGCAGGAATCCAGAACACTTAGACTGACCTAAGTGTTGAGTCCTTGTACTTCTTTAAAGCTCAGCCATAGAGGAGCCCAGGAAACAGATATTCTGTAAGTGATCAGGGGTACATGGAAATGTGGCAACCCCAGCCATAGCCATTGGCTGCTATGGCCGGGTACCATCCTTTGCCTCCCTGGAAGGACAAAGGGCAGCCTCTTCTTCCTGCGCATCCAGGCATTGTGAGAGGGGGCAGAGCCAGATGCCTTATAAGGCGGCTCCACTCCCCTCAGTGCTCTCAGTCTGTGCCTCTCACTCGGCCTGAGCCGAGCATAATTCAAGCTCTCTCTGCTGAGCTCCTCCGAGGCTGCTTTTACTGAGGGCCCTCAGGACTAGGCAGCAGTAGCTGCCTTGGAGATGCCTTGAGAGGGCTAGGCGTATGGCCAACAGAGCCATACAGAAAGCTTTGGGGGAGGGTCTGGGCGTTTATTTGCCGTGCCCCTGCTTAAAGGCCAAATTTGCCTATCTCTACAAAGGTGATGAGAGGGCATGGTGTAAGGCCAATAAGGCCCTGTAGAACGCTTTGGGGGAAGGATGAGATACTTATTTGCCCCATCCTGGCATAAGGGCCGAATTTGCCAACTTCAACAGAGGCAATGGAGTTCATCTAGCAATGAAGAGCAACAACAATTTTATAAGTGACTTGCGGCTGGGGCTTCAGGAGGCTATATGCCACCTATGGGGCACCTAGGCCTATGCAGAGGCTTGGCCTTGGTGGTGACATGTTAGAGTGGGGGAAATGAGAGCAGGCCAGTGAGCACCCTTGGCATCTCCCCATTGGTGGGGAATTGGGATCTGTCAGGAGCGGCTGTGGCTTCACGGCCCAGCTGTGAGGGCAGACTGTCGGATGGGACCTCCTGGACAAGTCCTTCCCTCAGGCTCCACGGCTTGGGGTGTTTGGAGCTTTAAGGGGGGAACCATTTCTCCTGACCGTCTGGGCACAAGCCATGCGTCATGGATGGCTCCCACCCGGGTCTTGCCCAGACAGGTTCAAGGAGGAGGTCCCAGCTGCAACCACCGGCTTGACCTGAACCGCTAGTTAGGCCCCCCTTTGCCGTGTTAACAGTTTATGTTGTTGTTTTAATAAAGTGGCCCTTTAGTACCCAAGCCTTGTGTCTGCTTTTTCATTCCGACTAGGGTGGCAAACACATTTAACCTTAAATTGTTCATTTTCTCCAAAATTCTGTAAAGTAGATTACTGCTCCTTTTCATATGTGAGGTTAGTAGCAGCATAGTAACTTTTCCAACACCAGACCAATCATTAGATATTTATTTAAAATTGAACTTCAAGGAAATCATCTTCACTGGTAGAACTTTAGAAGTGCTGTCCATCTCATGAACATGAAGAGTAATACATATGTATGAGAAAGTCTGAGAAGTTTTCTACGTCAGGAGTTCCCATATTTATGCATATACTATAGATCTTCCAGGCTAGAAATTCCTCCTGAAAGCAAAAATGTTTTAAAAGCTTGGGTTGTTGTTATGTTCCGACATTCAGATGCTACCTGTTTTATAAATTCAATCTATTGTCTTAGACAAGTCATCAATATTGATCCTTCTTTACAGTTATTGGATGAGATAATATGAATAATTTGGATTACCTTAAATGTAATATGGGTCTTCACTAAAGTCTACAGAGTCATCCAGCTCCTTGATTTAGCAGAAAATGTAACAGAGGTTACAAGTATTTATTACAATTGAGGTACTTATTGCAAGTAGTAGAGTAACTGTGCCACCCTAAAGAGAGCTACATCTTTATAAGCTCATTAACTTAAATGGTCTAAGAAGGGTGTAATTGTACTTAGGATCATCAGCAATACCTGAAAAATGCTTCAAATTCAATCTTTGCCCCAGGCACAAAACCCAAGTGCTTATTACATGTACAACCAAAGAACCAAAACCAACAATGTGCTTCTGTTTTCTACAGCTACAAGTATATTTGAGTATATTTGAACACTCTTCAGTTACACTGTAGCATCCTAGATGTGTTTGAAGCATAGTACACACAAACTGCCTAATCAAACCAAGATAGTTTTAATTCACCTTAGAAAGCCATCATAGTTTTAGAAAAGCATTATTCTTGTCAGTAATCATTTCGCTTAGACAATCTTCAGGGCAAACATCAGTCATGGATGATTCTGAACAATGTATTTATTCGATGCTGTGGGAAATGGATTTAATGAAAGAGATTTTATATACCTTTCTGTGCCTTTCAGTATTATGCACTTTTACTATTCTCAGGAGCTAAAGTAGAATTTGTAATGCAACTTGCAAGAAAATGAAACTTGAAACAAGAGACCAAAGAAGAATGCATGTAAATCACTGTGAAATGTAAGAGCAAAGCACTGTGACGCTTGCTATCAGTAGATTGTGCTCAATACATTTGTTGAGCACCTGTTTGATTCCTGACACTTGTTACTTACTTGATACAGAAATCCCCTTTGTAGAACTGTCTATGCAAAATGTTGCAATAAAAGCAAGCTAGGATTAGAAATATCTCTCTCAAGGCTGACAGAGATAAACTGCAAAACTGGGGCCAGGGGCTGTAACCACAAGCGCATTCCAGCAGCTTTCCACCCACGGAACTCAGCTTGCTTGAAGCCCCAAGGTTGCAAGAAGTGACACTGGGGTGCCGTTATTAAAAGTTACATTGACAGTGGACAGATGCACCCGTTTTGAAATATGCCAAGGACATATGAGATAAGGAATGAATATCGGGTAATATTACAATTAGTGCTACTGACCTAAGTTGCTTCCTCCAATGAGGATACCCCTGGACATCTGTAGGTGGCTACCATCAAGCCAATGATGGCCACTTTATTCTTTGAGCCTATAAGGTAACAGATATTATAATTAACCAACAGCTATTAATTGCTTTGCACTGATATTGTAGCTCTGATGAGCTTTGGACGCAAGGAGACCTTCTACTCCCTGTGTAATTGCTCCTCCATTGTTTCATAAACAATTTTAGATTACTTCCTCTACAGGACTCCCGTGTGTCTCTTATCATTGGCTAGAGGGACATTCAAGGTACCTAATTTGTACAACAAAGACTATTTTTAAAATGCTGACAGAGGAATGCCACAAACCAAATTACTCCAAATCCTTCTGCTGGTTTGAAACAGCCCCAACACTGCTAAAAACACAGTGGCATCTTGATCATCAACATGTATATTAAAGCTTAGGAGAAAACAAACACCTGGTGTTCTTTCACTGCACTGCAACTGGAAAAAAAAGGCCATTGTCTATGCCATTATAATGACCACCGTGTAAGCCTTCCATTGAGCTCTACAGCATGCTCACCCCCTCCTCGGCCTCAACCATATGTCTGACAGAACATCTCTTCTTGCAGGCCGAGCAGAAGGATAGTAAATCTCACTGGCCCCCTGTCCAACAGACAAGAGAGTTCCACCAGGTTGGTGCCAGGACCGAAAAGTCCCTGGTCCTGGTCAAGGCCAGGTAGATATCCTTGGGGCCAGGGACCACCAGCAGTTGTTTTTCAGCCCAACAGAGCACACTTTAAGGAACACGCAGTGAGAGGTGGCCTCGCAGATATATTGGTCCCAGTCTGCTAAGGGATTTATAGGTTAAGACCAAAACCTTGAACCTGATCCAGAACTCCACCAGGAGCCAGTGCAGCTGACACAAAACTGGTGTTATGTGTGTCATATAAAGGGGTCATTTTGTAGAAAAAGCGCTGGAGAAACTCATTAGCACAACTCATTAGCATAACTCATTAGCATATGCCACACCCGCTGCATCACCGGAAGTGTGTCATTAGCATAACTGATTTGCATATGCCACACCCCCTGGCATCACCTATCCTGGCTGTTTTGGACCCAATCCTGGCCATTCAGGGCTGAAATTGGGCCCAAAATGGTCTGGATCGAGCCGCTGCTGAGTGGGAGAGTGATCCACCACCTGTCAGAGGCCCAATTCGGGCCGTTTCAGCCCCAATCCAAGCTGAAAAGGGCCCAAAATGGCCAAGTCAGGTGGGTGGGGCCACCTAACATGTGACCTCTTTGGGGGACTGCCGGAACTGTGTTCCGGCGCATTCCCCCTCGAAATGAGCCCTGGTCATATACAGTGTAGCTGTAAGGACATGCGCAGCTATATTCTGGACTAGTTGTAACTTCAAGATTAGGCCCACCGGAAGCCCTGCACACAGCAAGTTACAGTAATCTAATCTGAAGGTGACTGTTGCCTGGGTCACTGTTGTTAGGTCATGGGTTGAAAGGTAAGGAGCAAGTTGCCTGGACTGATGCAGATGAAAAAAGGGAGACCTGGCAACCGCTGTGATCTGGGCCTCCATTGAAAGAAAGCATCCAGGATCAGCCTCAGACTTCTAACTGTCAGAATGGGCACAAGTGGCGCTCCATCAAGGGCTGGGAGCCTGATCTCCGAACTCAACAGCCGATGACCTAAGTGCAGGACCTCTGTCTTCACAGAGTTCAATTTCAGTTGACTGTTTCAGCCATCCAGTCACGGCCTCAAAAGCTCTAGCTAAGGCATCTGGGGTAGAGTCGGGCTGGTCACCCATTATCAGATACAACTGGGTGTCATCCGCATACTGATGGTACCCCAGTCTGAAACTTCATACCTGCTGGGCAAGGGGACGCATATAGATGTTAAACAACATCTGGGAGAGCATTGCCCCCTGTGGGATACCACACACCAATGGGTGGCAGGTTGACAACTCCTCCCCTAGTGCCACCCTCTGTCCCCCCGACAAGCCTCATGCAAAAGATGAAAGTAAATGTGGTTCTTTGGGCTGATGGGAACTGTGAATGTGGCTCTCTGTGCGTCACTATCTAGTATCTTCACAATATTGCACTTCAATAACAACAGAGATGAGAACGATCAAGAAAGCACAACTAAAAATAAGGCAATGGGAGAATATCAGTAGTACAAATTAAGTAATGTCGTTGACTAAATAATGGCTGGCAATTACTAAAAGTTTAATTGAGGGATTTATTTTGTCAACTGATTAATTTCCCATCAAAGTCTGAGACTAACAGTTTTCTTTAAAAGCTTATCACATAATTTCATTAAAAGTTAATTATTAAAATATGAAAACTGCTAGGCTCTTGATTATCAATGACTGATTATTACAGAATAAAAATAGCTCAGTTATTAAAGCCATGTCCATATGCACAGTTAGAAAGCAATTCCATTAACTAACAAAACACACTTTTACATAATTATTTGAGGATCAGAAATGTGTTTTCACATAATCCATGGTAATACTACAAAGTACATAAGAAAAAGAAACAGGGCTTTTTAGTCAACTGAACACATGAAAACAAACATCAAATAACTACACTGAACATTAAAAGTAATCAGCTTAGTATGTTCCAACAGTTAACTTTTTATACTGTATTTGTAATTACATTCATAACACATTACACAATATTCATCTATTAATATCCATCAATATCAATATTCATCTACCAGTTTTTACATCCTCTGGTTGCATACTCTAATCAACAACACTCATTATACATGTATAAAGAAAATTTCCAAAGCAGTTAACATATTATTAAAAGCATATAAATGTATGAACCAATTAAACTAACAGTCAATAATTAAAAACTTCAGCAGCCAAATCATTCAATAAGCGTCATCACTGAAAGGGGGAGAAAAGCGTGAAAAACGATGTTGGCATACCCACAGAGGATTTCAGAAAGACTCGGTGGCCATCTTAAACAACAAAGCCTTCATAATCACCACAACACAAACAAGATGAACAGATTTCCCCAGAGAGTGCATTACACATGCACAGAACCCACCACAGAAGAGGCCCCATTATGTGTCTCAAATTACTACACCTCAGATTCTGAAAACTCAGCCAGACCCCAGATGTTGATAATGACTGAACCTACAACCAACAGAACTTTGAATTGGACATAGCGACAAATGGGCAACTAATATAGCTCAAACAATAGTCGAGTTATATGTTAAACTGACACATTCTGATTTCTTCATTGCAATCTGGCTTTTGGTTGATGATTGAACCAAGGAATAGAATATCTTGAACAATTTCAATTTCCTCATTGTCAACTTTAAAATTGTGTAATTTCTCAATAGTCATTACTTTTGACTTCTTGATGTTCAGCTGTAAGCCTGCTTTGCCGCTTTCTCCTTTAACCTTCATCAATAGTCGTTTCAAGTCTTCACTATTTTCTACCAGTAACATAAGTGTCATCTGCATATTTCAAATTAATAATGTTCCTTCCACCAATTTTCTCTCCACTTTCTTATAGACCTAATCCAGCTTTCCTTATAATATACCTGCATAAAGGTTGAACGAGAATGAAAAAAATATGCATCCTTGTCTGACACCTTTGCCAATTGGAAAGCATACTGTTATGATCTTTACTTTCCTTGGGGTAGATTTTTCTTTTAATCTATCCCTTAACCCTCTGGGTAGTCTGCTGCCACCAGGAATATTTTATTCCAAAATATTTTATTTAAATTTTCCCTTTCGTAACGTTCCCAAAGCGTCAGGCTCCTTCGTGGTTCTATGTGGCCCTGAGAATAGGAATGGAATATAGCAATGACAGCTACACTGGGATATAATAAAACAAAATAAACTTTTATTTAGTTAAGAAGCGTATTGCTTTCATAAAAGTAGTTCTCGGTTCTTAAAGTTACTTCATTTACTCTCATTCACACAGATCTCTTCCAAAGCTTCACACACAGTTAGCCTCTTTCTCTAACTCAGTATTTGTTTCACAGAAATGCTTAAAACTCCTCAGGCAGCACACAGCTAGCCTCTCTTTCTCGGATTCTTATTCACAGAAATATTAAACCTGCTCAGGCAGCACACAGCTGGCCTCTCTTTCCCTGACTCAGTGTTCTTTCACAAACATGCTCAGTTCAGGTTCCACACAGGTTATATTTCTCTCATAAATACTTCAACATACTCAGGCAGCACACAGCTAGCCTGCTTTCTTCTGACTGAAACTTTTCTCTTCACTCTCAGTCTCAAATTGCATTCACTCCGCCCACACTCTCAGTCCTCAACCAATCATATCACTCACTCATCCATCTCCTTCACACCCCACTCTTCACCTATCTCATCAAGCATTTAAAGATACATGCACACATTTACTTGGAATCATTACACATACTCTTTCCCCATTTTCTGTCCAAACAGTAGCCTCTTGTCCAGAATACAGATTGCACATCAAAATAATCAGATGTTGTGGCACCCCAATTTCTTTTAACACTATCCATAGCTTTTCATGATCCACACAGTCAAAAGCTTTGCTGTAATCTATAAAACACAGGCTGATTTTCTTCTGAAATTCCCCAGTATGTTCCATTAGCCATCGTAAATCTGCAATGTGATCTCTGGTGCCCCTTCTTTTTCTGAATCTAGCTTGAACATCTGGCATTTCCCGTTCCCTATATGGTAAGAGTCTTTGCTGTAGAATTCTGAGCATCACTTTGTTTGCATGGGAAATTAACGTGATAGTCTGACAACTGCTACACTCTTTGGCATCCCTTTTTTTGGAATTGGAATGTAGATTGAGTGTTTCCAGTCCGTGGGCCATTGTTTTGTTTTCCATATTTGTTGACAGTTTCTTGTTAAGATTCTGATAGACTCCATTTCTGCAGCTTGAAATAGCTCTGTTGGTATTCCATCTACTCTAGGTGCTTTGCTTCTCCCAATTGCTTTTAAAATTTCTAGTTCTTCATCAAAAGGTTCTTCGTCGAAGGCATCTGTCATCCTTCTATCTCTTTTGAATAGTTCTTCAGGGTATTGTTTCCATTTTTCCTTTATTTTGTCCTGATCAGATACTGTATTTCCGTGTTGATCTTTCAGCATCCCAAGCCATGGCTTGAATTTCCCTTTGATTTCTCAGATCTTTTGGAACAAATCTCTTGTTCTTCCTTTTTTGTTGTTCTCTTCTACTTCTTTGCCTCTACATGTAAGTCACTGAAAAGCTGCATTTAGAATTTTGGCCCTATTTCTGTCACCTTTTGCTTCTTGTCTATCTTTAGTAATTTTAAGAGTTTCCTCAGACATCCATTTAGGCTTCTCCTTTCTTTTGGCTACAGGAATAGTCTTTGCACATTCTTCCTTGATAATCTCTCTGGTTTCAGCCCATAGTTCTTCTGGCTCATGATCACTTAAACTTAGTATTGCAAATCTGTTCCTTACCTGGTCTTTAAATTCTTCAGGAATATTATTTAGATTGTATTTTGGCACTATGATTCTTTTAGTGTTTATCTTCAACTTTATTCTAATTTTTGATATCAGCAACTCATGATCTGTACCACAATCAGTTCCTGGTCTTGTTTTAGCAGAGAGAATAAAGCTTCTCCATTTTATGTATTGTCGAAGGCTTTCACGACCGGAGAATGACGGTTGTTGTGGGTTTTCCGGGCTGTATTGCCGTGGTCTTGGCATTGTAGTTCCTGACGTTTCGCCAGCAGCTGTGGCTGGCATCTTCAGAGGTGTAGCACCAAAAGACCTTTGGTGCTACACCTCTGAAGATGCCAGCCACAGCTGCTGGCGAAACGCCAGGAACTACAATGCCAAGACCACGGCAATACAGCCCAGAAAACCCACAACAACCTTTTCCATTTTCTCCTTCCAATTAAGTAATTTAGTTGGTTCCTGTTTTGGTCACCTGGTGATTTCCAGGTATACAGTTGTCTTTTTGGATGCCTGAAGCATGTGTTAGCAATGAACAGGTCGTTGGCTTCACAAAATTCTATGAGTCACTCTCCTCCTTCATTTTGTGATCCTAGTCCAAATTTTCCCACATTTGATTCTGCTTTGTCTCATACTTTTCCATTCCAGTCACCTATGATTATGAGCATATCTTATTTAGGTATATGAGCCATTTCTTCTTGGACACTTGTGTAAAGGTTTTCAATTTCTTCCTCCTCAACACCTGTAGTTGGAGCATAAATTTGAATGATGGTTATGTTAATAGGCCTTCCCTGAAGTCTGATTGATATTACTCGGTCAGACATTGCATTGCAGCTCTTGACTGCTTGTGCTATGTCTTGCCTCACTATTAGAGTGACACTTTCTTTTGAATTTGTCATTTTCACAGTAAAACATTTTGTGGTTTTCTGACTGATAATGTCCTGAGTTAGTCCACATTGGTTCATTCACACCTAGGACTGCAATGTTTAAACATTCCATTTCTTGTTTTATGATTTCTAGCTTACCTGGCTTCATACTTCTCACATTCCAAGTTCCTATT
The DNA here is from genome assembly GCF_028583425.1 of Eublepharis macularius. Lineage (NCBI taxonomy): Eukaryota > Metazoa > Chordata > Lepidosauria > Squamata > Eublepharidae > Eublepharis > Eublepharis macularius. The sequence goes on from NC_072795.1 coordinate 108,098,951, forward strand.
ATGTGTGTCGCACAGCTCAGGACATTCCTTTTGCATCTATTCACATTTGCAACTGGACATTGTTTTGGCTTTACTCCAGTCCCATCATTAAAAATAGTACTATTCGTACTCTTCCTCAGTAGCCAATTGACTATCATCCGACCTCGGGGTCCTATCTTACAGCACTATATCTTTTTTCATTTTGGATTGTCTCATCGTACGAAAGAGGTTAGCAGAAGTGGTTTACCACTGCCTTCTTCTGCTGTGCAGTACTAACCAGGGTTAGTTGAAGTGACACAGCCATTGTCTTTGAATGATCCTCTGCCGGTGTCACCTTCCACTACTGCTGCTACCCAGTAGCTAACCTTCAGGAATTCCTCTGCTCCCATCACCACTGGAATATTCAGTTCTCTTCCGCTGATGTGACTGCTGCTTCCTCAAGGGGAGGGCTGCATCTTAGTCTGGTGTCTCAGCTTTGAACATTCCACCATGAGTGACTCTTCTAGGAGTTTAGACTCTTGACCAAGCCGGTTCTCCTGACAGTGTTGCTCTCAGCTTCACGGACACACTCAAATCCCCCTCAACATGTTAATGTACCAAATTTTGTGGAAATAAACTGATGAAAATGCTTTTTTCAATATTAAGAAATTATACCACATACAAAGTAAAATGGAAACACTAATATTCTGATCAAAACCCCCAGTGAGAATCTGGTCTCAAAGTATACTTGGCCACGGTGTGCTCAGTCTTGCATGCACTCAGCTGGCTCCAAACCACCTAAGTTACACAGCTGTTCATAGCTGGGAGATGTACTGTGGTAAACATCATGTGCTGTGTTTTAGATATGTGGTTTTAACTTTAATGTTGTAACCCACCCCGGTCCAGCTTGTGGGGAAGGTGGGCAAAAAAAAAATCCAATAAATTAAATTAATGTATGGATTCCTGCTTCACTTCCTCTTTTGGACTATTTAGTTTAGTATGTCAATGCTTGGGATCTCTGCCTTGGGGCTTGGGCCTTTTGCTTGGTATTGCACAGATTAGTAGTTCCAGCCATCTCTGATTTCTCTCCCTCACTTAATTCCTTTTCTTCCTTAATTTCTTACTTATTTTCAAGTAGATCTGGGCCATGCATACACTGACATGTCTACAGTACAAATGTTTCCTGACCACATGTAGCAACAAGGCTTTCTGCAGTACTCTGAAGTGAACATGGAGCTCTGCAAGAATTGAAGTGGCCTCATTTTCTTTAATGGCTGAGAAACGTCTACAATGCTTTGAGCATACATACCTGGAACTCTGTCTTGAATACCTGAAGATCTGTAATACGGAGAAGCTCACTCAGCTGTTCATTTCTTCAGACTAAGGAAAGTCACAGCACAGAGACAATAAGAAGCAGGATAAGACTGAAATCACCTTTTTGATGCTGTTATATCTCCTTCATCTGCCCCATTCCTTCAGCTCACAGACAGCAGCTGGAAAGTACTAAGAACCAAACTCCTTGCACATGTTCTCTGCAGCATTTATGCCACAGAGACTGTATTCCCCTGCAACGGTCAGTGTTTATTCACTGTGCAGATCTTCTTCTATACATATTTTGCTTCAAATCTATTGGTATATGATAAAATTGACACAAAGCTACAAAATCTGCCCTCCCCCTTCATAGTGTTGATATATTTTATTATGGCAAGCTATAATGTAAAAATCACATCGGGGGAGGGGGGATATTTATGAGACCTCCAAAAGTATGGTCTAATCTTCTAGCATGCTTATCAGTAGCATGCTTCAGTAAAACACCAACAAAACAATGCACACAAAACCATCGTGTTCCCTGCCAAACTATAAGCAAGCTAGATTACATCACAAAGGAATGTTACTATGAAGCAATGACTTTTAAATGTCTATTTTTACATGAATTCAGACTGAAAGGTGATATGAAGGCAGCCAGTGTAAATTCAATTCACAGCTGCTGGCTGACAACATGCTGACATCCACAAACTATGGAGCTCATTTCTCTTGAATCCACAGAGTCTAACAAGCTGACAGTAACATTGCTTCTTACACTGAAACAAGAATTCAGAGCCAGGCAAAATGGCAATTCCTTTAACTTCTAAAAAGGCTCTCCAGGATGCTTTAAAATATGCTCAGCAGCATAGGAAGTTGAGAACATGTCATTTAGTTTGTCAGATGCAATCTCTTTCTAAGCATAAAGCAAAATATCTGCTTTCATCCTTGCCAAAGTTTTTTTTATTTATAAAGCAATTCTCATTTCAGATTTCTTAACAATGCAAACAACAATTTTCAAGAGAAGATCATACATGTTGCCTTCTTTCACAGGCTGTATCCTTGAGACCAGTGAAATTCCACAGAAGATAACAGAAATTGGCTACATTGTGACATCACCACCACCATTTTATTTGCTCTCATATGTTCTGAAGTATGAAGGGCATTTATAATATTTGCTTCTGTAGCTGGTACCCCCAGCGGATAGTATAGTACAACACAAGTGAAAGGGGAAAAGTGGAAATAATGCACATTTGCAATTCACACACACACACACACACACACACACACTCATAGAATGGACCATGAAGATCCACAGAGGAAGATCAGTAAGAAAAGCAACCAAAGAGAAAAGGGAACCATTTCAGCCCTTGCCTATTTACAATCAAAACAGGAAAGATTTCTGTATAGTGATGCACCTACGCATTAGAGTTCAATCCTTCCCGCCATCTTTGAAGCATGTGAGGGATAAATCAGCACACACACAACAAAAGGGTTCACTGTTTACAAACCCCTGAAGAACGCTTGAGAAAAGGCATCAAGGCAAATGTTGGGTTGATGCACACACATACATGTGCGCGCGTGCACACACACAGACATACACACAGTTATTTTGGGTGAGTTTGGAGAAAAGGCTTTATTCACACTTAAGCAAAAACTGCAAATTTGTCACCAACAATTTGTCTTCCCTCCTAGTCCAAAAGCCCATCAATCTAACGAGTTTCTCCTCAAGCACAAAACACACACAGAACAATGTAGCCTGAAGAAGGAGTGCATCGGCAGACACACACACCAGCAGGAAACTGGCTGGTAAAGCAGAGACAGGCTGGGAGAGCACTTCATTGCCAATCAGCATAGTGTAAAAAAATACATGCCTACTTTAAGATAGTGCCAATAAATTACCTTTGGCTCCTCCTATTGCCTGTTGATGGCATGTTTCCCTGCACTTTGTAGTTGCATTCCCACAATGACAGGCAAATCCTTCATTTTGACATTCAGAAGGAGCCTCCCCTACACAAGAGTCAATGTGGGTGGATCTGACCAAGCTTGATTCTCAGCTCTGATCTTTGAACTACAGAACCGAAAAGCCCAGAAAGAGCATTGTGTACACTCTTCCCAGGCTTCAAAATTAAGAGCAGACAGCTCCCAACAAAGACCTTCATCTCAGCATCAGATTTTGTGTCACGGTCAACTTGCTGGATCTGTGACTGGCATTTAAGTCAATGCCTTCTGCTTCTGTGCACCAGTTCTTCAAAAGTTACTGTATTTTTGACCAGAGTAGACTATGCAGACCACATTATCATGATCCTTTGCATTTGGCCCTTGATCTATATTGACACTAGGCCATAATTTTTTTAAAAAAAATATTTTTATTAAAGCAAAAAAGAAGTATAGAAAAAAGGGGAAGAGGGGGAAGAATCAAGACAAATATAAAACTATGTGCAACAAGGGTTGTTAAAATACAGAGTGCAAAAATCATGACCTTTATCAATATTAGCATAGTAATTAATATTAATTGTTGAGCCTAATTAGTATATATTTTCCCATCTGTACTACACATACAGAATTCAAACCTATTCCTGCTTGTTAGTCAATAATTAAAGATTCATTATTTTGTTATTGCTCCACCTTATCCTTTCCATTTTTAACAATAACAGTTATTAACAATAGCACTGCTTATTGCTTAATGTTACTGATTATCATAGCCTTTAGTATAAATAGAAGATTTTAACCTTTCTATTATTTTTTACTTATACTTTACTTATCTTTATATAACTATCTTACAATTAAATTATAAAATATATCAATATGCAATCATTTTCAGATTTAGACACTAGGCCATAATGTTATTTCACACCATGCCCAAAACACTGACAGACCACTAGCACAGAATGTTAGGGGATGCTGCTATGTCATAAACATAGGAGTCATTATTATGTTTCACTCATAGCCTCCTATACCAGTTATTCCTCTCTTCCTAAAACAGTCCACCACAATGAGATTGGGAGCAGGACAGGGGTATTCTTTCGGTTTGGTTAATGGGACCTTAAGGGAAAAAGGAATGTCCCTCTTTCTTTTCTCTATTTTTACGAATAAAGGTGGGAGAATTGGGGGGGGGGGTGCCCAGCCTCCATTTTTCAACTAAAACCATTAACCCAGAGTTGAAGAAAAAGAAATTAAACTGAAGCCAAAGTCACAGTCTCAATTAAAAAAATGAAGTGTACCTAATCTTCAACCAGACTGGTCCACATGGAATACTGATCTGAAAAACCTTCAGTATCTGCATGGAACTGTGCACAGCCCAGCTATCTCCACTAATCTAACACTAAATGCTAACAACTTTAGTCAAGGCCCAGAAAATATGAAGAAGTCTTTTCTGGGTAAGATGAAGCATCTTTTAGTGCATCTTGACCCATTACCTTATGTTGACTTCTGTGATCACAGATGGCTAATGGCTAGTTGTGGTGGCACCTAAGCAAAGGTCAGCAGCAGAAGGGCACTGAACAGGCAACCCAGTCCACGCATACTAGGGTCATCTTTAGAGTGTTTCTACCACCCTGCCATGCATTCATGGCAGGGTGAATGAGTCTATAATTGACAGAAACTATATATACAAAATCATTTAGAGAAAAAGAAAAACTAGGAATATACAGAATGAAGAGACCTTTTGTTACCTGGCACTCAAGCAGAATAGAGGCTGCTGGTTAGTCAAAAGTTCTAAGGTTATTGTTGTGCCCTGAACTCTACTCAGAGGCATTTGCTTCAACCCAAACCCATGCTACCAAGAATGCCATGGCAACAGCCTCCAAACCTGGTTGTACCCTTCCCTTCTAGCCATAAACATTCTGTACAGCAGGCAGACAAGTGGCAGAGCCGAGTCCTGTCACCTTCAGGCAGGCTGAAGGAGAAGGAGGCACACAAGGATGATGTCACATACCCAGCAATGACCAGAGGTATCACACTGACCAGTTGAAGACACCAGACTAGGGTGCACATGCGCCTGAAGATGGAGGGATACAGTGGTTGAAGGAAGGACCTTGTTGTCCAGGCAATGATGGTTAACTGAACATTTTAAATAACTGACTGCCAAATAATGCTTTTACTGTACATCTAAAAGCAACAGTGTCCAGCTAATAATCACTCTGCTGACATATAGCAGGATTTTTGGAGAAAGCAGGTGAAATTGACACTAGATACTGGCACAGAAGCAAGAGCACAGGGGCAGAAATACAGTTACCCAACAGAGCTTTGTATAGGAAAGTAATGCAGCAAATCCACTTTGAGTCCCTGATCAGGGAGAAAAGTAGGATCTAAATGATAAATAAATAAATAAAACAGCAACACCACCACAAATTTCTCATAGCACAACAGATATCATATAGAAAGCTCATATTCTGGAGACTGGAAAGATGAGTTAAATAAAGTAAGAACTATCTATCCCAAAAGGAGCAGCTTTGCACAGGAAGTTGACACAACCAGAACAACTGAACTGAATTGGCAGCCCAAACTGAAGTTATGCCCTTCTAAACATTTTGCTATTCCCTGTTACAGGACCAGATATATTTACAAAACACAACCTATTTGAGAAATGCTACACACAATATCTAGTAGTTGACTAGATAGAATTAGACAACAGTAACCCATTCTCACACCTGGATAAGCCACACCTGTCAATACTCCTGTCAATACTCCCTTTTCTGCCCCCCTCCCCCTTCTGTCTAACCAAGGAAAGCACTGGTGTACAGACAGAGCCCTTGGAAATAATGCACTAGGGTTATGTCTGTGTGGTAAACTAGAACTTTGTTTTTGAGTTTACACATAGCCATATTTATTGATGGCATGTTGGCTTCTTTGTAGCACAAGACTGATACAGAGTCACTTCAGATATGAAATACTGGGTGGGGGGTGGCTGAAGGAAATACAACACCTGGCATTTCCTGTATCTATGACATATCATGTGAAGGTTTTTTTTTAAATTTCACATCTCCCCCCAGCAGTACAACCTCCAAGAATCAGAGCACCAAAGAACAGTGTGAGGCAACTGCACCATCTACTTATTCTGCATTCCATAATACACAAATCTGCTGTTAATTATTGTGGCAACTAATGCCAATGAACTACATTCACTTGCTAAGTTGAGTAAGATGAAAACAAGATTCTGCAATTTCTTCAAAATTCATCCAAGTATTAAAACACTTTGGACACAATAAGGGTAATCAATCTACAACAGCACAAAATATTTTAACAAGTTGTTGGCTTTTATTAGTATATCAGCATTTTTATCTGTCTCAGTGAATTCAAGGGCAGCTGTTATCTCCATTATATTTAAAGCCCATATAGTAAAGAATACTTTAAAAATCTCCAGTGTGTCCTCAAATCATTACTACAGTTCAAAATATAATAAAGCAATTGGATTCCAAGAAATAACTAGTGATTAGATTTTTAGAAGGTATGCCGAGAGTCAGGTGGGTGGGGGGGAGAGTCAGGTGTCATGTGACCTCTTTGGGGAACTGCATTCCAGCGCGTTCCCCCTCAAAATGAGCCCCACGTTTGTGAAAAGTATAGTGTGTGAGCCAGTATAATACTAGCACTTTAATGCAGATTACTGGATTTACACAAACAATTAATTTTGGAGTCAGGAAGGTAAAATAAATAGTGCAAATAAATATTCTGGATCCACCTTATATCCAGTTCTATCTGACTTAATTACTTCAAAACATATTAAAGGCCGGGGATGTACAAACATGTAGAGACATTCCCTCTTTTATGTGAAATTAACAGGGAATTCCAGTTTCAATTCAGCCAGGAAGGGTCTTCTCCAGACTTGCTGAAGAGATGGGGGGCAGGTGAGGAGAGCTTTGAAAGTTTATCAGGAAAACCAGTTATCAAGCTTTACAAAATCTCTGGATTGAGTTCCCCCCATGAACCAATTGGGTATTTAATAACATGTGGTACCAATTCACAGTTGCACAGTTAAATAATTTTTAACAAAGCACTACAATGGATAGTCCGCTGAGCTTTTCAGAATGAAATAATGAATGGGTGCTTCAAATTAATGTTACCATGAAGCAGAAGTGACACTTTAGAGTATCTTAACGCCTAAACTAATATTACTTTAGAAGTGGAAATAAATTTGAAAAATTTGCTCAGCCCAAAACTGTCATCACACTTGATCTGTCTATAATCCATTTATTTACAGAATCATTTCCTCACCATGTATACAAAAGCAACTCTGTACTATTTGATAAATCAAAGATACCCAACAAGAGTTAGTTCTTAACTTTTACAATATAGTAGCACTATAGTAGCAGATGATCTTATCTATATAAATCATAAAAACAGAGTACTAGGAAATAAAGGAGATTTATATATGTATATATATATGAAAAATGAGGTAGTTACCTAGTTGACAAATATTTAAGTCTTATACCCAGATATTTTATATTATTTAAGGAGCATCTTCCAAAATGCAATCCCTGTTTGAAGATATAAATGCATTTTATATTTTCAAAACTGTACCTGAATGATGTACATGTTGGAAAAAGGGGAAGAAAAACATCCACAGAAGTGGTTGTGCCTAGCTTTAGTATGGCAATAGCACTATGTACTTTGCAAATATTGGTGCAAGCAAGGTACAACAATTCACTCATCCACCTTTAAGCATTGCAAGTTACAATGAAAGTTGTTACCACTGGGAAAAACAGCTTATGAAATAATAAGGAATGATCGCCAAGTATCTTGAAATATCAACCATGCAGCAATGACAAGGGAACAGAGCTCTGTAAGACTAGGCCTCTGCAAGTCTAGAATTTAGCCTCTTCAGAAGACCTTTAAGGAGCTTGGTTATAAATATGTAGAAACAGGGTGACTGCATCTGTTCCCGTACTGGAGCCAGAGTGAGTTTACTGTAGAAGTACAGATAACATGGTCTTACAAGGATGCAACATGAATCTCTGCTTTAGACACCAGATTTCAGAGTAAGGTGCTTCCAATACCAGTTGGAAACACCTTATTTCCAAACTTAATTTCCATATGCCTTTTTAAAAAATCATTTCCTCTCCAGATCACATTCTGACTTTTCACTTCCAAGGCTGTACCAGAATAAAAGATGGTAGAATCACCTAAGAGGGTGGAGTTAATAGCTATTCATTCTATTTGATCCTAATTGGGATTTGATGTTGAGCCCTATCTCCTTAAGCAGAACCTCAATAAAGTTATAGTTAAAATTCATCTAGCTTTCAGCTCCTGTTTTCCCTCTGTAGCAGATAATTGCTTTCATGATAATTCAACTTTATTGCTGTATTTATGCAGGATTGCAAAAGCAGGGTATCCCAGCCATGGATCAAAGCAGCTCAGGAGACCAAACAGAAATAAATGTGACAAGCTATCACATTAAGAGGACACTAGGCAAAAGAGTAGCTTGCAACATGAATTACAATATTTAAAAGACAGATAACAGCTTCCTGAACGGTTGCTGACACTTTAAATAAAAGGCAGCATCAGAGAGATCCTTACCTAGTCCTATCACCCTCTCTCCCTTAAATATTTCCATTAACAATCTCAATTCTTTCGGGGAAGATCAAAAGTAGTTGCTGATTGGCATTTATCACCTTCTCCTCTGCCATCTTCCTCTTCCAAGCAGCATTGCTACATGACAGATTCTAGTAATTGTTAGCACCTGTTCTGTCGCAATGGCCTGCCATACCACCTTTAACCCCTCACTCTCCACATAAGACTTCTTCAATGAGAAAATTGGACATTAAGTATTCTGATGTCGCCATTTGCCTCCATCTGTCCAGTATAAAAGACAAAAGTGTTGCAGTGTGTTAGCTACCTGGGGGAGGTGGGGATTCCTTTTAAAACAGACACATGGAAAGTAAGAATGTCTATTTCAAAGCAATGCTTTAACCACTAAACCACATGGCTGTGTTGAAATAGTTATTCTCTCCTACTGCCTAGTTCTAACAGGTTAACAGCATTCTGACTGAAGAGAAATCAGAAGTTTATTTATTCCAGTGTCTAAAACCTCATATCCCAGCCAGTAATCATTCAATGCTGTCTTGTCTTTTAAAATCAATCTAATCAATATCAAAATGATCAAATATAAAAGGATCACAAAGATAGAAGATATATCAAAAATATCAGAAACAGATCTATCTTTAATCTAGAAAGTAAAATATAATTTTAAGAATCTTACTAAAGCACTTTCAGAAACATTAGTCTCACTCAACCCAAGTCAGAGATTCAGGGGTATTTGGGGTGTGGCTATCTTCTATATGCTTAATTACATTAAACGTTCAGGACCATATCAAAACGTTCTGGTTCATCTGTTCTGATGGCATGATATGACTCCTTCCCTGAGCTTTAGAAGAAATTTCATATCAGGATATATGTATTAAAATTGTTTAATTTTTAGACCAAGTTGTTCACCAATTTGATTCTGGGCATCTATCTGACTTTTGAAAATGATCTCTTCCAAGTAGGGAACAGCAACAATTTAGCTAACCAAGTAGCTTGCAATTTTAGACAGACTTCCTTGAGGCAGGGATCTGAATTCAGAAACATTACTCAAATTCAGAAGAAAAGTTATGACAAAGACTGCAAATGTTCTGCAAATAGAAAACTAAAGCAAATTTCCACGCTTGCTTCTTTGGTTAATCCATACATATTGTTGGACTATAAACTGCAAAAAAAAAGGTTCAATCTGAGGAGAACCCAGAATATGCCACCCTTCTGTCACTCTTTCCTACATCTCACCCAACCATGTCCTCCTCCCCTGCTTCTTACAACGAATTGGCTATATTATCATTTAACGTGTGTATATTTTTTTCTTGATGCAACAATCCTCTCCAAAACTCGGCCCTCTCTTTTCCATTCTTCATGTCCTGCACGTACTACTTCAACTTGGCTTTTATCATCACCTCACTCCTCTGACCAAAAATCTGCCTGCAATTCACTAGTTCACTGCATGTCTGCCATTCCATTATTCAGATCATGCATATTTCCTAGAACCTTTATAACTGGATTCCTGTGCACTCCCATATCCAACACAAACCTCTCATCCTTACTTTCAAGACTTCTCTCAGCCTAATAGCCCAACATAATCCTGCCTGTGACTTTCAGTCCTCAGCTCTATCACTTTTAGTTGTCTAGCGATGTCCTGCTCTTTCAGAACTCTCCCATTTGATCTTAGCTACCTAATTCTATTTGGACATCTAGAACCCCTATTTTATGCCACCCCTCTCCCTTCATATACATCTCACCTCAATTATTTTTTTAAGAAGCTCTGACTTAACCCCTTTGTCCTTATGCTCTGCAAAGATTAACTTTTAAAAGGTTAAGTCTATGAACATGAACTGAAGTAATAGTCTCTTTGTTACTCTGACTTCCCTTTTACTCCCACATACACAGCCTCCCCTATGCCAAATTTTAGATAGACTTTCTTGAGGCAAGGATATGAATTCAGAAACATTACTCAGATTCAGAAGAAAAGTTATGGCAAAGACTGCAAATACTTTATTATGCCTAAATAATGTTCAGGGCAATCAATAAAATAAGACACAATGTGTTTTACAATATAAAAGTATGAAATGGCTTCACAAATATTTTTTAATAATAAATTTATTACACATTAACTTAAAACATAACCATACAAAACCCAAAATATAACAATTCCTAAGGCGTTCCATACATCTAGAAATTCAATAGTTCAAATATTTTGAACCCAAATTAAAAAAAAAATTAGAAACCTGCCATGTGTCATTTTATTTTGCCTCATCTATTCTGAGCTAACAAAACTGTAGTTCTTAACTCACTTTCCTCATTGGTTTCAAAATAACTTCGCTGTAGCTAATCCAGAGAAAAACGAATGCGATTACAGAACCTAATTTACATTCAGTTTAATCATCCGCACTATTAAACCATCTCACAGTAACTTTAAAAGAAGTCCAGTTCATTTGACTCTCTCACTGTGACAAAATGCCAGGGCATTTTGGACTTGTGAGATGGAACACTTATAAAAACAGCTTTAAAACAAATCAAACACTAGTATACAACCACACTGCACAAAATGTATCAAAACAACCTAGTCATTTACAAATCTCTTAAAGGTCTTACTATAAGACAGAAAGTAAAACCCTTTTGTAATAAAAACACCAAACCTACAAAATGCATAGAACACATTTTATCTTCAATATCAAGAATAATCAGAACAAATAGGTATATTGACAGAAGTTCTTTTCAGGACAGTGGAGTACCCTAAACAAAACAAAAATCAATAATGTTTCATTAGAATTCATAGCATGTGCCATGGATAAACAAAAAGAAGTACTTTAGTCTTTGATGGTGGGATTTTATGTTCCCCTCCTTTAACCTCTATCAGCCGATTAAACAGAAAACTATTAAATGTTGTTACAATGAATGCTTACACTTTGCTGAGTTCATATAGAAATATTGGTGATCCCAGAAAAATATTGTGAACATATGAAGATCAGAAATACACTGGTTTATGTGATTTTCAGAGGCCCTGCTTTGGGGGTCCCCACCATCTGAGCTAGATGGGTGGCAACGTAAAAAAATGCCTCCTTGATTGTGGCATTGAAAGTTTGGAACTCTCTCCCCAAGGAGATTAGTCTCTCTTCGCTATCATTGTCTTCCATTAGCGAGAAAAGTTTTATTTTGTTTGGCCCACTGTAATTGGCCCTCCTCCCTGGTTCTGTTATGAGTGCTTATGCTTTATTGTTTTAATATTTTATATGAACCTGAAATGTATTAATGTTCTGATGCTTGCTGCCTGGGGGACCCTATTTGGCTGGAAAGGCGGCATAGAAATGTTTTAAATAAATAAATTATTAATCATTTATATGTGACTATCATCATTCTGTAGGGTCCAGGAAGTGTGATGCGTGTCTCTCTCTTTCCAGACATTTACAAACTTCATCTGCAAAGCAAGTCAATACACCAAATTTTGGACACTGAGTGTAACAGATACAAAAACTAAACTTTATACTCTTCTTTGATGTAAAAAAGGTACACCAAAACATCTGAGGTCAACACAGTTGTACTCTTTAACTGCTCCTCAGAAAAACACAATACTGACAAAGACTTTTATTCCCATTTACTTCAGGTAACACTCCTCCAGCATGAGAGAAGAAAGGGACAGGGGAAACAGAGCAGAAATGGGGGGGGGGAGAAAAAAAGCAACTATTCAGGTACCTCCTGTCTATAAGTAACTTAGAAGACTAAGGCTGTTGGGTTCTGTTAACCTTAGAGTAAAAATGTGAGCCTAGAACCTTTCTATCCTGCAAGATCAGGAGACAAATGCCAATGATGCATATCCACAGTGCATGATTCTATAGAAGTTGGTTGGGACCAGAATCTGTTATTGTTGATCAAGAATTTCACTCAGTTTATCTAGGTTAAAGCTGTACGGACTGTGACCCACCAAGCCAAATGCAGCCATAGATATATACTCTGAATACTCTCCCTTTATATAGACTCAGGCTAGCAATAAAACTAAGACCCTCGCAGGATGCAAGCACAGGATGATAGGTCACAACTTGTACAGGACTAACTACAAGCTACAGGTCACAACTTGTACAGGACTAACTAAAAAGCTCCTACTGTGAGCCAAGCTGAACAATACCATAAATTTTGCTGTACAAAACTCGCAAAGAGATCAAGTTTGTGTTTACCTGAGTCGATTATTCAATTAGTACCTGACTATCATTGACCTGGGTACCCTACTCCTGGGGAAGAAGGGTTGAAGCAGGGATGGCAGCAGCCCAATTGCAGAACTCAGGAAAAAGCCAGTTGGGCCTGCAAGAGCAAAGGAGGAGCAGACATGGGGGGGGGGACCGGTTTGTTTATTTTTTTATGTCATTTATAGTCCGCCTTTCTGACTGAGACTCAAGGCAGATTACATAGTGTGAGATCAGTAGAATCAGTAGCAAGGACAAGGGTAAGCATTTCCATGTCATAGGGTAGATGAATACAAGTTTACAGAGGCATAGCATTAGCAACGATCCAATACAGGGTTGAAGGACTGCTGAAACAGGACATAATTCTAGGATTGACATTAGACAACAAGCACAAGCAGTATATACGAGTACATAGTCAAAGCAACAGATAATATGTAAAGCAACATAATGGTGGAGCCCAAAGATCCCAACTCATTGGAGAAACATCCAAGACCACCTCCCTATAATACCACCCTCCTATTAGCGAAACATCCAAGACCCCCTCCCCACAATACCACCCTCCTATTGGAATAAAAAAGCCTTTTTGAATAATTCAGTCAGGAGAGCTCCCAAGTGTGTAGGAGCTCTCCTGACCTCCTCAGAGACCACAGAGAAGGCCTGTGTACGGGCTGCAGTTGATTTTGCCCATGTGCAGGCTGGCACCTGCAAGAGACCCTGTTCAATGAGCAAAGCTGCCATGGGGGGACATAGGCGATCCTGTAGGTATGTCGGGCCAAGGCCATGAAGAGCTTTGTATGTAATAACCAGTACCTTGAGTTGAGCACAGTAGCTGATAGGTAGCCAATGGAGTAACTGTTGGATGGGAGTGATGTTCTTGCTCCTGTTAACAGTCAAGCAGCAGCATTTTGCACCAATTGGAGCCTCCTAGTTAACTTAGATGGAAGACTAAGTTCCTTGAGCTGAGAAGGAACATCCTTTATAGGATGGCACCCATCACCACCCTGGGGGAAGAGATGTAACAATGAGTAGTTCCCCAGGGTCTCTGGATGCAGGTGGTTAAATTTGCCCACAATGTGCAATTAGCAGAACTGCTAACACTTGAGAAAACATGAGAACATCTTGCTCACCAGTTTTCTGGCCAGAGGTGAAAGAACAATTAAGGCAGTACAGTGCCTCATGTCCTCAGTTGTCAGTTGATTCTGAAGGCAGGAAGGCTGGAATGATGCCTCGTTCTGTTACCAGAACAGTCCTTTGATCTCCCTCAATATAGTACATTACATGGCAAAGCCAGTAGTGTAGCATACACACATCTTAATCCTCACACACCAAACCGCAGACTATCCAGAAGCAGTTTCTTTAAATAATACCTTGGCTAAGACTTGGCACAGGGGTTATTGACTGTTCTTGTGAGTGGGCTTCCCCAAACAGGTGATAACAGACTAAGTGATTAACGTCATGAGCTGCACTCACCAACAGATGTGGGCTTTGTCGGGGGTGGCACTGGAGATATGGTACCCATCCCTACCTCAGTCTACCACCCCCCAAGCCAATTGGCTGGTGGAGGCATTCATTCATTCATTCATTCATTCATTCATTCATTCATTCATTCATTCATTCATTCATTCATTCATTCATTCATTCATATTATTTATAGCCTGCCTTTCTTACAGAGACTCAAGAAAGTTTACCCAATGTAGGTCAATACAGTCAATGGCTGAAACATTAAATAAACAATTCAACAAGGTTGCAGAAAAAGCAGAAATCTCATATAGAGCTGAAAACAGAGCTGAAACAAATCATAAGAAAATTGCATGACTTATTACAAGACGTGGAAACTATCTGGTAGAAGCATACTTACAGAAGGAGCTCTGTGAGTTTACGTGCTAGGTGGGACATGTGAATTATGAAATAAGGCACCTGGATAAAAAAATCTGGTGTTTCATATTAATCTGTTAAAGCAGTTAAGTATATGGGGAGACCCTCCTAAATGAACAAGAAAGGGTAGTTAGGCCCTGAAGGGCTCCAAGGCAGGGGGCAACCGGATTTGGACTCCTGCCTGATCCCAACGCAGGTGCAGCAAGTCCTGACTCTGAAGCAGAACCAAACTAGGGGAGCACCATACAGAAACTCCAGAAGGATGATAAGGATAGGCTGAGGGAAGCCATAGACCAGAGGTTGCAGTGATGAGGGAGCCAGGAGTCACTGGAGAGCCACATAGCCCCTGGTAGAGTCAGCCAGTTCTGGTCTTCAAGGCAGATGAAGTGTTAAGAAACCAAGCAATTAATTGGCAAACTTCACAGTTCTAGCATGTTGACTCATCTCTGACAACAGTGATAAAAGATAGCTGCTTTAAGATGTCATGCCAAGATGCTTCAAATATTTTATTTTCCATACAGCAACACCACTTTCTTGTTATATACAGAAGAAAATATTCTCTCCAAGAAATCTATACAAAAGACATTTTCCAACAGAGGCTGCACACATTTTAACTGCAAATAATACCATATAAAGCAACAAAACGTACTTCTGAATAAACACACAGAATCAGGATGCAAATCTAGTTAATTCAGTCAGTTTCTCTCAGCTAGGAAATATGTACTTGAGCAAAGAGGAAACTACTGCAAGATCAAAGAAGGGTTTTAATACCACCTATGAATTCCCTGCCATCTTTAATGATTGTATCCAACTACAAAGGGGTTCAAAGAATACTAAAGCAGCACAACAAATATCAAAATGAGGGGGTGGTGCAAATATCACAGATAACGTTTTAAGGAGAGAGAGCACTGACACGCATGTAAATGCATCTATATATAATAAGACTAATTGAAGTATTTGTTCCTTTAATTACTAAATTTTACAGTAAGAGCACTTTTAATATTTCCTATATGTTTACTCCTTTCAGTACAATACTTCGTGTCTCCCTTACCCCTATTCAAAGCTCAATGTAAAGCAGGTCACATCAGGGCTCAGACACGGAATCTGGTTTTCCATTACAAGATATATGATTTTGTAAATAACAGTGACTCAAGACATGCACAAAGCCCACTGCCATCACTAGTGTGTAATAAGAACTAGTCTTTACCCATCCAGGATTAGAAAACAGATAACCAGAGCAGAAATGTCTGTGAAACTAGATACAAATATACCTTATGGCTCGTAAGCACAGCATGCCCAGATTCCTACTTATCTTGCCTTACAATGAAGAATTGTAGCCTATGTATGGATGCCATTATCCATACACTGAAACATGGACATGTTTAATATGCATCTTCTAAACTGCCTACCAGAGAGTCCATGAACATTATGGCACTACAGCACCTGTCAATAGTTTCTTATTCTAGATTTAGTTTATTTTATGATTTACAGCAGTGGGTCTCAAGCTTTACCAGCCTAGGTTCCCCCACTTTGATTTGCATTTTTATGGATTCTCAAGTTGTCCCCTTCTCCCTCACTAATGTTCACCATGTACCAGACACTCCCTCTTCAAAGTGTGCCACAAGTCCAGCAAGTTCCACAGAGGTCTCTATCCTCAAAACAGTCAAAACCACATCAGCCACACTTTAAATTTGCTTTTAAGTAAAATATTTGTGTTGTCTCTATATGTACATGGCCTACAAGGTCAGGTCTCAGTGAGAGCCAGTTTGGTGTAATGGTGAAGAGCACAGGACTCTAATCTGGAGAGCCAGGTTTGATTCCTCACTCCTATGCTTGAAGCCAGCTGGGTGACCTTGGGTCAGTCACAGCTCTTCCAGAGCTCTCTCAGCCCCACCCATCTCACAGGGTGATTGTTGTAGGGGATAATAATAACATACTTTGTAAACTGCTCTGAGTAGATGTTAAGTCATCCTGAAGGGTGGTATATAAACCGCCTTGGTGAGTAATTGCAGGGGAGACCTCCAAGGAAGACCAGAGTTGTAAAGGCAGGCAATGCTAAGCCACTTCTGTTAGTCTTTTGCCTTGAAAAGCCCAGCATGGGTCACCATAAGTCAGCTATGATTTGAGGGCACTTTCTACCATCATAGGAACACAACACGAAATGTCCTGACTAAAATTCTGATTAATTTCACTCTTTGCCTGCGAGCAGCTTTGCATTGGTTACCAAGAAACTTTTATTTTTACAATTCATAGTCAGAAGCCTATTCAGAAGAGGTGGAAAGGGACCTGGGAGGAAGAAGAATCTTTCAGAGCTGCTCAGAAACTGAAAATGACCAGCATCACACCTAAATTTCCAGTAGTCAACTGAAAATTTCTATTACTGTTCAGAAGTACATTTCCACTGTGAAATCCTTTGCACTGGAAAACAGAGTGGAATCCAGCTCCATTTTATACTTGGAGTAACTAGGACAATTACTGGAATCCTACCTCTTTGGTACCACTCAACTAATTAGAATTCCTATACTGATTTATTGGTTCCCATCAATCAATTGGTGCATTTTTCAGCTAGTACTCTGATCTGGAAGCTAGACAACTGCAGGCAATGGCAGCCATAGCAGGTCTTGCCTTTAGAAAGAAATGGAAGGCAGTTCCGTCCGCTTCCTTTGGGCAGTAAGTCCATATCCTATTCTTACAAATTGGGATCAGTCCATTTCTTCACTAATTCAATGTGAATAAGAAAGGATCGCTTCCTGTCTTTACAAAGAATTTGCAGATTCCCATGGATGCCAATTTGAGAAACACTAGTTTATTATGCACTGTATAGCAGTGAAGTTTTTAAAAAGGTTTTATTTCACATTAAATATTTATAAAAGGACAAGAAGAATTGAATGAAAGTGCAAGCTGCTTACATTTTAACCTATGATTTCTGCTACAGCACTGGAAATCATGGGCTGGTGCGCTTTTACATGAGATTTAATTTTTTTTTAAAGTATCATTCATTGAAACCTCCCATGTTTGTTGTGCAGCAATATACATAGTTTTAGGATACTAATTTTAGAATACTATTGTTCAAAGTACTTCTGTGATAATTAACAGTATAATTACTTAATTATTCAGTGAGAAAAAGTGGTACTATACTTGAGTTACAAATACAGAAAAACCTGAAAATTGAGAATTAGAAATTTCCCCCCGTATCATAAAAAACAGCATGTTTTACATTATCCTTTTAAACTTCAGGTTCAAAGCTCTTTTATCTTTTCTCCATTCCAGCAAACCTAATTTCAGAACCTGAACAATCCTCATTGGCTGTTGCCTCAGCATTTTCCTCCTTGAGCATAGCAAAACAGCAAAATCAGAGCTGAATTCCAAGGTGGAAAAAGAAGCAGTAGGTGCCTGACTCGTCTTCTACTATGACTGCTCTCTCTAGAGAATCGCAGCGAAGATTTCGAAGGTTGTTCCATTCTATCCTTGTCTATGTAAATCCATCCAGTTATTAGCACCCCCCTCAAATGAAACTATACACACTCTGCTGATATGTTAATGATAATTAATGCTAATCAATAAGTAATAATTTTCTAGTAAAATCTGATCCTAGTAAAAGAATGGCTGAAACAAAAATAAAATGTGATAATTGGTTTATTCAAGAAAACCAGTGAATTCAGTGATATTGCAACAGTCCCCAGCCTACTTTAAATTCAAAATAACTGCCAACAATAAGCCCAATTTAAAAAATACTACAGAAATATGGGAGCTGTGGGCTAGATCCAGATTAAATTTTTCAGTGGTAGAATAGAATTTTTTGCCTCCCCTCTCATGCTACAGCCCACTGATTTCTATAAAATACTGCTTCTGGAGAACAGAGGATTGTGATGGACAAGAGGCTGTCCTGTCACAAGAGGAAAAACAGGTACTCAGCTGTTTCACACTTGAGCCTATGGGAGTGCTGCTCCAGCACACAATAACCTTTCAGATGGGGAATGTGAATGGGAGAAAATGCAGGAAAAAGACGTGTCTGTTCTGCTTCAGGTAGAGGACAGACAGCAGAGTCTAAGACTGTCTCAGAAAAGGAAGCAGACCGGTTAAGACAGGCGATTATTAACTCAAATTCATGTCATAATTATCCCCACAACACCCTGTGAGGTGGGTGGGGCTGAGAGAGCTCTGGAAGAGCTGTGACTGACCCAAGGTCACCCAGCTGTCTTCAAGTGGAGGAGTGGGAAATCAAAACCAGCTCTCCAGATTAGAGACCCGCATTCTTAAAACAGAAACTTAAAAGTGTTCTGTCTTTTTGTTTTATTCTGGGTACAAGTTCTAATAAATATGCTATGGCTTGCTTTCATTTTATTAGACTTTTGCCAAAGAACTGAGATTTGTTTAGCAGCTCAACTTTATTGTAGTAAATTACTTGTTTTAGATATTAACTATATTGTAAACAACATGGCATAGGAAACTTTCATGAACCACTTGACACTTCGTAGCATTTCAGATCAAATTAGCAACACTGAAACCAGACAAAATGAAGTCCAAAACTAAAAGGGACATACAGATCAACTCATTCATGAGTAGGGCCACTAACTGTCATATCATGTAAAACGGAGCTTCTGACGCAACTCATGAGATTTTTTAAACTGTTGCCTAGAAAACAATTGGTCAGTAATGAACAAGAATGACAAACTCTCAGTAGCGTTTTGTTTGCAGAATTATACTAAATGTGACACACGATTTTTACCTTATAAACTTCAAAACATTCTTTTTGAAATCCCTGTTGTCCTAATTAAAAATTATCAACATTCAAGGGAGTTATTTCTCTTACACAGCTGTAAATTCCAAAGAAATCATCATTACATTTCAATCCAATTAGGCAAAGTAGCACATTGAGTTTCTTTATAAAAAAATCAACCTTTAGACCCTACCCCACTCCTTCCACTACCACCAGTTTCTTTTCAACACTGAACAATAAAAGCAAGAAAAACTAGCTTGACACCCCAAAGTATTTCTACAAAAGGCACATTTTGATTAAAATATTTCTGTTAATTATTTGAGAAATAACCCTCCTCTTTCCAGCTCATGCTACCCAATCAGATGCCTTGGAGTAGCCTGACACACAAAGCTCTCTTTTTTAAAGGATTAACCATTAACAGTCCTTCAGCTGTCTGTCTGTCACAGGTGCTGTGACAGTGCTGTCTGTCACAGGTGGCTAGCAGTTTCAGCAGTAATTTTACTGTAGTTTCCCTTGATGTTCCTCAGGAGAAGTATAATCTTACCATTTCACAACAGAGTATCTTTTTCTCGATGACATAAAAATGCATGTCCATGAAATTCTTGTCATAGCTTTTTTTACACCATTCAGTCGTGAATTCATTTCTTAATAATTTGCTTTCTATACTGGCTCCAATATTCAATTAATAAATGAATAATTCAAAGCAGTAATAGAATTATGAGAAATTGGGAAGAAATTAGGTTAGGGAAATATGTTAGGTTCTTGTTGCACTGGTGACAAACATGGTAACTTTATATTTATTTATATATGACAACAATTTTGTCATTGTTTCAATAAAATTAGGAGAAACTGAAGAGTTTAGGATCAAATTTTCTAGATGCAATAATTAGAAATTTTGGTCACTAAAATACAAACTCTAAAGGCTGGAAAATGAGGCTGGCTCCTAAATTTTTGGACCTGATCCTAGAGTCAAAGAAAATTAATTAAAGCCTGCTATAAATACAAGTGGTGGGCAAACTCTCAATGATGTGCTTCACTGACCACCAACCATTGATGATCAGCAGGGTGCAGCTGCCCAGAGACTGCCCGCCACAGGAAGGCAGCCCAGACAAATGCCTCTGCTTGTTCGCTTCCATTGAGTGTGCTGATGTCACTTCTGGTCACATAGCTTCTGGAAGCAACAGCACCCCACAAGGGCCAGTTCTTTAAAAATTGGCCCAAAATGTTATGTTTTGGACTAATTAGAAAATCAGCCCTCACATGAAGCATGAGCTCATGCACATGCCTCACAATGACATTACTTCCCGGAAATGGCATTATCATGCCTCCTCCACAACTCCTACTCTCCAAACCTCCTGACAGTTTGTCAGGAAGGCCTGGCAACCCTACCTATAAACCATAAACTTGATTCTAAACAAGCTTGATTGAGATCATTCTCCACTGGGTGTCTAACAGGTGCTGTAGAGGGCCATATTATTTCTACTATGCCATAAGAAGCTTCTAATCAAGTAATCTTTAAACCTACAACTATGAGTATGAGGAGATACACTTTTCCCCATTAGCTATTACTTCTCTTTATCAGACAAAGAACATATTTAATAATTTCTGCTTTATTTATCCCACAAATCACTTATTATAACCAGAAATAATGGCACAGGATTGCCTTCATAAACTACTGTACCAAATCATAACACAGATTACTACTACAATGTTAGATCATGTTAAAAGCTTGGTGGTGCTTGTGGACCCAGCCCTGCTGTTTGAAAAGCAGGCTTGTGTGGTAACCAACAGTGCCTTCTATGAACTGCGTCTGAGTTTGCCAACTCCGGACTCAGCCAACAGGGCCATGCTAATCCATGCTTTTGAAACCTCAGAAATGGACAACTATAACATGCTGTATGTGTGGGGATGCCCCTGAAGACTGCTAGTCACACCAATCGTTGTCACTGCTAGCTGACCACAATACATCTTGTTCATTTTAAAAACAACTTTATGGGTTCGAAGTGCTGAGATGTAGAGTGCAATATGTGCTGCCTTGTTTATGTTTAAAGGCTGTACTTTTGCTAGTGCTACCAATGTTTTTAATTGTCTTCTGTATTTATGATGTAAAGCCACTCTGAGCCTGCTTGTGGGGAGAGTGGACTATAAATTAAATTAATTAATAAATAAATTAACTGCCAATTTGTTTCTGAGTTCAATTCACGGTGCTGATTATAGCTCCTAAAGCCCTTTATGGTCAAGGATCACATATCTGAAAGACTGTTTCTTCCCATATAGTCCTGTGACTTCCAACCAGAGAGAGTCTGGAAGGGGCCTTGGGGCATTATCTGTATGACATCACTTTTGCCTCTAGGAATTTCTCGAAGCACTATGGAAAAAACAGAGCAGACTGACATTATTTCCAGGTTTTTTATTGAAGTGTCATACCATCACTGATGGTATTTTTTTAAACCATTTTTTCCCACCATCCAACAGGAACAAGAGCCAGAAGCATGGCAAAAAAGAGGTAGCCCTGCCTATTCATCAACTATGGTCATCTCATCACCTCTTTCTGTTTGTCACCCTGCTTGAGGTTGCCCATTTGGCATCTACCAGAGCCTGGTGCCTTGCAACAGTATTTCCCACCTTGTCTAAGAGGCTCCCTGAGAATAAGAGGACAACATCCATGCCTGGTAGCCCAGAGACAATTTTTAGTTGCCACAGCTGACCAGCTAAATTCATATTCAGAAGTTCTAAGTATTTCAAACTGGCTTTGAAAATAATGAAGAATTTAGGTCCAAGCTTACAAAGTACCTTCACTACTATTACCTTGACGAACAGGGAACATGCATATGGGCAAATGCCATGCGTGTATCTGCAGTTTATCATCATCAAATTATATTTGGAGCCTTTTGAATAAAAAACCTTCCATCTTAGATGGATAACACTAGAACTTCAACACAAATGCAAGTCAACGTACTATTTTAAAGAAGAATATGATGCTTACTAATTAGGACAGATTATATTTGTTCCTTGAAACAAACAATATAAAAAAGAAACAGCCTGTCACATTACTAAGTATATAATCTCCACTTATACTGCTAAACTACAGAATATATGGGGGATGCTTTTATTTAACACAGCAAAACAATAAAAACTTACTGCACAAGCG
Source organism: Eublepharis macularius (assembly GCF_028583425.1). NCBI lineage: Eukaryota > Metazoa > Chordata > Lepidosauria > Squamata > Eublepharidae > Eublepharis > Eublepharis macularius. Next base: position 108,121,656 of record NC_072795.1, read on the forward strand.
AAACCTCAATATTTTAGTTTTCCATTTCCCACTGGGAAAACACTTTAAATGGCATACAAATCTATCCAAATGAAGATCATGTCAACAGCACTAAAGCAGTTTTGCTGTGCATGATTTCCACTGCAATAACTCTGGGTACAACAAATCAGTGTATTTTTAACTCCAGACTCCTTTTACCATATCATCTTTTACTCAGTTTGTAATATAAAATGCATGACTACATAATTAATATCCATGTTTATTTTATTAACCTCTGCAGTTCTTATAACAATACTCTTTTCAGTGTTGCAAGGATGTTGAGTAATGATAGCAAGAATACTCAGTATTAAGTTTGTTTTATGCAGCCCCATAAAAATTCAATATGCTCTCATTTCCAATGCAGCAAGGTTTTAACACAATCTGAGGATTTATGCAAGTGGTAACTACAAGTCTGAAATTGGAATGAGGGAAACAAGGGAAGTCCATAGGAAGCTTAACATAGTTCCACTCCCAGGAAGAACTATAAAACCCCCTCTTTATTCTCCTTTAAACTCTGAACTTGACACAGGATATCATGAATAAGCAGGTACATTTGGCCATTTAATAATCTCAGGTATTACACAGGGTAACAGCTGCTCCATAAATTATGTTGTATCTAAACCATTTAGGACTTTCTGGATCAAGATTATCCTGTATTGTGCTCAGAAGAGAAGTCAGAGTAAATTTTTACGCACTAAGGTGGTATGATTCAAGTTAGCTCCATTTAGAATACGTTTATTGAGATTTTTTTTGCCATCTCTTCATCATCCTGCCTGAGCTAGCTTACAATTAAAACAATGAATTATCAATATAAAGCCAGTTTGGTGTAGTGGTTAAGAGCAGCAGAACTCTAATCTGGAGAACTGTGTTTGATTACCCACTCCTCTGCTCAAAACTAGCTAGATGACCCTGGGTCAGTCATAGCTCTCTCAGAGCTCTCTCAGCCTCACCCACCTCACAAGGTGATCGTCGTGAAGATAATAACACATTTTGTAAATCGCTCTGACTGTGGCATTAAGGTGTCCTGAAGGGTGGTATATAAATTGAATGTTGTTGTTATTTATGGTTGTTGTTGTTATAAAACAAGCTATTAACACAAGCCCAGGGACATTAAAACAGCATAAAACTATCCACAAGCCAGACTTCTTTCCTTTCACTTTCCTGGTGAAGGTCGTCAGGATGACCAAGGCTATTTCCATCACGCACCTCAGTCCAGATTAAAATGAGTCTAGATTAGAGATGGGCACGATCCCCAAAAAATTGCCGATCCAGCTGATTGTGGATCGGCACCGGTGACGATCCCAACTAAACGATCCGATCCGCTGAGTCACGATCGTGCGATCTCCATTATCGTGGGGTTTTTTGGATCGTAATGTGGATCGTGCCCATCTCTAGTCTAGATTATCTATCTTCTCCAAGACTGCATAAAGCTACATAGCGCCATGCCCAAGGACAGAATGGTAGCCACCAGGTAGCAGTTACTTAAGCCTTTCAGATCCAGGACAGGTTTCTCCAGAAGGGTCCTATGATGACTTCTTTCAGTGCTGCAATAGCACTGAAATAGTCCACAACTATTCAATTTATCCAATTTCTAGCTCGCCCTTCCCACCAACAGGCTCAGGGTGGGTTACATCCAAGTATAAATACAATTAAAACCTCAATAAAATCTTAACAGTCATAGAATACAATTTAAATTTACAGTATTCATGTCAGAAACTGAAATTTAACTGTAAATACACTCGCACATATGAAGAAATTTTATAAAAAATTCTATAATTCTAAAAAAAAAAAAAGATACACATCTTTTCATCCGCCTCAAAAATGGCATAATAGAACTTTAAGGTCTTTAACTTTAACTAACGAATGTTTGAGAATATTCTCTAATTCAGAAAAAAGGTGATAGAGATTTATAAAATTATAAACAGCATAGAGAAAATACATGAGCTTATTCTAAAACTCTGGGTCACTCAATTAAGCTGAGTGGCAATAGGTTTAGAACAGACAAAGAGAAATGCTTCTAAATACAATGCTCACTTACTGCCAAGAGCTCTACAGGTGGCCTTGGGTAAGGAAGTCCTCTCAGCCCCAGCTCCCCAGCTTTATTGTGGGGAGAACAACAACACTGACTTTAATGTCTGTCCAGAAAGGTGGTATATAAGCACACTGTGTTATTATCATCTTCATGAAACTGTCAGTGACTGTTACTACATTGGCTGATTTTAACAAAGGGATTGATAAATTCATTGAAAATAGGCTTATTAGAATGTAATACTGGAGACCTGTGAGGTATCTTATTCTACCAGATGGTCCTTTTCTCAATACTTTTTCCACTTTACCTCCTTCCCTCTCTTTCACAGCCTCCACAGCCTCTCAACTTCCTGTTTCCTTCCCATCTAACTTTCATACTGCCTTCCCATTTGCAGCTTTCCCTCCAGTTCTTCCGTCTATTCCTGCTTCCCACAGCTTCTCCCCTTTCTACAGCTTTCTCCAACTCCAGTCCTTTTTGGTCCAGTTTTGATTCCTTTCCCTCCATTCTGGCTTTGCTCCTCCCTGACCATCCCTCTAGTCTTTGCTGCCTGCCCAATTCTTGGATTAGATAGTACCTAGATACTCCATGAGAGCAAGGAAACAAGAATTGTTGACACTGTTCCCTATGCAAAAGACTTCTTCAGCCATTTCTCACCTAGACAACCATAGTTGTCTGCAGCTGTCTTGGCAATCCAAAACAGAAATTCATCTCACTTGAAAGTTTACCTTTATGTTATTCCCTCTTTTTTTAAAGTAATATTTAAGACATTTCTACTTTCTGCACCTGGACCTATTGTATGGAGCTCATGTTCAGAATAAGATATGTATATAGATAAGTGGAATGCCTATGTTTAGAAGCAACATCTTTGTACATCAGATGCTAGGTACTATCAACAACTACACCTAGCGTGGGTAACCACAACCAAGGGACTAGAAACAATCTAATAATGGAACATGGATACAAATATAATGTAAATTTATATATAAATTTAATTATGTAAAGTGACAAAGTGCTAATTGCTGTAATAAATAGATTCTATCAAGTATATTCCACAAAACAAAATAGTCAGAATGGCCAAAGTAGTCCAAATCCTGTTACACAATATTAAAAGTCCAATTGCACATATGAGAATCCTCTGTAAGTTTTTTCTTTCTTTTTTTCTGTAGGTGCATTGAAGAAGATGTTCCCAAAGGAGACACCAAGACCAACAAATGAATGTCCAAATAGGTAAGTATCCAGACTTAATGTACTAATATCTCCATATATATCTTTTGCAAGTGGAGTCAAAATTGACAAAGACCTGACAAGGGGCCAGCTATTAAACCACTTGTTTCAAAAGTAAGGGTCATTCCACCAGTCCACCGTACATCAATACCAATGCCTGGATTCTCTCTTGCCTCGATATGGGGTACAACCAACAGGCAAGCACCATCACTTCATGCCATGTTAGCTTCTAGAGGTATCAAGTTGGCCACTGAATGCTGGACTATACGGTCTCTTCCAGCAAAACACTTGTGGCCCAATATGCAATTCATTCCAAAACCTCTGCAGATTACAACTAAAACAATAAAACAAAACTATTAACATACTGCCATTAGAAATAAGCAAAGGCATTAAAAACAGCAGAAAACAAACATCAAGCAGCCGAAAATTAAGTTGATAAAACAAGCTGCAGGTCAGGAGAAGACCATAAAACTGCTAACAAATAAAACTGCTAATCTATAAACGCAGATTCAAAATTAAAATCTTTAAAAGAATTAATGATACTGTAACTTGTATAGCGCAAGTGCTCAGCAGCCAAGCCTGAAGGCTTTTTCTAAAAAAAAATAATAAATTTTTAAGCACAAAACAAAGTACAAAACAAAAAAAAGGGGGGGAAACGAAAAACAATGCTGGCAATAAAAACAAAAATAGTGCTGGCAAATCTATGCATAAGCTTCTATAAAAGGTTTCCAAATATCTAAAAATAAGTCCATAAGCAACTGCAGTCTATATGCGAATGTTGGTAAATTTATAACATCCTCAATCCAGTAAGTTATAGGAGGTGGGCTTTTGTCTTTCCAGTGTTGTAGTATACGTTTTTTAGCAATTGTAAGGGCACGGAGGGTCTTTTCCAGTTGACCATTGGTTAGGAATCAAGAGAGAGGCAAATAGTTTAAAAGTACATTAATACCCTCAAAAATAAATGAATATTCTAATAGAAAATTAATATGAGTAAATACTTCCTCCCAAAAGGACCGAATAACTGGACATGCCCAAAGCATATGCTTAAGAGATGCGTCTGCTAAGAGCCAAACTACAAGTGACGCCTTACACAGGTTGGACACTTGTCAGCTTCCCTCAAGTTTTGATGGGAAATGTAGGCGCCCTGGTTTTACAGCTTGGCTCTCCATTACAGCTGCAAAACCAGGATGCGTACATTTCCCATCAAAACTTGAGGGAAGCTGACAAGTGTCCAACCTGTGTAAGAGCAGAACCACAAGTGACAAAAGGCACAGATTGGACACTTGTCAGCTTCCCTCAAGTTTTGATGGGAAATGTAGGCAGCTTGGCGGAATGTTGGACAAGTGACAGTTGAAAAGTCCATTGGACAGCAGTCAGAGAGCCAAGCTTCAAGACTAGGATGCCTACATTTCCCATCAAAACTCGAGGGAAGCTGACAAGTGTCCAATCTGTGCCTTTTGTCACTTGTGGTTCTGCTCTAAGATGTCACTTGTAGTTTGGCTCTGAGTTACACCAACAACAATTGGACATTGTACTTAATCCTTTACTAAAAAAGCACTGTGGTGTTCAATGTATCCAAAACACAATTTTTTTTTTTCAGAATCAAGTCGCAGCTTAAGATCCATAGAAACTACAGATATAAGGCTTAAAGCCTTATCCCACTGCTTTGGCAGAACTGGATGATCTTGCTCACTATTCCATTCATCTCTAAGCCTCTGTATATCATATTTACTGACCAACATCAAGTATTTATAGACAAATACTGTAGCTGTCATTTTCTGTGTTGATTCAATAAGAGTTTCCAAAAGTGGGAGAGATACTGAAGCATTCAAAGCTGTCGGACCATATCTGAACACCAACAAATGCTACAATTGTAAATATTGCCATTCACCAGAATTCATGATCATCCCAGAACCCAAACTTACATGTTTACCCTCCTCATTTCCTACGAGACTCAAAGCACCTTACAACAATACCAAAATACAGATTCAAATAAATTAATAATTTAAACAGACTCAAATATTTACATATAACCAGCAAAAAAATACAACTAACAACAACCTGGTATGGTACTGGATGTACCAGACTGTCTCACTCAGGATCACAGCTAGTTCCTGCCAGCTCAGGCTGGAAGCCTCTCTCTCCCAACAGCAACAGTCTGCTGGAAACAGGCATTCTTACAGTACCTCAGGCCCAGAGAAGGATGAAAAGGAAAGGCTATATCCATAAAATAATTATTGTTGTCCAAAGGACACAGGCCTTTTTTATCCATCTTTACTCAGTTCCCCACACCAAAACCCCAACCTTAGCCGGATTCTGGGTAAGCACAAAGTCTGCAAGACATGACAAATTTCTGTAGGGAATAATAATTCTGCAATCTATCCCAAGGCAGCAAGCAAGACTATGTACAAAAGAAAAGCCATTAATATATCCAAGGGTGAGAATGTTAATGCTACTGGCATTGAACATAATTCATCACAGGAACACCAGGTTGAAAAAAATTCATTTGCACTATTTGCTGACAACCTTGTAGTAAAAGTTTTTTTTAACTACACCAGAAAGTCTCTAGTTACCTGATTTAGCACTTAAGAAGCAAGCACTTATCAAAATGTAACCTGAGCACGGATCAATTACAGTGGCAGCTGCTGTAATCTATGGTCAGCCATGGATATTCTCTATGGGCTATTCCCCCAAGCAATCCCACCACAATTAATGAGAAAGTGAAAAAAGACAAATTTGACTTCTACTTTGTGTACCTTGAACAGTCAGTGTAAAATTAATTTCCACTATGTGAGAGTAATTTATTTTTAAGACAGAAAATTTCTTGAAAGAGCAGTCTATAGTGCCATTTCTGAAAGTGTTTATTGATTAGCAGCCAGACCTAACAAGATATTTGACTTCTTGAAACTGTGCTTAATTTCTTTGTCACTATACTTCATTTCCCTGATCTGGATTCTTTTCTGACATTTCTACTTATAGAATATTTCTTTCTTTGTCTTAAACGGTCAGAAAGTTGTCTTTTATAGAAGAAGTGTCCAGCACAAAATACGTATTAAGACAGTGATACTTAATAGCTCTGGAGCCACATGGAGTTCATAGACATGTCACATGTCTATGAACATGCCACATGTTCCATTCCCGTCCCACGTTCCAGGAAAGCAGACAAGGTTTGTGGCTGGAAGGGGGTTTCACTTTGAAACAGTTGCTGACTAAGGGGCAGAAAGTATGTCAGACCTAGGCAATGGCGGGCTTTAAAGGTAACAACCAGCAACTGAACTTTGAAACAAGATCAGTAACCAATGCAGAATTCTCAAACCAGGCATAATACGTTCTGAGCAGCCAGCCCCAGCTAACATGGGCTGCTATATTTTGCACAAGTCAAAGCTTCTGATTTGTTTTCAAAGGCAGGCCCATGTAGAGTGTGTTACAGCAGTCTAGCCATGAGGTCACTGTTTCATAGATCAGCATGACCAAGGTTCACTGGGTCCAAGAACAGGAATAGCCTCCAAACTCCATGTAAGAAAACATTTGTGTTCGCTGCTCAGCCTAGTTCATCAGTAAAAGAGCCAGACTTAAAAACTGCCATCAAACTTTTAACTGAACCCAACAAGAACAAACTTACTTCATACAAGAGTTGGTAGCACAACCTCCTCCAAGGCCCCAGCCTTGCTATACAGGCAGGTCAGGTAAAGTCAGGAATAAGCCCATTCCCCCTTTTCTATATTCAGTAGGGTTTTTTAAAGGAAATGAAAACTCTAGGAACTTTTTCAAGTGAACACCCAAAATGTTCTATGCAGATACCTATATTAAACATGCAGACAACATGCTCACGAACCATACCTGTCAGGAAGCCACCACAGGCTGCAATTCCCTGTCAAGTATATTATGTGGCAAAGTCAGTTTTGCTTATGCACCATATGAAAAATGGTACTAAAATTGGTGAGTACTGGAAGCCTCACTTGTGCTTTCTTTTTTCCCCCCACAGCTGAAAGACAGCACTTTACTATTTTATGCAGCTCTGGAATCTCCAAACAAAACTTTATGTAACAGGTAAGCCACTGGAGTTTCTTTTATCGTAAAAAATAGAACACTTTTCATGCAGACAACTAACTAAACTTCCAACATACCTTTTCAATTTTTTTACTATACTAGAAACCAAAATCCATTTAAACTGAACCAGGGAGAATGAAATTTTCAGAAGTGGAGACAAGAAAAGGATAGTGGGAAATGCAAACAACCGGTATCCCCTCCCCATCACCATTAATTCCACTTCCATTCTGCACAGCCATGAATATATACCAAATGTTCAACAGCTGCAAACTCTAGACATTCACAGTACACAGATAAGTGGGTACATTTCATCAAATATCCTTTACAAGTAGCTTTCAACATTCTATTTTGAAGGGTAAAGCTCTCACATTTTATGCTAACATGCAGTTTGTTATATGTGCAAAAATCCCAGAATGGTGAATATGCATGGTTTGGCTTTTGATTCCTATACACAATCTCTTCCAGGAAAAATATTGTATTTGATTTTTAATGCTGATGGTAGAGTCTTCTATGCAAGGAGCTGTATTTCAGAAGAAGAGGTATCTTCTACCAATGGAATGCTCCACCATTGGTGGAACAGAATATTTTGATTTACCCAAGGTATTTTTTTTCTTGTGTATGATACAATATTTCACTTTTTCTTCTCAAAATGAAAACACTTAAACTGTAATTTCTCTGTATGCGGGTGCAATGTCTAAGCAGGACCATGCACATATTTAGAGCCACAAACACCAGACACATTCAACTACATGAATTTTGTTCACTTATTGAGAGATGCTTCCCCCACCCCATGACGAATGCTTCCTTTGGCTCCAAAGTGCTTTCCAACTACAGAATAACATGATACAGTCAAAAAACGCACAAACCCAAGAGAGATTGAGTAGAAGAATGCAACACAGAACGTTATCTAAAAGCTAGTACATCTGAATCTCATTTCAAAATCAAAAGTTTAAGATTTTTTTACACAGTATATAAAGGGTTATTAAATTAATATTCAGAACTGAACTATTAACTAGTATAGTGGCTCCCAGATGTCTCATACAGAAGCAGTTGGAGAACATTCACCAAGTGCACTTACCTGTCCAAAGTGGAATAACGCAGGTAATTAAATGTAAGTAGCCAGCACCCTCGAATTTTTTTCCCCCTTCAACATGTTTCCCATTCAATCTATTAGGTCTTGTACTATTACAACTCACCAGCATCTGGATACCAAGTGCAATTTCAAATACTGCAGCAGAATAGATTTTCCATCATACAAAAAAAAAGTTAATCCAAAAGCAAGACATACTGGGCTTTTATCTACCTCAACAGTCAGAACAAACAGCAGCATATAACTCAACTTGCTCATGCAAGGTTTCCACGATCAAGGCCTCAGACATTTTCAGGTGACATTAACAACCCCTTTCCATCCCGGGATTTGTCACCTGTTGCATGTGAATGCTGTTAGTGTAAAACAGAAAGAAGAAGGCTGTTATTTTCATCTCAAAAGTACATTATAGGGGATTGCATTCTGAGTTACAGGTGGAAGAAATGTAAAACGTGTAAAAATGAATTTATAACTTTGGTTCTTGGTTACACCAAAATAAAACTGACTGATTCACATATAGCTTTTACGAGCTCAAGAAATGCAGCTATTTTAAGCATTATCTCCCTAGTGGAGAATGCATGGTTTTACAAAACATTCCATAGCAAATAACATTGTGAAACACAATCCGAAACTTACTAACCATTCTACTTCAACGTAAACATGAGTTTAAAGTAAGAGACGCTCTGATATTTTCCTAACAGTCGACTTGCTGCCACCTTTCTTCTACCCAGAATATGTGTGTGGTGAGTAAACCAGGAAAACCGAGAGACTTTCAAGCACTAGAAACATAATGCAGGTAAGGGAATCAAGCCAGTCTTTACTTTCCAGTTTATACAAGTTACAGAAATATCATACATGAACAATGAAACAAATGAAAGATCATATATGAACAATGAAAAAATACAACTCGAGTATAATGATTTGACTTGAAATAATGCTTGCATTAATACAGGAAGTGCAATTGTCATTGAACAGGTCATTATCTACTCCAGTTACCAGAAAAATGTAACTTTGTTGTCATCACCTAAATGTCCTCTATGTCCCCCACTCCAGTCGCTCACTCATACACACAGTGCAGACAGTCTTCCCCTGTTCCTAAAAATTATCTGCCTAGCAGAGCCTGGGGAAAGATCTGCAGAGTAAGACAAAATTGCCATGGAACCCAGCACAGCTAGTCATGGGTGCTGGCTGGGACAGAAACAGTCATATTTCTCAGTTCTTCTGTCCTTTGCTATCATCCTGAAGCCAGAACGTGGAAACAAGAAAGGCTGCTGAATGAACAAGACAGGTGCCCCTAAGATGAGGTGTGGGGAATAGTCATTTCAGACTCACTGCTACGGTTCCCAAATTCCCCTGACAAGTTGGAGAGTCACCTTCATCTCCTTCGAACATCAGCAGCAAAGGAAGCATATGGAGAAATGTCACTTGTCTGCACTTATCCTCTTGCTGCCATCATTATGACTGCCATTCTTCCATCCACACACACACACAATGGAGGGAGGAGAGTTTTTAATTTGGCTTTTAATCACACCATTAGCTTTGGTGTGCCCAATGTAACATCATATTTTTTAAACCCACTTAGCAACAGTGAGGCTGACAAGACTTTCCCTTGACCATGAGAGTTTCACTGAGCAGAAAGTAGCAAGAAGGGAATGACATGGGAAATGGTGCTGGGACTGGAAAGCAGAGTTGCTAACTAGAGATGGGCATGAACCACAAAAAAACCGAACCATGAAGTGGTTCATGGGTTTTCACGAACTAGGAACTGGTATGAACTGGGGCAATTTTACGAACCAGTTCATGGGGTTCAAATGCCCCTTTCCAAGTATTTAGCAGCAGCAGGGAAAGGGGCATTTGACAGTTTAAAGGGTCCTTTCCTGCCTTGCAAGCAGCAGGGCCCTTTAAACAGCCCAAACCCCAGCCCCACACTTACCTTGCCCAGCCACCCTGTGGGCCAGCAGCATCCTCCCCCTCCTCCCACGAGGGGCAGGAAGGCCGTTTTTGGCCTCTTCTGCTGCTGCATGGGCCCGCAAGGTGGCGGAGGAGGCTGAAAACGGCCTTCCCACCCCTCAAATGGCCGCCACCATTTGAGGGAATACTAAAGCTACATGTCTATATAGAACTGGAGACAAACAGTCCACTGTTGGTTGGCTGTACAAAGCTTTAAGTTTTGCCATCTTAATTCTAAAAAGCCCCATGTATGAGCACAACAAAATGTTAGGAACTTTCTTGCACATTGACATAGCAGTGTAAAGTTGGTGAGAATCACAATCTTGTGCAAGGAGGAGCTGTTAGTTATCTTTCTCCAGCTATTGTCTAATTCTGTCTCACCTCAACAGTCAATTTTACCTAGCAAAATGGGTGGGGGAGGGGGAACCTATATTTCCATCCAGCTTTCTTTGCTTCCTAGGAATGGAGTAGCTGGAATTCTTTGCGGGAGGGGGGACGTATCTTGGATCTGAAGAAAGTAAGGAGTGGTCAGCACTAAGGAGTGCCTCCTTAGACCACACAGAAAAGAATCCAGATATTGCATACCGGTAGTGAAAGAAAGTTATATTGTTTCATAGTTCATTTTTCTATGTTTCTCTAGACTGCAATCCCCACACTATTCCGTGCTTAATCAGTTTCTAATTTGAGTCTCATAGATTCCCAAGAGTAATTTTGGAATAGTCGTGTAAATCAATTCATTGTCACAGATTTCTCTGTCCCAGCCCATTAAGAACAAGTTAAAATATGACGTGTGATCAGCAAATATACATCAATGCATGTATTATTGTTTTGTATCTCCAATTTACCTCATTGCAAAGCTTACACTTCTATCACAAATTGATTACTTTCATAGTAGGGAATTCCGGGGGGATGAGGAGTGGTATGGTATAGTCACAACTTGTCAGATGTTAGAAGCTAAGCAATACTGGTACTTGAATAGGAACCATAAAAGAAGACTCTGCAGAGGAAGGAAATGGCAAACCACCTCTGTTTCTCACTTGCCTCGAAAGCCCCTTGTTGAGGTCAGCATAAGTTGGTTGCAACTTGATAGCACATACATACTTGAATTCCTGAAGGCATGCTAGCCGACACGGATATTCAGGCATTGTGACTGGAGAACTTTTACACTTCCGATCCAAATCTGTGGTTGCTGTGCTAACAACCATGTATTTCAGATGGCCTCTTCCAACTATTAAATTGCTTCAGCAGCAGAGAACACAACATAATAAAGATATCTTTACTAACATTTAGAACCAAAGCGTTCCTCATTTAACACATCCAAAAATTCTTTTTCTGAAAGCTCAACTGTTTTGTCTTAGCTTTCAAAACAAACATTTCAGGGCATGATAATAAGCATATCATACATAAAATTGCAATGCTCACATGTTATGTGCACCTTTGAGGTGTGGTTTTTAATTGGATTTCAACCAGCTGATTCATTGAACTATGACTAGTTTTCCATGCCAAGCCTTTGAACTATGTATTTAAATATAAACAAGCTTATAAACAATGTCCAGAGAGGATATATCAATAGAAGGATCCACAAACCAGGACCCCTGACTATCTGCAGTCATTAGAACTTCCTCAAACACAAGTCTTCTGGCATGCACAGAAAGCTTAGGAGTGAGAAATTAGTGATATTTGTGCTGGAGTATGTGAGAAGAAACAAGCAGGAGGAACTCTAGCAGCTTATCTTCTCCATACCAAAATACAAATGATATAAGTCCCTGTTGCCCGACATTATCTGGTAGGCACAAACAGACACCTTAGGCAGAAGGCAGGGAATTACCTTTTCCCTATTCCTCCGTAACTAAGAGCTCTGGGTAGAAGGCACGTGCTGTATCCTATTCACAAGCCAGGGGCCCTTATTTATTTTAATTATTTCTATGCTCCCGGGCAAGCATTTGAAACATCGAAATAGAATGTATAATTCAAATATATATAAAATATTTAAAAGCAATTAAATAAAACATATAATTACAAACGCATAAGACACCAAACAGGGAGGGGAGGCTGATAAGAGAAAACAAAATCAAAAAAGGCTTCACCCTCTGTCAGAAGCCAATGATGCAGAGAGACCAAAAATTCTCTATGAGGAGGGAGATCTTGAGTTTTGGTACCACAACCAAGAAGGCCTGTTTTCAGGTTGCCAGCTGTTTTGCCTCAGATGGTGGGGGCACCTGAAACAGGGCCTCTGAAGATGACCAGAGTAGTTAGCTGTGCTTCCCCTTGGCAAATATATTTGCCTGTATAAATTGTGTGCCAGATGTCAGTTGAGAACCAGTAAAAATTCAGATTGTATTTTCACAGCCTATATTCAGCCATTGATCCCAGACCATGGCCTTGGGCTCTGGTCAATGAGATGAAAAGCAGAATGGATCATATATGTGTCCTCTGACCTTAAGCCCCTCCATAAGGCCAGTACAACAAGTGGATATGTCCATCGTTGCAGTGCAGTAGAAAAGGAAACACAGACACACTACCCTAAAGAGATACCTTACCAACAACTATCATTTCTTTACTACTAGATCATCCCTTCTAGACAGGAACACCAAACAACGACCCACAAAGACAGAAGGGAACCAAGAATCGATCGTAAGTATCAGCCTACCAATCCCTCTCCCAACACAGCAGCTAGCTGCAATTGCTTCCACAAGCACTACTGACTATCATAGATACAAAGAAGAAAAAAGATTCGTAAGTATAAGATACTCATTAGTACTGTTCATTTAATACCTGTAACCTTTTCAGTCACAGGACAAATAGATCAGTGGCCAAAGGCAGAAATGACTCCCTTAGACTGTGTTAGAGAGTCAAGATATTTTTTTGTTTTTCCATCGAAGAAACTTTTTAAACAATAACACCAAGCAAGCAAGCAGTCAGTAGAAGGGATGCAAGTAGGAATGATGAACAGGCAGGAAAACACAAAGTACAGAATCACACACAGATACCATATGAATACCTTGTAATGTGAACAACCGTATTACTTTGGGGGATCATTTGGCACATACCCCATCATTCTCCAAAGCCAGGCATCTATCCTAGGCTCTCAGAAATGATCAAGGTACTATACTTTCAGCTACACAGGATGAAGTACAGAAGCACTATCTGCAGCTATGACTGACAGGCTGGTAGATGGTCCGTCTATAACATACCCTCTGTTTTCTCTATCAGATAAAAGTGTTAAATGATGCAAATCAGTTTATTGTCCTGTGAAATTATTCAGTGGAGGACACCACAAAATGAAAACATGACCAGATGCATAAATGCCTTCATTTCCAGTAAAGTATACTGCATGTATTCTCTGATCCTACAAATAGCCACGTGCATGCTCTTGAATCCAGTTGTACTCTTCCATTTCAACAATGCTAATGCAGAAGAAAGCTTTTCTTTTCCTTTGAAAATTGTCCAGAACAAAGCCATACCACTTGGAAACAGATTAAAATGGATAGGAAGAGCTGTACTTAAGAAGGCACAACCTTCCTCAGAAGTACAGAGAATAATTTATGCTGTGCAAAAATTCACACTTACAAGAACAAATCCAGACATCAAGTGATTTCACTATTTTAAGTACTTGACAGGCTATGTACTTTATTCAACTAAACTGTGAGCTAGTCACCATGCCTTCCAGAGGGTGGCATAAGTGGAGTTTCCAACACAAACACAGTAGAAATCTCTTAAGTAGACTCTCCTAAGAAAAGTACATTTCTGTATAGGTACTGCAGATACATGTACAAACAAGACTCTTAATCCACAATTTTCTGCCATTTTATACAACCTTTCTAGCCTAGTCATCCCAGATTGTAAATAATGTTAACTTCAGGTTTCAGTTGATGATACACAAAATCAAAGTTAAACACAAGATGGCATCTAAATTCAAAAAGATCAACTATAAGTACATTGCAGTTTCTTAGGGTCTGATAACATAAACACCAACATGTTCTATAGTTACCATTCAAGGAGATAGGACAGTCCTTCATATTTCATCCCCACCAATGAAAGATAAGTTACTGCAAGCTGCAGCTGCTAGAGCCACTTTGCGTACAATTCTTGTAGTTTTTGAATAGAAGAATGTTAATTTTTAGCCAAATTGCTCAAATTAGCACAAAGGATTTATTTTTTGATAATTTCACATTTGTTCTTACAGACCATCTGTATTCAGGCTTAAAAAGCGCATCACTAACTCATTCCATTATATGGAAGTTGTTCTCTAAACTACCTTGTGTCTTGCATGAAAATGCTGAAAAACAGAAGACACATGTCCTATTACAGGGTGTTTCTTTTAGGCTCGTGACGCAATGCCCGTCAGCAGAATCATTTTTTAAAAAAGATCTTCCCTATATTTTTTCCTATATACCATCTAATAGTAAATGGCATTTTAATAAATATACCTTAACATGAGTTCCTAGACCGATTTTTCATTTTTAAAATCCCTGTGCTAGTTGACTAGCAACATCCAATGGAAGCTTTCTTGCACAGGAATGAGATACAAGCATAACCTGTAAAGCCAACTATTTATATATCATGCAAATACTAGTAATAAGAATAAAACGAATCATGTGCACACTTACTTGGGCACGAAAAATCAGTGGGACTTGCCCTTGAGGTAACATGCACAGAACTGACTGCATGTATTTAACTTTTTGTACTGACTAATGTGACAGCTCCCATAAAACCTCACCTTTTTGAGGGTACACCTCCAACTTATATAGCCCTTATTTCAAAGTGCTTATTGATATTTTATTCGATAGTCAAGCCACCATCTTGCAGTACTGTAGCTTTACTCTTTCCAACTATTTTTTTAAAATCATATGCTACAAAAATCTTTGCTGCAGATTAGAAGAGCCTTAATGAGGACATTTCACCAGCTAGTAGCATAACCTGTACTGCCAAGAACTCACAAGTCAAGTAGGAGAAGGGAACATCAGACACTGTGCAAATATCCCAGTGAGTGTCAAATCACCTACCAGGAGTTTTAGGGAAGGAATGAACAGGCTGTTGGTGCTGCTAGTGTTCCAGAACAGAACATGATGCCTTCCAGCCACCAGCAGAGCTGCTTCCACTCACTGCTTACTGTTCCAGTCAAATGGGGAGAGCCAACACAAGAGCTTCCTGCCTACCTGTTTTTGCAGGATGCCCCAGATCCCAGAGGCAAGCCTGAAAGCCGGCAGATAATACAGCCAACATTATTCCACTCCCACAAATGAGACGGGAAATGAAATGCAATAGCAGACTCTGTACCGCACTGAGTATTACAAGAACAGAATACTAACTGGTTCATTTATTTGGCTGATTATCATATGTAGATACAAAGCTCAGATACAGAAGCTTTCGTTACAGCCAGTCCTTTGCAAACAACACAAGTTTTTGTTTGGTAGCAATAACCACACTTGATACCATCAATACATATACCCCCCCCCCAAGCCACCTTGTATTTAACAGAAAAGGGTGAGCACTTTGCCATATGTTCAGGTGGAGAAACTAACAAAACTGCTTTCCTTTTCATGTTCCCTCACTCCCAAAACAACCCCTGAACCCCTTCAGACAAGCTGTACCTTCCTCTTGGTTTCCTTGGGGCTCTTAATTTGTATTTATTTAGGATTTGCCCCTGCTCTCCTTAGGTATCACTTTCCAAATAAACTTGAAAGGAAATCGAACAGTTAACATCTCTGGAGGAAAGTGGAAAAGTAGTAACAGTCTTCCCTTGTATTTCATAGCTTTAGCTGCCTGGGCTGTTTAAAATGGCCCTAGGATCATTCTTCCAAAGGGAACAGGAAAAGAAAAATATCTTTGGCTATAAATCTGAGTACAATCAAAACACGTCTTGAGAAAGATGCCTACCATGTTCTCTGCATCAGCAGGAGGAAAAAACTTTTGCAGGCACAAGGGGCCGTTCGAACTGTTTTGGAGCATTCCGGCTGCTCAGCCCTACAGTTTCTAACACACTTCCGGCAGGCACCCTACATGCCAAAGGGGCCACAAGGCAGGGCACGTCTACAACAGGAATCAAGGATGCCTACACAGGACTGAGACCAGGGATGGGTTAAATGACCTTTAGATCCCTCTTAGCCTCGTCGACGAGGCGGTTCCCACTGAATGGTCGGCCTCAATGAAAGCCTCAAAGGCAGGGCGAGAGAGCCCCACCTGAAGACACCTCCACCCCCCGAGAGCAACTTTCAGACGCCAAGAAGCAGCGCCAGCAATAACGCTGAGCATCGAGAACGGGGAGAGGACGCCGGCTCCAGAGGCATTTCAAGCCAGTGCGGACGTCGTTGTCCTCCACCTAAAAGAAAGGGAGAATTCTTCTTACCTCCCTCAGTGGAGCCGAAGCCGCCGACCAGGCGTCGCTAATCCCTTCCTAGCGGCTCCCCCAAAGCCATGTGGCCGAGTGCCTCCGCGCCACAGGCGGCTTCTCCCTTCCACGCGCGACGCGCCCCCGGGAGAAACTCAACGCCGTCGGCGACGCCCGCCGTCCTCGCGCCCGCCCCGTTTGGCGCCACCTGGCCTGAAGGAAGCTCCCGAGTCGCTCCTCAGCAGAGCAGCAGGAAAAGAGAGACGATGTGAGGCGAAGGTGCTTGGCCCGCTCTTCCGCTGTGGCTGCCCAGAGACCTGGGTCTGGAAAGAGGGCGGACGGGAAAGGCGCAGAAGCAGCAGGGGGAAAACTTTGGCGGCCAACGGAGAGAGGGGCGCCGAGGCAGCGAGTCCGGAGAAGCAGGCGATGGAGCACGCGCCGACCACGCACGAGACTCCCCCAGCGCGCCTTTGGACGCGCCTGCTTAGAAGAGGCGCCGCCGCTGTTCCTAATCGCGGGAGGGGGCGGCGGCTTCTCTCCCTCCCTCCAGAGAAGGGCTTTCAGCGGGAGGCTGAAGAGCCACCGCGGCGAGCAACGCCTCTGAGTCTCGCGGGGAAGGCGGTAGAAGAGGGCCGCCGCCGCCGGGGAAATCGGGGGAAGCCGGCCGGCTTCTGCCCGCGCCGCTGCAGCGAAGGACAGCCAAGCGTGGCGCGCGTGAGGCAGCAGGTTGCAGCTCTCCAGCCTGAGAGGCAGCTTTCCGCTCTCGCCGGCGCGGCAGGATGAGAAGCTCGGCAAGAGAATGTCATCTCATTACTCAGGCTGCGCATAGAGGGAGAGGGATGGTAGGGCTGCTTCAGATCATGTGGGTATGGAAGCTCAGAGAAAATTCACGGCTCGCTGTGTGGAGAGGGGCTTTGGACGCGGCGCCCCGAATCGCCCGTTTCACGTGCCTCTTAAGTGGCATCAAACGGACGGCGCTGGCGGGTTCCGACCTGAAGCCTTTAAAAAAATAAAATAGGGTTACAACTCGTAGCGAGGCATGCCCTTCTAACTCTTCTCGCGTCCTCTCTGTCATACATACGCGCACACTGCTGCAAACACGTCGAAATGATAGGTTTTTCGTGGCGGGTGGGGGGGCGCGATTTGGTTTATAAACGCAAGTTTGGCTTTTTGAAGTTGTCTCTGACGTCATTCCAAGACCAACGTTATCTTATTGCTGGCTCGTTGGTTACCCCCCCCCCCGGTCCCTCGAACATACATTGAACCTGGAGCATAGGAAATGGGCGCTAGGGAAGGGGCATGCCAGAACGGTGCGGTTGAAACGATGCCGGCGCTTCCAATGTGGCAATAGCCCCGCAACACCAAAGTCGTCCAGTAGGGGGACAGCAGCCGGCTCGCAACTTCTGCTGCGCTGCTCAGAGGAAGGCGGCTCTAACTTCCGACCTTTAGACTTGGTCCAGCGTTGGTGTGCGGTCCGAAACCTCAGAAGTTTTTTCTTGCCCACCATGCACTCGGGGAGGAGGGAAGATGCAAGAGATTGAGGCAGAAGCCCCATTATATTTCGATTATGCCAACATGACTGGAGGTTCAAATTGCTTGCAGTTCTCCCTGAAAAAAGGCATTGCCTCAGTTCAGTGGAGTCACGTTATGAAAAGACACTGATAATTGGTTTAAGAGGTAACTACTGTCCCCCACAGTATACAGGTGAGCTTTTCATCCTGTTGCTTCTAGTCAAAACAATTTTTGCAAATTACCAAAAATCCAACCAGGTTTGATAATAGTGGGATGAATATATGCTCTACAAACTAAGATAACCCCATACCACATGAAAGTCATGAAAAACAAACATTGGTCTCAATCCTATATTAGTCATATGGAAATGAGATGGATGCCATCCCTCCAAGCTTTCAAAAGAGTGGAAATCCTCTTTCACAAAGTATCTGGATTAGAGGAACAGGGCATGGCTCTCGGTACTTAATTAACCATTAAATTATTAAATTTATTTAATCACTTACTGTTTTATTTAATCTTGGGCATCTATTAAATAAATATTCAAACACAATGATAGAACCTTTCTAGTGTAAACTGAAAATTTTGTCTTGGATACCCTCAACATTTATTATATGGGTTGCTGATAGAACTCTGAACATTAGCTGGGTATGTTATTTTTTTCTGTCCCAGTTCATGTTCTAGAGCACAGAAAAAAATGGAATGTAGCTTTCCTATCAGTAATTATGTTACCCTTGACATACAATGGGGCTTACTCCCAGGAAAGTGTTCTTAGGATCGCACTGCTATTGTTGCAAACAAGCAAACAAGTTGTACAAGTAAAAGAGTTCCAGAAGTGACAACACTTGCCAAAAATACAACCACAGCTAGAACTTCTGAATGAACGTTTGGTTCGGTCTGCAAAACACACATAAGTTATTGCCAAAGATGTTCCCGCAACTTACATGAAGAAATCCAAGTTTGGCGCATTGGCAGGGCCACAATTTTCCAGGCACGTGCTGAGCTAACTGGATGCCTAGTGCAATTATGTACAAACACTAGTTTTATTTCTTAAATAAATTTCTGAGTCACTTAAAGTCAGCTTCCCTAAATGTCAGTGTGATTGATCACTTTGTCCCCCTTTTTGAATCCTTTCAACATCTACCTTGATTAGATTTGCTGTCTCCCAAGGACACTTCAGTCGCTCCCATTTGTCTGCTGCTGTTTTCACTTTCTAGCTCTAGCGCTGCTACCTTTGGCTACTCCTTTTTTACATTACAGCCTGCCTTCCTCTCAATGTATTGGCAACAGCCCAGTCATTGTATGTCTTATCTTTTAGTCTGTAAGCCTGAAAGAAGGGCCCGTATGTTATTTTAATTTATGTGCAGTGCCTACCAGTCGCAATGTGTCTTGAATTTTAATTGTAGTGAGCTGCTTTAGGAGACAACTTTGCATGAAAAGCAGAATTATTAATAATAACAATAATAACTATTTGCGCTACTGGGGAATTGCACTGGGAAGATTTGATCATGAATCTCCCAGCATCTTGCCTAGTACAATGCTGAGCCTTTAATGGCCTTTTGATCTGCAGACATTAATAGGTGATAATGCTTATCTCCGTGGCATGAAAAATTTCACCTACTGCTTTCCAAAATCAAGCTCTTGTTAAAAGCACAGAAGTAATCAAGTCCTATACCCCAAACCTAAGCATGATTATTTAGAAGCAAGTCCAACTCACTTCAACAAGGCTTACTCCAAAGTAAATGTGCACAGGACAGCAACACCAATATTTAGTGAATAGATAATGGATTTACTTTGATGGATTCTTTATAATGATCAGCTGGGTGGCTTTAAAGGGGGATTAGGCAAATTCATGGAGGAGAGGTCCATCAATGGCCACAAGCCCCAGTGACTTAAAGGGAGCCTCCATGTTCAGAGACAGTAAAGCGGAAAAAGTGCCAGGACCGCCTTCATGTGCCTTTCACAGAAGACATAAATTTAGCAACTGGAGTTGTTTTGTGCATAATGATGAAGGATGGAAAAATCATCACCTGTTGTTAGACAGAGGCACACTACTTGCAGAGGGGAAAGTGGCAAATACGTTTGCATAAATCACTCTCTTCCTTTCCTCTTCTTCCTTTTTTTCTTTGTGAACAGTTGGTAGTACCATGACACTGCTAGCATTTTCATATATGCATAATTACAAAGAACATGTGCTGTAATATACAAAAACCTACTCTTTACCTGGTTACATTCATTGTTCTTTCACATCAGATTATGCTACATATTCAGCATGAAATATCTAGAAGGCAACTAATCCAGACAGAGAATTTCAGCTGTCCCTATAATAGCTCTCTTTAGCTTGCAGCTGCCAGACCTTTTGGGCTGCTGAGGGAAACGTGCCTTGTCAAATGCAGGGAGATTGTGCCCCCTTCTCTCTTCGGAGCTTCTCTGTACTGCAACTAAAACAGGAGAGCCTTCTTTCCACTCTTGCCCCGTTTATAAAACCTAGTAAGAGAATTGTGCCTTTTGAAAGACCACAAAGAAAAAGTATCAGCCTTCATCTTCACCAAAAAAGGAATATCTTCAGCCTGCACCTTTAACAGGGTTTTTGCTTGTTGCTTAACATCACTGCCTTGGGTTGATTCTGTTGTTCTCATAATCTCATACGTGTGAGCAAAAGTCTCACACATTCCCTCTGCAATGGGCACAAAGTGCTATAGCAATTTTAGGAACCCAAGACAGGGTTAGCATCTTTTTAGCTGGCAGGCCTCTTGTGCCTTAGTAACACAATAGGCTGAAATTTAATAGGTAAAGCTTCCCTGTAACTACAGTGTGCCTAGGAAAACTACTTCCATTGTATTTTGGCCTATTGTGCCTCTGCCTAATTCCCAGCAGCTCTGGCAGGAGAAAAAGACAGCCTTACCTCAGTGGGACATTCTATGCTTTTGCACACACAAGGTTCAGTTCTTGACAGTTGGAAGGGGAGTTGGAAAATACCTTTCTCCATTTGAGGCTCTGGGGAGCTACTGCCATTCACATAAACAAATCTGTCTGTCTACTGCATTCATATCTTGCCCTTCTTCCAAGGAGCTCAGAGTGGCATAAATTGTACCCTCCTTCCTCATTTCATTCCCTGAAGTAGATAGACCAATAGTCTAGTTTATCATCAAGCAGCAGCTTCACATGTTCATGTGTAAGTTTATGCATTCAAATGCTTAAGGATCAAATTGAAATTAAAGAAAAATGTGTCTTGTTGCAACTTAGACCAACAGATTTATTTAGCTTTTATGTGCTACAAACAACTTCATCAGATGCATAAAATAGATTCTTAGTCAGCAGAATATGCACAAGCAGAAGGAGACAAAAAAAACCCTTGTGAAATGCAGATTGTGACATTTCTATGCAAAACTTAAAAGTACACGAACAAAAAAGACATATAATACCTTTTATTAAGACCAACACAAATAGCACAAACACTATGGAGTTGTCTAGAACTCATCAAGCTGGATGTAAGAAAAAAAGGAAAAGGGGAGATGATCAGTTCTGGAAACCTAGAAAGCCTGTACACTATTTTATGTCATTTTGGTTGATCTTTATAAAAGGAATGTAATGTTCTGTCAGATAAATAGTTTGAATTTTGTTTCTGTTGGTTAGTGTGGAGTTTTTGAAAATTTGTTGCTGTGGTTATTATTTTTGTTTTTGGGGGGAAGGGGGTTGGCAAAAAAAATTGAATCTCTAGGTAAGATAAGTATAGTGACAGTTCACACTGGCTGTAGTTGGTCATAAGAAGGTAACCAAATTATATTAAACAGTTTAACACTAGGGTGGATTGGTCATGAAGGCCATTGGGAAAGGCTATGAGTAGGCTGATGGCCTGGCTGGCTGCTTTCTCTGCAAGAGCCCCCCAGCCCTAAGTGCAGCAAGACCCTCGGAAACGGCAGCTCACCTCCCCTGACCAAGGTGAGTGGAAGCTGCTGCAGGCCAGTGATCCCAGCCCTGCCAGGGCAGGTAGAAACCAGTGCCCAGCACTGTGCAAAAAGGGTGTGAGCCATTACTGCTGGCCAGGGTCCCCTCATGAGATGCAGGCCGCCCCCTACTGCTGCAGGTCAGCAGCTCAGGTCATGTGAGGTGGGCATGCACCTGCTCTTCCTTCCTCTCCCTCTGTTGCGGGGACAGGGCCTTATTCCAGGGCCATTTCTGCCTCCCAATCTACTCCTGAACCAAGGCAGTGATAAGGAAGATGTTTGTTGATACAGAAGTACTTTTCACATTCAGACTCTAAAGCATTTCTGTACCTGTCTGCGTCCCATGTTTGCAGGGGTTTCATACCTGAAAGCTAGCAGAGCATGGGTTGTCCCAAACCATGACTGCAAAGCAGGCGAGTGCTTGGCCCAGCTGAGCTGCCGCTCGGCCAGTGTCTCAGCTGAGCCAGAGCTGGGTGCTCACCTCCTCCGCAGTTCTCCCAGGTGAGTGGAGCAGGGGTTGGCCTGATGCCATGCAGCTCAGTTGGACCGGCTCTCTCCTGCTCTGCAGCCCTCCTGGGCAAGCGGAGCAGGGGTTGGCCCAGCGCCATGGCTGTGAAGTAGGTGAGTGCCCAGGCCAGCTGGCTCAGCCCATGTTTCAGCTGAGCTGGGGCTGGACATGCATCTACTCCATACACACACACTGGCCATGCAGAGCAGGGGGCCCATCAGGTGTGGTGCACCTTCCTCCACAGCCCTCTTAGGCTGAGCGGGGAGTGGAAGTGCACCCCCTGCTGCCCCCATGGCTGGGCAGGGTGTGGGGGCTGACATTGCTGAGGGGAACCATGGCCCAGCTGGGGAGAGCGTGTACCTGCCCTGCGGCCTCCCATGGACAAGGTGAGAGGCTGGCATGTTGTTGTGGGGGGAGCGTGGGCTGTGGCCTGGCAGGGCCAGAGGTCGCCTGCCTCCCAGGCCAGGGTTGCTGGCCTGCCAAGCCTCCTGTTACTATGCATACTCAAAGTTTAAAAAAATGGTAGCACGCACTATGAAGCCCTGAAAGCCTGAAACTGAATGGAGGCTTCCAAGTGGGTCTGAAAGGAATTACAAGGCACCAAATCAAAACTGCCATGGACAGTGTGAAAAGAGCAGGTGCAAAGCCAAGTAAAGCGATCACCGCGACTGCTCAGAAATAGCACTTTAAACCATAAGCATGAAAGGGGCCAAACTAACCTATTGTTGATTTCTTAGTCAGCAGCTTCTCCCTGGAATCTCCCTTTGACTTTCATTTGGGGAAGAATGGTGACTTTCAGCTTAGCAAAAGAATGCCTTGAGAGACTGAAATATTCAGTCACAGGGGTCCGAAGATTGCTATTTCTTTCTCAAATTTGGGTCCATTTATTCTTTTGTGTGGATACCAACCTGCTTGTCTTATGTACAGAGAACAGTATTGCTGGCACATAATTACATGTATCATATTGAAGGATTTACAGGTGAATGAGCCGCTAACAGTGTTGTTTGAGGACTCACTCACTCATTATGAGTCTCCATGGTTCCCATGTGTGTAGCCAGGTCCTGTGACCAGATGTGATCCAAGAATTCCATGCTCAAAATTTAATGCCCACACATTCAGGTTCAATTGGGATTGGGGCCATGGTGTGCAGGGAAAGAAGTCATATGCACTCCCCTATGCCATTTTCCTGACCTGAAATGGTGCTGGGGAACCACTGTTCTGCACATTGGGGAAATGTACATGTAGCCCATCAATACATGTAAGTTTCCCCAGTGTACAAAAAGGAACTCTCAAAGGCCATTTGAGGTCACAAGAATGGTTGGAGGGAAGGCTTAATGCTCCTTCTCCCATACACCATGAGTCCCAGTCTGAACTGGGGTAACATCTCCGACAGGGTCTGTTTTTGCTGAAGAGTAACTGTTTTAGATTAGGGGGCAATCTGTAAGCAAGTAAAGGGCTACCAAACAAGGTCCGTGAGAGAAGAGTATCAATGTCCAAAATGACCTGTAAATCATCAATGATAAGTCAGAAGTGGTTTCAGTGTTTTATCACGTTCTTCTTTAGACCTTGCCTATGGTGGTCTTTTCTCATTATGAGTCTGGCCTTGTCAATCTTTGTTTCTTCAAGGTTGGATCCAGACTACATTTCTGCTAACGGAAGGAGTAATTTCCACTAATTCCTTCTTCAAGCTGTAGACCCTGTCCCTCAGGAGCAGCATTTCAGAAAGATCAGCAGGCTCCAGTAGGATGGGGGGAGGGACAGAACATTTGATTCATCCAACAAAAATGCCTTATATGAGCCCAAAACAGGATCCAATCCTCCTTGTATGGGCACTGTAGTTTTAAGAACACTTGGTGTAAATCTTTTAGGTGTTAAGTGCCTGTCTAAGAAACTAGAACAAATGATTGTAGGATTTGGCTGTAAAAAGTAGATCGCATGGCGTGCTCTAGGTATCTAGGAGCATAAAGTTATAGTTGGTGGTCAGTAGGTTTCTACTGCAAAGGATGGCTGGATCACCTGGGGTAAGTCAAGCCAGGTGGGTGGCTCACCTCCTTTTTGGGATTCCCTTAAGGGACCTGGGGGAACCTGAAGGGTATGTGCTGGATTGGACCATTGCAGTCTTCAGTCTGGGTGCCAGACCCACCCAAACAGGTGCTACACCCAAACAGGTGCTATACCTCCTGCCATCCTGCTGTGCTCAGTAGGCTGACTGGGGAGGGCATGCCATCAGATGGGCCATTTAATGCAGTAGATCAGTGCCCTATGCCTTGCCAACGCTCCAACGGCTGTAATCAATAAAGTTGTGGCCAATTTTCATCCAAGATCCATTTGTCTGCATGTTTATTGCCTGGTGCTCCAGACTCATAATAGCCAATGCAGCCGCAATGTTGGAGAGCTATGTCTCAGCCTCCTATGTGTAGTTAAACTTGTTTACAATGACAACAACCTTTTCTTTGTCGTTATCAACCATTGAATAGTCACTGTATGATGTATACTTTTGAGCTTTGCATAGAAATGTCACAATCTACATTTCACATTTTTTCCATTTCCACCTGCTTGTATGAATTATACTGACTAAGCATCCATATAACACATTTGATGAAGAGGGCTCTAGCCCATAGACATATATGCTGCAATAAATTTATTCATCTTTAAAACGTGGCAATAGTCCTTTTTGCCCCCTGCCCCCAACAAACTAAACCAGTTACCAAAAAGAAACTGACATTTAAGGCTAAGTTAAGACTTAGCCTCTGTAGGCTTACAAGGGGGAGGGCTCTCGTTACACTGAGCAGTGCTCATTTGC
The DNA here is from genome assembly GCF_028583425.1 of Eublepharis macularius. Taxonomy (NCBI): domain Eukaryota; kingdom Metazoa; phylum Chordata; class Lepidosauria; order Squamata; family Eublepharidae; genus Eublepharis; species Eublepharis macularius. Next base: position 108,147,112 of record NC_072795.1, read on the forward strand.
AGGCCAGTGCTGAAGGAGAAAGGAGAGCTAGGTGGGCAAGGCGACAAAACACAGAGACAACAGTGATGGAGCTGAAAGAGGCCACAACTTTATCGATTTACAGCTCATGGAGCATTGGTGATGCATAGGGCACAGATCTGAGCATCAGCTGGCCTGATGCTGACATCCATCAGCTGACATCCATGCCCCCTCAGACCCCTGCTGAGAGGGGGAACCATGAGATGACAGTGAGATGCCACATGGGCAGACACTCCTGTGTGGATCCCCTGCCATCTGGGAGTGAAGCAGACCCGACAGCCCCCAAGTCAGGCATGCACTAGCCATGCCTCACTCTCCAGACCCCTTAAGGGTCCCCATAATAGGGAAACCAAGCTTATGGGCCCTGTTTTTCCCCAAATGGATCCATTCCCAGTGCCCACACCACCTACTCCATTCTAAAGTTGTGATGAAAGGTGGGACTGGGTGGGATGCTAGGTACAACGCAAGTGCTGAGGAGCAGGGCCCACTTCCCCCAACAAGGACTGGTGGTGGACTTCAGAGGAGACCATGCCTCCCAGGTCTGCAGCCCTTTCCTCCCCCCCCCCCCACTTCCCAGGCCAGCCTATCTGACCGGCTGGCCTCAGCTCAGAGTCCCCAGTGGTGCTGGTTGCCCTGCAGAGGCTGCTGGGAGCCCCACTGCCCCTCCAAACATGGTGGCCACCAGGAGCCCTGCTTTCCTCCCCATGCATCCTGCAATCTGGTCACCCAGGTGAGTCTGGGGGCTGGTGTTTTTCCAAGTAAACATCCATAGATTAGGCTCTACATAACATTTTGTCCAATACAACTTTTAAAAAGAAGTATTTTCTGTAGGTACTTACCATTTTTTTATATTTGTGGGCTGCAATTTGAAGTTAGAGTAGATGTATACACGCCTCATCCCTGCGTGTGTCATTTGACTGATCCTATGTCAGATATATGGATGTGATATGTGAAAATATATTTACAAAATAATCTGTGATTCAGGCAGGACTTTTCTAAAAAACATCTCTTGGTAGCTTCTTTTTCTGCATGACTGAACTCTCCTCTCCCATTTGTTGCAAACACCAATTGAATTAAGCAGATATTCCTTGGGGAATGAGGTTTATAAGACAGGAAGAGTAAAAAGTTTTCCTAGCAAATAAATTACCTGCTTCTTCTTTGTTGAATTATTCACACTTTTCTCTGTAATGCAGTAATTATATCATAAGCTTCTGTCAAGGTAATGAGTGCATTATTTAATTTCTATCAGATACAGTGCAGTAATGAGCATTCAGTACACAATCCATACTTTAATAGATTTAAGCATTAACTGTAATTGATAGAAACCAATATGCTAAAATTACTTTGCACATGCTCTGTGATTTATTTTAAATAAATTGGATTTGGTTGTAGCTTTTTAAAAAGAAGCATCAACACAAAACCCTATGCAGTGGAATTAATTCAGTAGTAGAAGAAAACATATTAAATGCATCAATAACTATTATTGTATAAATTACATTGTAATTGTTTCCTGCACCTGAATTAGGATGTCTTGAGAAAATTTAGGCTAATAACTTGTCAATAGAGTTGCCAACAAACCAAGGGGGGAAAAACAGCCTGGCCTGCTCCCATGGCTTTAACATCAGCTAGACCTGAAGAAATCAGGAGGTGCAGTTTTTCATGACATTATCAGCTGCTGCTATCTTCAGATCCTGCTGATGCTGCTACAGGCATAGTTGCACAAGCTGGTTAAAAAGTTGGCAATCATATTTACTACTAAAAGTGCAATTCTGTAGCACTGACCAAAACAGAAAACAGTCACAATAGCCAGGATCTAAAAAAAAAGTGTAATTATTTAATGTGGTTAAGGTCTTGGGCTCCTGTTTCTTTGAACCCCAATCTTAATTCCACGCGGCAGGCTGTTTTTAAAAACTGAAGCAGTTTCCCTTAAGTTTTTTGGGAGGGATTGTGGTTCAGTGGTAGAGCATCTGCTTTGCATGAAGAAGGTTTTTTGTTATAGTGTATTATGGGAAGAATGGAGGGGGCCACCATCTGAGTCTCTCTCTGTACATATAATTGCTGTTATGTTTTTAAATGTATTTAAAATGTTTTAATTGTTTTATTTATACTATTGTAACCTGCCCTGAGCCCACTTGCGGGGAGGGCAGGCTAAAAATTGACTAAACAAACAAACAATCCCCAGTTAAAAGGATCAAGTAGTAGATAATGGAGATACTGGAGAGCCACTGCTACAGATCAGACGATACTAACCTTGATAGACCAATGATCTTGACAGTGCAAGGTGCCTTTATATGTTCATGTGGTTTTGAGACCCTGAATTTAAAAGTTTGTGCGTATGTGTCAAAATTACCACTTGGCATGCATAAGCTATTCAACATCCTCAGAATTTCTAATATTTATATTTACTTGCAGTACTTGTATACTGCTTTCCTGCACTGCTCAAAGTGGTTTACAATAAAACAAGTAAATTAAACTGATCAGAAGGCTAACATTGAAAACAATAACTCAAATATAATTAAAAGAAGTTAGGAAAAGCTGTCTAAACAATACAGCCACCTGAACTGGGTGCAAGAAGGGGCAGCACTTACTTGTAGCTCATTCCATAAGGATGGGCCACCACAGAAAATATTTTTGCCCTGACAGTCACAGATGTCAATTAACAGGGAAACATCAACAAACTTCATTATGTGGATCTTAAGGGCCATCTTGGCTCATATGGAGACAGGTATAAGTGACCCAGTAGCCACTGTGCAACTGCTACAGCATTATTGTCATCATATGGGTAGTTTGACACAATCATTAATAGATGGGCTGCAGCATTCTGGACCAGTTGCAGCTTCCGAGTTGTCCTCAGGGCCAACCGTATATAGAGCTCATTACAGTAGCATGGATCACTGTAGCCCAATCAGCTGCATTAAAAAATGGTGGAATTTTACTGGCCATACGTAGGTGAAAGAAGTACCCCTAACAGCAACACCACCCTGCTTCTCCATGGATAGAATCAGGTCTAGAAAGAACACTAATTTTTTTTTCTGAATCTATCAGCTTCAGTGGCAACCCATCTTACACAAGCAATGGAATCTCCACCAAGACTCCTAACTTTTCTGTTCAACATCATCTCTGTCTTATCTGGATTTCAGGTTGTTCATCCTTAGCCACTTGACCACAGCTTCAGCTGCCTCACAGTTCCCACTTATACAAAAACAATCTCATTTTCTATGCCCAACCTGGAAAACCCCAATAACATTAAATAGTTTGAAAACCCTGGATTCAAAAGTGAAACAAAAAATTTCTCAGTGCATACCTTTAAGAAAAACTATAGCACTGTATCCAACTAGCTTTTCAGCTGCAGGAGCTAAGTACCAAAAGGCTATACAGGGGATCTTAGAATCAGTATGGACAAAAGCCATTCTGGATGGGGTCTGTAATAAGGAAGAGAACTGGTTAAGGATACACCATAGTGATGATCCAGAATGGCTGCTAGTGAATTGAGAAGACCCTATTTCCAAAGTATAATTTTGTTTCAGTAGACACCACTATTGGAAAAGTAATGGTTTAATTTCTAGAATATTAATTTCCTTCTCCAAAAGATAGCTCAGTGATGGTAAATCAGCTAAACAAGTATAAACTGCAAGATAAAGCTTATGAACATTATTAATTAAACATTTGGATGCACTGAAATATCATGTAAACTACTGTCTTGGGTCATAAAATTCAGGGTGAAGAATTACATTGGCATTTTGATTCTTTAAAAATGCAAAGATATATCTAGATAACATCTCCAAATTCACATACCCCGAGTAATATGGTGGTACAAAGCAAGAGCACCTCATGATATATTATTGGAGAAGGCATTTCTTTTGACTGATGCACAGTGAGCATTATTCCACTGTCCCTGAGATCCATGGTCATGCAGCAAGATTTGGCAGGATTATCTATATGAACATCAGTCAATTAATGCCAAAGGTCTGTTTTCAACATCAGAAATCATGTGCAACAGATTACCACATTGTATAACAGGACATAGCCTTCTGGTTGCCTGAATAGAGACTACTGCATCAAGCTTCATTAAATAAAACTTAATATCTTTTGTTTATACTCCAATTATATATGCCCCACCCCCATCAACACGAGAATAATGACCTACATTTTCAACACTGGTGATTTATTGTGCACCATTCCCTAAACCACACTGGATGACAATTGGGGGAGATATTTCAGCGTTGGGCTGACTTTTAAGGGGAAGAAGCTGTCAAAATGTACTGAAATTCTGAAAACATGAAAGCCATTTGCAACTAAATGACTGCAAATAGGTGCTTCGTAACAACATGACATGTCCAGCAACTGTATTCTGCTGATAGTAGAGCCTTTCTTCCTGTGGGAGAGGCTCTTCTTCGCTCAGGATATAGAGTCTTTCTGCTGGAGGTAAGCTTTAGCAGAACAGTTAGTGGATATCACTCAGTTTAACTGCAAAAGCACTTTCTGGATAAACCCTGTGGCATTTCAAGGACTGGTGCCACAGGATCTGGTGTAAAAGATGCAGCATCCTCAATAAAGAATTACATAAGTAGGAAAACAGTCTGTGATGTCTTTGCAGTCTGCCATTTCACTCTCAGGAGATTTAAAATGTGAACTATATAACATTGTCCGAAATGGATAAACACACAAGAATAAGCTACAACTTTACAACTGATTCCAGGCCATAAAGCTACAACTGATTCCAGGCCATAAAATGTTCTCTACTAGCACTACTGAAGTATTGAAGTAGAGGGGGGAGACTTTACCGGGGGGAGAAGAGATAAATGTGAATTAATAAGCAGTCAGATTAATAGATTGACATATATACAGATATATATAGGTTAACAAACAGAACATAGAGAAAATAATTAATTATAAGGACTAAATATAAGGAGCGATTAACTAACAATATTTTCTTTTTTTTCTGACAAGTTTTGTACCAAACTGAATGTCTGAAGATATAGATGGGTCAAATTGATTGACTACGTGAGGAGAGATATATAGAACTATTATAAAAAGATAGAATGAGTAATATATATAGAGAATAAGTCAAATTGTTTGATATAAACGAATGTATGATCTATATGGTTTATGATATATAGAAATACCTGAAATTGAAAAATTGGGATAAATTGTTTATCTAAGATGGAAACAAAGGCTTACAGTTTGGGCATATAATGTTAAAAATAGTTAAGGATGTACTGCTTAGAATAATGGAGAATATATATTTGTTTTAGATAGAGGAAGCTAATAAAAGTAAGGGAAAGGGGACAAAGGGTTGGAAAGCTGTTGGAAGTCAACAAAAAGGGGGGGGGGGAAAGGGAGGGGGTTAGAGATGAAAAAATTGGGGAAAATTGAATGTAAATGTGGAAATAATGGAGTCTAACCCAATAAAAATTTTTCAAAAAAAAAAAAATGTTCTCTACTAGCCATGAGCTTATAACTGCAGGCATCTCCAAACAGCAATCGTGGGCCTGTTGTCTGCTTGGGACAACCGCCTTAAAAACTGACCCCAAAAGCTGCCTTTTATTTCTTTTTTTTCTGTTTGTTTTTTTTAATAGTAACTGTTGGCTGAGCCAGATGTTCTAGGATAAAAGTTAAAGAGAACCTATAGATTAATTGTTCACATTCAGACTGTACCGAACATTGTTAAAAGTTATAATCACAGAATCACAAAGTTGGAAGGGACTGTACAGACCTTCTGGTCCAACCTCCTGCCCAATGCAGGATGAGCCTAAAGCATCCAGCCTCTTCTTGAAAACTGCTAGGGAGCCACCTGCCTAGGCAGCTGATTCCACCTTTGAACTACTCTGACCGTGAAAAAGGTTTTCCTAATATCCAGCCAGTACCTTTCTGCATATAATTAAAGCCAATTGCTTCGAGTCCCATCCTCTGCTGCCAACTGGAACAGCTTCTTGCCCTCCTCCAAATGACAGCCTTTCAAATATTAGAGAGAGCAATTATGTCCCCCCTCAATCTCCTTTTCTCCAAACTAAACATTCCCAAGGCCCTCAGCTTTTCCATATAGGGCTCAATCTCCAGACCCCTGGTCGTTCTCGTCACTCTCTTCTGCACCCTCTCGATTTTGTCCACATCCTTTTTGTATTGAGGCCTCCAGAACTGCACACAGTACTCCAGGTGTGGCCTGACCAAAGCAGTATAGAGAGGGACCATGACCTCCTGTGATTTTGATGCAATGTCCCTTTTGATGCAACCCAAGACTGAGTTTGCCTTTTTTGCCACCACATCACACTGACTGCTCATATTTAGTTTAGAGTCCACTCTTACTCCAAGATCTCTTTTGCATACACTACTACCCAGAAGTGTATCCCCCATCTTGTATTTGTGCTTCACATTTTTGTGACCCAGATGTAATACTGTGCACTTATCTATGTTGAATTGTATCCTGTTCACAACCGCCCACTTCTCCAGAGTATTCAGGTCTTGTTGAATTTTAACTCTATCTTCTTGGGTGTTTGCCACTCCTCCCAATTTGGTATCTTCAGCAAATTTAATAAGTAGCCTGTTTACCCCTTCATCCAGATCATTGATAAAAATATTGAAAAGTACCAGGCCCAAAACTGAGCCCTGTGGCACCCCACTGGACACCTCCCTCCAATCTGATGAAACGCCATTGACCACCACGCTTCGGGTGCAGTCCTCTAACCAGTTCCCTATCCACCAAACTGTCCTATAGTCCAGTCCGCAGTTTTCCAGTTTACCCATTAGAATGTCATGGGGAACCTTATCAAAAGCTTTACTAAAATCCATGTAAATCACGTCGACAGAGTTCCCATAATCCAGTAAACTCATCACTTGATCAAAGAAGGAAACCAGGTTGATCTGACAAGATCTGTTGGGGACAAAACCATGTTGACTTCCCCGGATCACTGAGCAGTCCTTCAGATGCTTACAGATTGATCCCTTTAAAATCTCTTCTAATATCTTCCCAGCAACAGAAGTCAGACTGACTGGCCTGTAGTTTCCTGGGTCATCCTTCTTCCCTTTCTTAAAGATTGGGATAACATTTGCACTTCTCCAATCTTGTGGCACATCCCCAGTCCTCCAGGAGGCCTTGAAGATGCTGGACAGAGGCTCCACAAGTTATAATAATCCACTAGTTTTGCAATTTGTGTAAGCATCCAACCCACTAATGTTTAAAGCATCATTTAATTAATGCTTCCCAAATATCTGATCAAAACTTATGAATTGATCAACTTTTGTTTGTGCAACTGGATAACCTTACTCCAGAACCTCTCTCTAATTAACCCCTTTCCTCACTTCCCCATCTCCTTCTTCAGGCCACTTTCCCTTCTGATCCCTTCACTCAGCCCATTCTGCTCTGCAGCCGTCCTTCCACTTCCCTGTCCTTTACTTCTTTGCCTCCTTAGATTTCTTTCCAGTTCTAAGCTACTCCTTGTATGATAGTTTAATCCCTGTCAATCTATCATTTTTCCTTCCCTCAAATGAAGCTAGACTAAAAACTGCTTTGTTCCCTGAACAATTGAACATTCTGAGCCATTACACATGTCCATTACTAGATGTTTAATTTCTATACATGCTATATACATATTACTTAATTTCACACATTCATGCAAGCATACATATACTCTAATAGATCATATACTTAGAGAATGAAAAAGGAAACTGTTCACACTATATATGGCATGGGATTACAGTTAACTGATTAAGGAAGTGGTAGTAAATCCAGTTACATTTCATCACAGCCATTTGCTTCTTCCTCACTCTCTTACATTCAAGGAAAAGCTGTTAACTTTTAATTTTTTTTCTCTTGCCTCTAGATTCAGTTATCTGAATGTTAGCCCAGATCTCTTAGGGCTTTACTTTGTCTAAATGAACCATGCCAAGTGGTTAGTTCTACTTGCCAGGAAATTAATTAAATATTTAAAAATTATATGTATCACCTGGCCCTAGGATTATCTTGCATTCCAGATGTTCTTTAGAATTCTTTGACGTCTGTTTGAGCATACATGTGTATTCCTCTATCTCAGCAAGGAAACTCGTTGTGCATATGCTAAATATTTGATCATTGTGGTTTCCTTTGCCTCCTGGTTTATTAGGTATTATACGAATGTGATGTTTGCAGAAGAAAAAGGGAGTTCTTTGGACTAATCAGTTGGTACAACTGTCTTTGGTTCAGATGGAGTATGTATGAGTAACAAGCTTTGAGTATTAGCCTTCAGGCAAAACAGGTTTTTTCCCTCCTGCTGCATAAAGACATAGTATTTTTAACATGTTTGTGACACAAATTTGATTTATATATTTTGTTCAGCATATGGGGAAGAGGTTAATGATTTGTTCATTATACAGTTTGTAAATTCATAACTCTGGAACAGACCTCTTGAAATTTTCCCCCACTTCCATAACTTCTTCTTAAAAAGACTGAAGTTTTCCAAGCCAGTGCTATGAGTTGCAGCAATGAAAAATGTAGTATATGACTGGACTTACAAGCTCCATCACTGGTGCAAAGAGAAAGTCATCCTTCATACTGGTGCCAGGATCTATTCTAACCCAGCTATTGCAAGAAGGAGGTGGGAAGCAGTGTATGAGGGAAGAGATGGCTGTTACTTGTCTTCCTATTGCCCAGTCTCAACCTGGGCCTATAAGTATGTAACTCTGTACCATGCTCTTCCACTTTCTATGTCAGATAAACAGGTCAGTCCCAATGCAAAAGAATAAATGGACATAAATCCGACATTAAAAACCACAACACTCAAAAACCTGTGGGAGAACATTTTAGTCTTCCAGGACATTCCATTGTTATCCTACGAGTGGCAACCCTCAAACAGGTTTTTCAAGGGGAGGTTACAATGGGAGATTGCTGAACTTGAGTTCATTGTCTCACTACAGATGCTATTTTTTTAAAAAATTCTGTCCTTAGTCTAATCAGGTTGATTATATTTTATACTACACTTTTGCATTCCTGACTCCCTTCTTTGCAACACCACTCCCACCTTCTGACTGGGAAATAAAGGCTCAGGGATCTCCATTTCTGCTTGCATCCTACAAAGAGAGCTTGACTCTCAAAAACTGAGGGCTTTTTTTCAGCAGGAATGCGGTGGAACGGAGTTCTGGAACCTCTTGGAAATGGTCACATGACTGGTGGCCCCACCTCGATCTCCAGACAGAGGGGAGTTTAGATTGTCCTCTGCGCCGCTGAGTGGCACGGAGGACAATCTCAATTCCCCTCTGTCTGGAGATCAGGGGGCGGGGCCACCAGCCATGTGACCATTTTCTCCAAGAGCAACCCACTGAGTTCCACCACCTCTTTTCCCAGGAAAAAAAGCCCTGCAAAAACTTATACCTCAGAAATCTTGTTGGTCTTTAAGATGCTACTGTAGTAGAATCTGGGTCTTTTGCTGCAGACCCACCTGAAACTATTTGTACCATTTTATTCCTATGGGGGAAATTTCAAGGTGGCTAGGGCAAAATTGAATATTTCTTCTGCACTTCATATAGAAGGGGTGTCATTTTAACAGCTACAGGGCCAATTACTATATGTGGGCAACTGTATCTATCAGACCAGGCAGTTACAAAATCACTATACTTACTGGATTGAATAACCATAGTGTCACTTTCAAATTTTTAAAATCTGCCAACATGCCAAGATATTAGCTAAGTGATCACAAAAACAAAATTGAGAGATCTTAGAGGTCCAAAATTTCTATAAATTTTGAAGCCATGGGGGAGGAAAAAAAGTTTCCCTCTATTTTTTTCCAGAAAAAAACAGAAATTTGGAGGGAAATTGAACTATATGCAGTAGTTACTTCCTATCAAACCCAAACTTCTTTTACTGATTTGACAACATAAAGTACTTCATTTATAACTTAGTTAAAAATAAAATTGAACCACTGGGTACTTTGATGGCATTTAAAAGTATAAATGTCTCCATTTTCTATAAGAAAAATAGCAAGTATATATAATACTTGAGAAATAATTGCAAACTGCAGCACCCTATGCTACCATAGCACATAGATCTTTAATTTGTGCTATTTAAGAGGTAGGAAAAATAGACATTGAAGGAAGAAAACAAATTCTGTAGTAAACAAAGCAAATTGTATTATTGGGACAGAAACTATCTCACATAAAAAATTGCCCCCTCCAAAAATATTGTTCCATTTTGTTCCCTGGGTCATCACATTTCTAGAAGATCTGCATATTTTCCTATGTAGGAAGCTGACTAAACCTACGTTTGGGCAATCCTTAGGAGCAGAAAATTATTGATACTTACTGTTACTGTTAGAAAAGTTGAACCATAGTAAATAAATAGGGTTGGGTCAATGCTGCAACTTCATAGAAAAACAATTTTTCATTAGCTGCTTTTTCTGCAGCAAAGAATGGGCTGCCTCTTCTGCTATACATTGCATGAATGGAGGCTATTTATAATAAGGGGGATGATTCATGCTAACTTGCCATCTTCACTGCAGCTTCTGTGCCACATGATTTTCTGTTCTAAATAATCAATGACATTCATGAGTGGCATTTTAGGGTACAAGAGGCCGCAGAGGGAGGGAAAACTAATGAAAAGTTACTTCCATCAAATTGTGATATCAACATGGATCCAACCCACAGATCTGAGATTCCTTATTGATTGGGATAATCAACCATATCCAACATTCTATTTTTCTCAATTCCTACACTACTTATGTATAATAGCGCATGATTCATTTATTAACTTTAAATATTCATCCTCCTCTTCCTCTTCATCATTATAATCGGAGGGCAGGTCTGGATGAGAAATTTACAGTGCAGTCCTAAACAGAGTTATACCCTTTCTAAGTCCATTGAAATCCATGGGCTTAGAAGGGTTTAACTCTGATTAAGATGGCACTGATATTTACATGAACTAATGCAGTGGCTTCTTTTAAAGGCTCCATCTATTCTGATTTTTACAAAATGTAAAAGTGTAATTTTTTTTCTTATTATCCTGAAGATAGAGCCGATCTCTTGTTTGCTCATTTCAGTAGAAAGTTTAGGAGGAAATGAATCACCAATATATGCTTAATGTACTTTAAATGTTTCAAATTTTGTTCACTCATTGTTAAGCTTAACAGAAATTAAGATTTTTATGACTTTTGGCATAGGTAATATTAAATTTGATGTAAGTTTTAATGTATTCCCCAATGTCTGCAGTGACTTTACCATACTGTTAAATTAGAGGGCATGGCAATATATTTATGTATATTTTTTTATTTTGAATGGTCAAACCACCTCAGTGAAGAATTTTGTTATCTTTAAATGGGAAGCTCTATCTGAATTGGATGTTTCTTCATTTTATTAACCATGATAGAATTCAGATATATAGAATATTGAACCCATTTCTTTTGTAGCTGTTTTCATTTATATACATTTAATTAGAAGAAATGAAGAAGAACACTTCTGTGGTGTGTGTGCAAGCCTAAAAATAATCCAAACATTTGTACTGTGAGCCCTAACACCAGATAAATTGTGTTCTTGTAATAGACAGTCATATTCTGAATTTCAGCACTTAGAGCTTAAGCACCATGGAGAGTTCACAGCAGTAAAAAGCACATCTGGCTTTTACCACGTTTGCTTATTCTGCATCCAGATTTTGAACTCAGTAGTTCTTCTATGTGTAAATGACATATAGGGCAGTTACCATAATTTGAGAGATATTAATGTACTGTCACATTAAAACACAGAAGATGCACAGTTGCCAATTTAAAAAAAAAATCAAATTTGCCGGCAGCTTACTGAATGTTTTTAGAAAGATAAAAAAATCTAGCAAAGAGTTTGCCTTCCCCCTTTTAAGACTTCTCACTCTCAACACGGAGAGTCACAGAAGATTTTTGTTTGAAATTACCGAAGTGAAGCCTTGGTACCTAAACTGCTGTGAAGCCACGGAATCTTCACAAACTGTCTAACTGCTAGTTAGGAACAAACATTCTGGATGAGGATTCTAAGAGTCAAAAGAGGCTGGTTGCTGTTGTTTGAAAGGACTACGGAGAGGCAACAACAATCTATGTAATTCAGAATTTTCATCTGAAATGGACACAAATAATAACAAAAATAAGAAATAAAGACCAAAAATCGAAACAGTCCTATTTTTAACGCGAGACCTGAAGCATGGCATACTATCATTAAAACAGTGATCTCTGTGAAACCTAATGAATGAATGCAATAGTGTTCTCCATTGAAACAGAGGAATGTAGGATGCATTTCCACAATTATTAGTAAGCATAGGTTGTAATGTTCTGAGAGTGCATTTGCTTGGTCTGTGATGGCTCCTGAATTCCAACTCTGTTTGCAGCACATACATCCTTATGAAATTTTCTCACAGCCAAAAATGAAAAGCTTGAAAATTATCCTGTGGCTTCAGGCTTAAAAATATAGATTGACATAAAAGGAGTCACTCCATTGCTGACTCCTTAATGAGCCTGTAAAGTCCATCCTACATTTATTGATGGCTGATTCTGAAAGATGGAGAAGAAAAATGTGCAGGAGCAGCAGCTTTTACACAATATTGTTTCTCATATTTGCTGTTACAGGTCAATTGTGGTTGCAAGGACATTTTTATGAGAACACAGCCAAAAGCTCGAGTTCAGGTGTCTGTTGCGAAGAGGGCAGAAGAGCTGTATATGCCCAAAACATTGAAAGTCAAGGAGTGAGTATGATGTTATATGAATGCCCCAAAATCACAGAGCAACTAATGTCTAAAATTGTCCTGAAAGTGATGCAAAGCTTTTTAATGTTGCAAGATTCTTCTTCAGAGTTGATGCTGAGCTGATATATCATTAAAGCGATTAAAAAAACAACGACAAGAAGATTGGAGAAGGCTTTCATGGCCGGAGAACCCGGAAAATCTGCAAAAACAAACAAGAAGATTCTAAGTAGAGTAACTGGTACACTAATAGCTCATAAGCAGGGCTTTTTTCTGGGAAAAGAGGTAGTGGAACTCAGTGGGTTGCCCTCAGAGAAAATGGTCACATGGCTGGTGGCCCCGCCCCCTGATCTCCAGACAGAGGGGAGTTTAGATTGCCCTCTGTGCCACTGAGCGGCACAGAGGGCAATCTAAACTCCCCTCTGCCTGGAGATCAGGGGGCGGGGCCACCAGCCATGTGACCATTTTCAAGAGGTTCCGGAACTCCATTCCCCCACGTTCCCCCTGAAAAAAAGCCCTGCTCATAAGTCTTGTAGCTCAAAACTTCAAGCATTTTCATAAGTAAATATAGGCCTGATTCTATCTTTACTTCTGTTTGGATTACAAGGAACTCTTCTAAAAAACAATAGTACTGCTACTGGTGAAATAAATGGGAGGTTTAAATACCTGCAATTTTGATATGTATCCCACTATACTGCTCAGTTAAGTTTGAAGCCTTCCTCCCGCTTAAGCAGTTTATTCTCTCATGGAAGAGTCACATAAGTTGGAGGAAGACTCTTTAGGATGGAAGAAGGCTTCAAACTTTGCTGAGTGGTGTGGCAGGATACATTCCATTACTACTAGCCTATTTTACAGGGCTGTATTAGCCTTGACTTGGATAGCTGAGGAGAGCCTGATCTCATCAGATCTCAGATGCTTAAACAGGATAGGCCTTGTATTGTCGAAGGCTTTCACGGCCGGAGAACGATGGTTGTTGTGGGTTTTCCGGACTGTATTGCCGTGGTCTTGGCATTGTAGTTCCTGATGCAAAAGAACCTCCTCAG